>NC_133406.1:100874038-101180576 GCF_049350105.2 Macaca mulatta | reverse complement strand
CCAAATATCACTTTGCCAATTCCACAAGAACTCTCTTAGCGAAAGGCTTCTTGAGGGGAAAACTGTAACTCTGTGAGTTGATTTCACAGAACACAAAGAAGTTTCTCAGAAAGCTTCTTTCTCTTTGTTATCGGAGGATATTTCCTTTGGCCCTATAGTCTTCAAAGGGATCCGAAATATCTGTTCTCAGATTATACAGAAATAAGGCTAGCAAAGAGATCCACGAAATACAGATGTAACTCTGTGAGTGGAAGTCATACATCACAGAGCAGTTTCTCAGAAATATTCTTTCCAGATTTCTTCTGAGGATATTTCCTTTTTCACCATAGCCCTCTAAGGGCTTCCAAATATCACTTTGCAAATTCCACAAGACTGTCTTAGCGAAAGGCTTCTTGAGGGGAAAGCTGTAACTCTGTGAGATGATTTCACAGAACACAAAGAACTTTCTCAGAAAGCTTCTTTCTCTTTGTTATTGGAGGATATTTCTTTGGCCCTATAGTCTTCAAAGGGATCCGAAATATCTGTTCTCAGATTCCACAGAAATAAGGCTAGCAAAGAGATCCACGAAATACAGATGTAACTCTGTGAGTGGAAGTCACACATCACAGAGCAGTTTCTCAGAAAGCTTCTTTCCAGATTTCTTCTGAGGATATTTCCTTTTTCACCATAGCCCTCTATGGGCTTCCAAATATCACTTTGCCAATTCCACAAGACTGTCTTAGCGAAAGGCTTCTTGAGAGGAAAGCTGTAACTCTGTGAGATGATTTCACAGAACACAAAGAAGTTTCTCAGAGAGCTTCTTTCTCTTTGTTATCGGAGGATATTTCCTTTGGCCCTATAGTCTTCAAAGGGATCAGAAATATCTGTTCTCAGATTCCACAGAAATAAGGCTAGCAAAGAGATCCACGAAATACAGATGTAACTCTGTGAGATGAATTCACAGAACACTAAGCAGTTTCTCAGAAAGCTTCTTTCCAGATTTCATCTGAGGATATTTCCTTTTTCACCATAGCACTCTAAGGGCTTCCAAATATCACTTTGCCAATTCCACAAGAACTGTCTTAGCGAAAGGCTTCTTGAGGGGAAAACTGTAACTCTGTGAGATGATTTCACAGAACACAAAGAAGTTTCTCAGAAAGCTTCTTTCTCTTTGTTATCGCAGGATATTTCCTTTGGCCCTATAGTCTTCAAAGGGTTCCGAAATATCTGTTCTCAGATTCCACAGAAATAAGGCTTGCAAAGAGATCCACGAAATACAGATGTAACTCTGTGAGTGGAAGTCACGCATCACAGAGCAGTTTCTCAGAAAGCTTCTTTCCAGATTTCTTCTGAGGATATTTCCTTTTTCACCATAGCCCTCTATGGGCTTCCAAATATCACTTTGCCCATTCCACCAGAACTGTCATAGCGAAAGGCTTCTTGAGGGGAAAGCTGTAACTCTGTGAGATGATTTCACAGAACACAAAGAACTTTCTCAGAAAGCTTCTTTCTCTTTGTTATCGGAGGATATTTCCTTTGGCCCTATAGTCTTCAAAGGGATCCGAAATATCTGTTCTCAGATTCCACAGAAATAAGGCCAGCAAAGAAATCCACGAAATACAGATGTAACTCTGTGAGATGAATTTACAGAACACTAAGCAGTTTCTCAGAAAGCTTCTTTCCAGATTTCATCTGAGGATATTTCCTTTTTCACCATAGCCCTCTATGGGCTTCCAAATATCACTTTGCCAATTCCACAAGAACTGTCTTAGCGAAAGGCTTCTTGAGGGGAAAGCTGTAACTCTGTGAGATGATTTCACAGAACACAAAGAAGTATCTCAGAAAGCTTCTTTCTCTTTGTTATCGGAGGATATTTCCTTTCGCCCTATAGTCTTCAAAGGGATCCGAAATATCTGTTCTCAGATTCGAAGGAAATAAGGCTAGCAAAGAGATCCACGAAATACAGATGTAACTCTGTGAGTGAAAGTCACACATCACAGAGCAGTTTCTCAGAAAGTTTCTTTCCAGATTTCATCTGAGGATATTTCCTTTTTCACCATAGCCCTCTATGGGCTTCCAAATATCACTTTGCCAATTCCACAAGAACTGTCTTAGCGAAAGGTTTCTTGAGGGGAAAGCTGTAACTCTGTGAGATGATTTCACAGAACACAAAGAACTTTCTCAGAAAGCTTCTTTCTCTTTGTTATCGGAGGATATTTCCTTTGGCCCTATAGTCTTCAAAGGGATCCGAAATATCTGTTCTCAGATTCCACAGAAATAAGGCTAGCAAAGAGATCCACGAAATACAGATGTAACTCTGTGAGTGGAAGTCACACATCACAGAGCAGTTTCTCAGAAAGCTTCTTTCCAGATTTCTTCTGAGGATATTTCCTTTTTCACTATAGCCCTCTATGGGCTTCCAAATATCACTTTGCCAATTCCACAAAACTGTCTTAGCGAAAGGCTTCTTGAGAGGAAAGCTGTAACTCTGTGAGGTGATTTCACAGAACACAAAGAAGTTTCTCAGAGAGCTTCTTTCTCTTTGTTATCGGAGGATATTTCCTTTGGCCCTATAGTCTTCAAAGGGATCCGAAATATCTGTTCTCAGATTCCACAGAAATAAGGCTAGCAAAGAGATCCACGAAATACAGATGTAACTCTGTGAGATGTCTTAGCAGAACACTAAGCAGTTTCTCAGAAAGCTTCTTTCCAGTTTTCATCTGAGGATATTTCCTTTTTCACCATAGCCCTCTAAGGGCTTCCGAATATCACTTTGCCAATTCCACAAGAACTGTCTTAGCGAAAGGCTTCTTGAGGGGAAAGCTGTAACTCTGTGAGATGATTTCACAGAACACAAAGAAGTTTCTCAGAAAGCTTCTTTCTCTTTGTTATCGGAGGATATTTCCTTTGGCCCTATAGTCTTCAAAGGGATCCGAAATATCTGTTCTCAGATTCCACAGAAATAAGGCTAGCAAAGAGATCCACGAAATACAGATGTAACTCTGTGAGTGGAAGTCACACATCACAGAGCAGTTTCTCAGACAGCTTCTTTCCAGATTTCATCGGAGTATATTTCCTTTTTCACCATAGCCCTCTAAGGGCTTCCAAATATCACTTTGCCAATTCCACAAGACTGTCTTAGCGAAAGGCTTCTTGAGGGGAAAGCTGTAACTCTGTGAGATGATTTCACAGAACACAAAGAAGTTTCTCAGAAAGCTTCTTTCTCTTTGTTATCGCAGGATATTTAATTTGGCCCTATAGTCTTCAAAGGGATCCGAAATATCTGTTCTCAGATTCCACAGAAATAAGGCTAGCAAAGAGATCCACGAAATACAGATGTAACTCTGTGAGTGGAAGTCACACATCACAGAACAGTTTCTCAGACAGCTTCTTTCCAGATTTCATCGGAGGATATTTCCTTTTTCAACATAGCCCTCTATGGGCTTCCAAATATCACTTTGCCAATTCCACAAGACTGTCTTAGCGAAAGGCTTCTTGAGGGGATAGCTGTAACTCTGTGAGATGATTTCACAGAACACAAAGAAGTTTCTCAGAAAGCTTCTTTCTCTCTGTTATCGGTGGATATTTCCTTTGGCCCTATAGTCTTCAAGGGATCCGAAATATCTGTTCTCAGATTCCACAGAAATAACGCTAGCAAAGAGATCCACGAAATACAGATGTAACTCTGTGAGATGAATTAACAGAACACTAAGCAGTTTCTCAGAAAGCTTCTTTCCAGATTTCATCTGAGGATATTTCCTTTTTCACCATTGCCCTCTATGGGCTTCCAAATATCACTTTGCCAATTCCACAAGAACTGTCTTAGCGAAAGGCTTCTTGAGGGGAAAGCTGTAACTCTGTGAGATGATTTCACAGAACACAAAGAACTTTCTCAGAAAGCTTCTTTCTCTTTGTTATCGGAGGATATTTCCTTTGGCATTATAGTCTTCAAAGGGATCCGAAATATCTCTTCTCAGATTCCACAGAAATAACGCTAGCAAAGAGATCCACGAAATACAGATGTAACTCTGTGAGATGAATTAACAGAACACTAAGCAGTTTCTCAGAGAGCTTCTTTCCAGATTTCATCTGAGGATATTTCCTTTTTCACCATTGCCCTCTATGGGCTTCCAAATATCACTTTGCCAATTCCACAAGAACTGTCTTAGCGAAAGGCTTCTTGAGGGGAAAGCTGTAACTCTGTGAGATGATTTCACAGAACACAAAGAAGTTTCTCAGAAAGCTTCTTTCTCTTTGTTATCGGAGGATATTTCCTTTGGCCCTATAGTCTTCAAAGGGATCCGAAATATCGGTTCTCAGATTCCACAGAAATAAGGCTAGCAAAGAGATCCACGAAATACCGATGTAACTCTGTGAGATGAATTAACAGAACCCTAAGCAGTTTCTCAGAAAGCTTCTTTCCAGATTTCATCTGAGGATATTTCCTTTTTCACCATAGCCCTCTATGGGCTTCCAAATATCACTTTGCCAATTCAACAAGAACTGTCTTAGCGAAAGGCTTCTTGAGGGGAAAGCTGTAACTCTGTGAGATGATTTCACAGAACACAAAGAAGTTTCTCAGAAAGCTTCTTTCTCTTTGTTATCGGAGGATATTTCCTTTGGCCCTATAGTCTTCAAAGGGATCCGAAATATCTGTTCTCAGATTCCATAGAAATAAGGCTAGCAAAGAGATCCAAGAAATACACCTGTAACTCTGTGAGATGAATTAAAAGAACACTAAGCAGTTTCTCAAAAAGCTTCTTTCCAGATTTCATCTGAGGATATTTCCTTTTTCACCATAGCCCTCTAAGGGCTTCCAAATATCACTTTGCCAATTCCACAAGAACTGTCTTAGCGAAAGGCTTCTTGAGGGGAAAGCTGTAACTCTGTGAGGTGATTTCACAGAACACAAAGAAGTTTCTCAGAAAGCTTCTTTCTCCTTTTTATCGGAGGATATTTCCTTTGGCCCTATAGTCTTCAAAGGGATCCGAAATATCTGTTCTCAGATTCCACAGAAATAAGGCTAGCAAAGAGATCCACGAAATACAGATGTACTCTGTGAGTGGAAGTCACACTTCACAGAGCAGTTTCTCAGAAAGCTTCTTTCCAGATTTCTTCTGAGGATATTTCCTTTTTCACCATAGCCCTCTAGGGGCTTCCAAATATCACTTTGCCAATTCCACAAGACTGTCTTAGCGAAAGGCTTCTTGAGGGGAAAGCTGTAACTCTGTGAGATGATTTCACAGAACACAAAGAACTTTCTCAGAAAGCTTCTTTCTCTTTGTTATCGGAGGATATTTCCTTTGGCCCTAGAGTCTTCAAAGGGATCCGAAATATCTGTTCTCAGATTCCACAGAAATAAGGCTAGCAAAGAGATCCACGAAATACAGATGTAACTCTGTGAGATGAATTAACAGAACACTAAGCAGTTTCTCAGAAAGCTTCTTTCCAGATTATATCGGAGGAGATTTCCTTTTTCACCATTGCCCTCTATGGGCTTCCAAATATCACTTTGCCAATTCCACAAGAACTGTCTTAGCGAAAGGCTTCTTGAGGGGAAAGCTGTAACTCTGTGAGATGATTTCACAGAACACAAAGAACTTTCTCAGAAAGCTTCTTTCTCTTTGTTATTGGAGGATATTTCCTTTGGCCCTATAGTCTTCAAAGGGATCCGAAATATCTGTTCTCAGATTCCACAGAAATAAGGCTAGCAAAGAGATCCACGAAATACAGATGTAACTCTGTGAGTGGAAGTCACACATCACAGAGCAGTTTCTCAGAAAGCTTCTTTCCAGATTTCTTCTGAGGATATTTCCTTTTTCACCATAGCCCTCTATGGCCTTCCAAATATCACTTTGCCAATTCCACAAAACTGTCTTAGCGAAAGGCTTCTTGAGAGGAAAGCTGTAACTCTGTGAGATGATTTCACAGAACACAAAGAAGTTTCTCAGAGAGCTTCTTTCTCCTGGTTATCGGAGGATATTTCCTTTGGCCCTATAGTCTTCAAAGGGATCCGAAATATCTGTTCTCAGATTCCACAGAAATAAGGCTAGCAAAGAGATCCACGAAATACAGATGTAACTCTGTGAGATGTATTAACAGAACACTAAGCAGTTTCTCAGAAAGCTTCTTTCCAGTTTTCATCTGAGGATATTTCCTTTTTCACCATAGCCCTCTAAGGGCTTCCAAATATCACTTTGCCAATTCCACAAGAACTGTCTTAGCGAAAGGCTTCTTGAGGGGAAAACTGTAACTCTGTGAGTTGATTTCACAGAACACAAAGAAGTTTCTCAGAAAGCTTCTTTCTCTTTGTTATCGGAGGATATTTCCTTTGGCCCTATAGTCTTCAAAGGGATCCGAAATATCTGTTCTCAGATTCCACAGAAATAAGGCTAGCAAAGAGATCCACGAAATACAGATGTAACTCTGTGAGTGGAAGTCATACATCACAGAGCAGTTTCTCAGAAATATTCTTTCCAGATTTCTTCTGAGGATATTTCCTTTTTCACCATAGCCCTCTAAGGGCTTCCAAATATCACTTTGCAAATTCCACAAGACTGTCTTAGCGAAAGGCTTCTTGAGGGGAAAGCTGTAACTCTGTGAGATGATTTCACAGAACACAAAGAACTTTCTCAGAAAGCTTCTTTCTCTTTGTTATTGGAGGATATTTCTTTGGCCCTATAGTCTTCAAAGGGATCCGAAATATCTGTTCTCAGATTCCACAGAAATAAGGCTAGCAAAGAGATCCACGAAATACAGATGTAACTCTGTGAGTGGAAGTCACACATCACAGAGCAGTTTCTCAGAAAGCTTCTTTCCAGATTTCTTCTGAGGATATTTCCTTTTTCACCATAGCCCTCTATGGGCTTCCAAATATCACTTTGCCAATTCCACAAGACTGTCTTAGCGAAAGGCTTCTTGAGAGGAAAGCTGTAACTCTGTGAGATGATTTCACAGAACACAAAGAAGTTTCTCAGAGAGCTTCTTTCTCTTTGTTATCGGAGGATATTTCCTTTGGCCCTATAGTCTTCAAAGGGATCAGAAATATCTGTTCTCAGATTCCACAGAAATAAGGCTAGCAAAGAGATCCACGAAATACAGATGTAACTCTGTGAGATGAATTCACAGAACACTAAGCAGTTTCTCAGAAAGCTTCTTTCCAGATTTCATCTGAGGATATTTCCTTTTTCACCATAGCACTCTAAGGGCTTCCAAATATCACTTTGCCAATTCCACAAGAACTGTCTTAGCGAAAGGCTTCTTGAGGGGAAAACTGTAACTCTGTGAGATGATTTCACAGAACACAAAGAAGTTTCTCAGAAAGCTTCTTTCTCTTTGTTATCGCAGGATATTTCCTTTGGCCCTATAGTCTTCAAAGGGTTCCGAAATATCTGTTCTCAGATTCCACAGAAATAAGGCTTGCAAAGAGATCCACGAAATACAGATGTAAGTCTGTGAGTGGAAGTCACGCATCACAGAGCAGTTTCTCAGAAAGCTTCTTTCCAGATTTCTTCTGAGGATATTTCCTTTTTCACCATAGCCCTCTATGGGCTTCCAAATATCACTTTGCCCATTCCACCAGAACTGTCATAGCGAAAGGCTTCTTGAGGGGAAAGCTGTAACTCTGTGAGATGATTTCACAGAACACAAAGAACTTTCTCAGAAAGCTTCTTTCTCTTTGTTATCGGAGGATATTTCCTTTGGCCCTATAGTCTTCAAAGGGATCCGAAATATCTGTTCTCAGATTCCACAGAAATAAGGCCAGCAAAGAAATCCACGAAATACAGATGTAACTCTGTGAGATGAATTTACAGAACACTAAGCAGTTTCTCAGAAAGCTTCTTTCCAGATTTCATCTGAGGATATTTCCTTTTTCACCATAGCCCTCTATGGGCTTCCAAATATCACTTTGCCAATTCCACAAGAACTGTCTTAGCAAAAGGCTTCTTGAGGGGAAAGCTGTAACTCTGTGAGATGATTTCACAGAACACAAAGAAGTATCTCAGAAAGCTTCTTTCTCTTTGTTATCGGAGGATATTTCCTTTCGCCCTATAGTCTTCAAAGGGATCCGAAATATCTGTTCTCAGATTCGAAGGAAATAAGGCTAGCAAAGAGATCCACGAAATACAGATGTAACTCTGTGAGTGGAAGTCACACATCACAGAGCAGTTTCTCAGAAAGTTTCTTTCCAGATTTCATCTGAGGATATTTCCTTTTTCACCATAGCCCTCTATGGGCTTCCAAATATCACTTTGCCAATTCCACAAGAACTGTCTTAGCGAAAGGCTTCTTGAGGGGAAAGCTGTAACTCTGTGAGATGATTTCACAGAACACAAAGAACTTTCTCAGAAAGCTTCTTTCTCTTTGTTATCGGAGGATATTTCCTTTGGCCCTATAGTCTTCAAAGGGATCCGAAATATCTGTTCTCAGATTCCACAGAAATAAGGCTAGCAAAGAGATACACGAAATACACATGTAACTCTGTGAGTGGAAGTCACACATCACAGAGCAGTTTCTCAGAAAGCTTCTTTCCAGATTTCTTCTGAGGATATTTCCTTTTTCACTATAGCCCTCTATGGGCTTCCAAATATCACTTTGCCAATTCCACAAAACTGTCTTAGCGAAAGGCTTCTTGAGAGGAAAGCTGTAACTCTGTGAGGTGATTTCACAGAACACAAAGAAGTTTCTCAGAGAGCTTCTTTCTCTTTGTTATCGGAGGATATTTCCTTTGGCCCTATAGTCTTCAAAGGGATCCGAAATATCTGTTCTCATACTCCACAGAAATAAGGCTAGCAAAGAGATCCACGAAATACAGATGTAACTCTGTGAGATGTCTTAACAGAACACTAAGCAGTTTCTCAGAAAGCTTCTTTCCAGTTTTCATCTGAGGATATTTCCTTTTTCACCATAGCCCTCTAAGGGCTTCCGAATATCACTTTGCCAATTCCACAAGAACTGTCTTAGCGAAAGGCTTCTTGAGGGGAAAGCTGTAACTCTGTGAGATGATTTCACAGAACACAAAGAAGTTTCTCAGAAAGCTTCTTTCTCTTTGTTATCGGAGGATATTTCCTTTGGCCCTATAGTCTTCAAAGGGATCCGAAATATCTGTTCTCAGATTCCACAGAAATAAGGCTAGCAAAGAGATCCACGAAATACAGATGTAACTCTGTGAGTGGAAGTCACACATCACAGAGCAGTTTCTCAGACAGCTTCTTTCCAGATTTCATCGGAGTATATTTCCTTTTTCACCATAGCCCTCTAAGGGCTTCCAAATATCACTTTGCCAATTCCACAAGACTGTCTTAGCGAAAGGCTTCTTGAGGGGAAAGCTGTAACTCTGTGAGATGATTTCACAGAACTCAAAGAACTTTCTCAGAAAGCTTCTTTCTCTTTGTTATCGGAGGATATTTCCTTTCGCCCTATAGTCTTCAAAGGGATCCGAAATATCTGTTCTGAGATTCCACAGAAATAAGGCTAGCAAAGAGATCCACGAAATAGAGATGTAACTCTGTGAGTGGAAGTCTCCATCACAGAGCAGTTTCTCAGAAAGTTTCTTTCCAGATTTCATCTGAGGATATTTCCTTTTTCACCATAGCCCTCTATGGGCTTCCAAATATCACTTTGCCAATTCCACAAGAACTGTCTTAGCGAAAGGTTTCTTGAGGGGAAAGCTGTAACTCTGTGAGATTATTTCACAGAACACAAAGAACTTTCTCAGAAAGCTTCTTTCTCTTTGTTATCGGAGGATATTTCCTTTGGCCCTATAGTCTTCAAAGGGATCCGAAATATCTGTTCTCAGATTCCACAGAAATAAGGCTAGCAAAGAGATACACGAAATACACATGTAACTCTGTGAGTGGAAGTCACACATCACAGAGCAGTTTCTCAGAAAGCTTCTTTCCAGATTTCTTCTGAGGATATTTCCTTTTTCACCATAGCCCTCTATGGGCTTCCAAATATCACTTTGCCAATTCCACAAAACTGTCTTAGCGAAAGGCTTCTTGAGAGGAAAGCTGTAACTCTGTGAGATGATTTCACAGAACACAAAGAAGTTTCTCAGAGAGCTTCTTTCTCCTGGTTATCGGAGGATATTTCCTTTGGCCCTATAGTCTTCAAAGGGATCCGAAATATCTGTTCTCAGATTCCACAGAAATAAGGCTAGCAAAGAGATCCACGAAACACAGATGTAACTCTGTGAGATGTATTAACAGAACACTAAGCAGTTTCTCAGAAAGCTTCTTTCCAGTTTTCATCTGAGGATATTTCCTTTTTCACCATAGCCCTCTAAGGGCTTCCAAATATCACTTTGCCAATTCCACAAGAACTCTCTTAGCGAAAGGCTTCTTGAGGGGAAAACTGTAACTCTGTGAGTTGATTTCACAGAACACAAAGAAGTTTCTCAGAAAGCTTCTTTCTCTTTGTTATCGGAGGATATTTCCTTTGGCCCTATAGTCTTCAAAGGGATCCGAAATATCTGTTCTCAGATTCCACAGAAATAAGGCTAGCAAAGAGATCCACGAAATACAGATGTAACTCTGTGAGTGGAAGTCATACATCACAGAGCAGTTTCTCAGAAATATTCTTTCCAGATTTCTTCTGAGGATATTTCCTTTTTCACCATAGCCCTCTAAGGGCTTCCAAATATCACTTTGCAAATTCCACAAGACTGTCTTAGCGAAAGGCTTCTTGAGGGGAAAGCTGTAACTCTGTGAGATGATTTCACAGAACACAAAGAACTTTCTCAGAAAGCTTCTTTCTCTTTGTTATTGGAGGATATTTCTTTGGCCCTATAGTCTTCAAAGGGATCCGAAATATCTGTTCTCAGATTCCACAGAAATAAGGCTAGCAAAGAGATCCACGAAATACAGATGTAACTCTGTGAGTGGAAGTCACACATCACAGAGCAGTTTCTCAGAAAGCTTCTTTCCAGATTTCTTCTGAGGATATTTCCTTTTTCACCATAGCCCTCTATGGGCTTCCAAATATCACTTTGCCAATTCCACAAGACTGTCTTAGCGAAAGGCTTCTTGAGAGGAAAGCTGTAACTCTGTGAGATGATTTCACAGAACACAAAGAAGTTTCTCAGAGAGCTTCTTTCTCTTTGTTATCGGAGGATATTTCCTTTGGCCCTATAGTCTTCAAAGGGATCAGAAATATCTGTTCTCAGATTCCACAGAAATAAGGCTAGCAAAGAGATCCACGAAATACAGATGTAACTCTGTGAGATGAATTCACAGAACACTAAGCAGTTTCTCAGAAAGCTTCTTTCCAGATTTCATCTGAGGATATTTCCTTTTTCACCATAGCACTCTAAGGGCTTTAAAATATCACTTTGCCAATTCCACAAGAACTGTCTTAGCGAAAGGCTTCTTGAGGGGAAAACTGTAACTCTGTGAGATGATTTCACAGAACACAAAGAAGTTTCTCAGAAAGCTTCTTTCTCTTTGTTATCGCAGGATATTTCCTTTGGCCCTATAGTCTTCAAAGGGTTCCGAAATATCTGTTCTCAGATTCCACAGAAATAAGGCTTGCAAAGAGATCCACGAAATACAGATGTAACTCTGTGAGTGGAAGTCACGCATCACAGAGCAGTTTCTCAGAAAGCTTCTTTCCAGATTTCTTCTGAGGATATTTCCTTTTTCACCATAGCCCTCTATGGGCTTCCAAATATCACTTTGCCCATTCCACCAGAACTGTCATAGCGAAAGGCTTCTTGAGGGGAAAGCTGTAACTCTGTGAGATGATTTCACAGAACACAAAGAACTTTCTCAGAAAGCTTCTTTCTCTTTGTTATCGGAGGATATTTCCTTTGGCCCTATAGTCTTCAAAGGGATCCGAAATATCTGTTCTCAGATTCCACAGAAATAAGGCCAGCAAAGAAATCCACGAAATACAGATGTAACTCTGTGAGATGAATTTACAGAACACTAAGCAGTTTCTCAGAAAGCTTCTTTCCAGATTTCATCTGAGGATATTTCCTTTTTCACCATAGCCCTCTATGGGCTTCCAAATATCACTTTGCCAATTCCACAAGAACTGTCTTAGCAAAAGGCTTCTTGAGGGGAAAGCTGTAACTCTGTGAGATGATTTCACAGAACACAAAGAAGTATCTCAGAAAGCTTCTTTCTCTTTGTTATCGGAGGATATTTCCTTTCGCCCTATAGTCTTCAAAGGGATCCGAAATATCTGTTCTCAGATTCGAAGGAAATAAGGCTAGCAAAGAGATCCACGAAATACAGATGTAACTCTGTGAGTGGAAGTCACACATCACAGAGCAGTTTCTCAGAAAGTTTCTTTACAGATTTCATCTGAGGATATTTCCTTTTTCACCATAGCCCTCTATGGGCTTCCAAATATCACTTTGCCAATTCCACAAGAACTGTCTTAGCGAAAGGTTTCTTGAGGGGAAAGCTGTAACTCTGTGAGATGATTTCACAGAACACAAAGAACTTTCTCAGAAAGCTTCTTTCTCTTTGTTATCGGAGGATATTTCCTTTGGCCCTATAGTCTTCAAAGGGATCCGAAATATCTGTTCTCAGATTCCACAGAAATAAGGCTAGCAAAGAGATCCACGAAATACAGATGTAACTCTGTGAGTGGAAGTCACACATCACAGAGCAGTTTCTCAGAAAGCTTCTTTCCAGATTTCTTCTGAGGATATTTCCTTTTTCACTATAGCCCTCTATGGGCTTCCAAATATCACTTTGCCAATTCCACAAAACTGTTTTAGCGAAAGGCTTCTTGAGAGGAAAGCTGTAACTCTGTGAGGTGATTTCACAGAACACAAAGAAGTTTCTCAGAGAGCTTCTTTCTCTTTGTTATCGGAGGATATTTCCTTTGGCCCTATAGTCTTCAAAGGGATCCGAAATATCTGTTCTCAGATTCCACAGAAATAAGGCTAGCAAAGAGATCCACGAAATACAGATGTAACTCTGTGAGATGTCTTAACAGAACACTAAGCAGTTTCTCAGAAAGCTTCTTTCCAGTTTTCATCTGAGGATATTTCCTTTTTCACCATAGCCCTCTAAGGGCTTCCGAATATCACTTTGCCAATTCCACAAGAACTGTCTTAGCGAAAGGCTTCTTGAGGGGAAAGCTGTAACTCTGTGAGATGATTTCACAGAACACAAAGAAGTTTCTCAGAAAGCTTCTTTCTCTTTGTTATCGGAGGATATTTCCTTTGGCCCTATAGTCTTCAAAGGGATCCGAAATATCTGTTCTCAGATTCCACAGAAATAAGGCTAGCAAAGAGATCCACGAAATACAGATGTAACTCTGTGAGTGGAAGTCACACATCACAGAGCAGTTTCTCAGACAGCTTCTTTCCAGATTTCATCGGAGTATATTTCCTTTTTCACCATAGCCCTCTAAGGGCTTCCAAATATCACTTTGCCAATTCCACAAGACTGTCTTAGCGAAAGGCTTCTTGAGGGGAAAGCTGTAACTCTGTGAGATGATTTCACAGAACACAAAGAAGTTTCTCAGAAAGCTTCTTTCTCTTTGTTATCGCAGGATATTTAATTTGGCCCTATAGTCTTCAAAGGGATCCGAAATATCTGTTCTCAGATTCCACAGAAATAAGGCTAGCAAAGAGATCCACGAAATACAGATGTAACTCTGTGAGTGGAAGTCACACATCACAGAACAGTTTCTCAGACAGCTTCTCTCCAGATTTCATCGGAGGATATTTCCTTTTTCAACATAGCCCTCTATGGGCTTCCAAATATCACTTTGCCAATTCCACAAGACTGTCTTAGCGAAAGGCTTCTTGAGGGGATAGCTGTAACTCTGTGAGATGATTTCACAGAACACAAAGAAGTTTCTCAGAAAGCTTCTTTCTCTCTGTTATCGGTGGATATTTCCTTTGGCCCTATAGTCTTCAAGGGATCCGAAATATCTGTTCTCAGATTCCACAGAAATAACGCTAGCAAAGAGATCCACGAAATACAGATGTAACTCTGTGAGATGAATTAACAGAACACTAAGCAGTTTCTCAGAAAGCTTCTTTCCAGATTTCATCTGAGGATATTTCCTTTTTCACCATTGCCCTCTATGGGCTTCCAAATATCACTTTGCCAATTCCACAAGAACTGTGTTAGCCAAAGGCTTCTTGAGGGGAAAGATGTAACTCTGTGAGATGATTTCACAGAACACAAAGAAGTTTCTCAGAAAGCTTCTTTCTCTTTGTTATTGGAGGATATTTCTTTGGCCCTATAGTCTTCAAAGGGATCCGAAATATCTGTTCTCAGATTCCACAGAAATAAGGCTAGCAAAGAGATCCACGAAATACAGATGTAACTCTGTGAGTGGAAGTCACACATCACAGAGCAGTTTCTCAGAAAGCTTCTTTCCAGATTTCTTCTGAGGATATTTCCTTTTTCACCATAGCCCTCTATGGGCTTCCAAATATCACTTTGCCAATTCCACAAGACTGTCTTAGCGAAAGGCTTCTTGAGAGGAAAGCTGTAACTCTGTGAGATGATTTCACAGAACACAAAGAAGTTTCTCAGAGAGCTTCTTTCTCTTTGTTATCGGAGGATATTTCCTTTGGCCCTATAGTCTTCAAAGGGATCAGAAATATCTGTTCTCAGATTCCACAGAAATAAGGCTAGCAAAGAGATCCACGAAATACAGATGTAACTCTGTGAGATGAATTCACAGAACACTAAGCAGTTTCTCAGAAAGCTTCTTTCCAGATTTCATCTGAGGATATTTCCTTTTTCACCATAGCACTCTAAGGGCTTCCAAATATCACTTTGCCAATTCCACAAGAACTGTCTTAGCGAAAGGCTTCTTGAGGGGAAAACTGTAACTCTGTGAGATGATTTCACAGAACACAAAGAAGTTTCTCAGAAAGCTTCTTTCTCTTTGTTATCGCAGGATATTTCCTTTGGCCCTATAGTCTTCAAAGGGTTCCGAAATATCTGTTCTCAGATTCCACAGAAATAAGGCTTGCAAAGAGATCCACGAAATACAGATGTAAGTCTGTGAGTGGAAGTCACGCATCACAGAGCAGTTTCTCAGAAAGCTTCTTTCCAGATTTCTTCTGAGGATATTTCCTTTTTCACCATAGCCCTCTATGGGCTTCCAAATATCACTTTGCCCATTCCACCAGAACTGTCATAGCGAAAGGCTTCTTGAGGGGAAAGCTGTAACTCTGTGAGATGATTTCACAGAACACAAAGAACTTTCTCAGAAAGCTTCTTTCTCTTTGTTATCGGAGGATATTTCCTTTGGCCCTATAGTCTTCAAAGGGATCCGAAATATCTGTTCTCAGATTCCACAGAAATAAGGCCAGCAAAGAAATCCACGAAATACAGATGTAACTCTGTGAGATGAATTTACAGAACACTAAGCAGTTTCTCAGAAAGCTTCTTTCCAGATTTCATCTGAGGATATTTCCTTTTTCACCATAGCCCTCTATGGGCTTCCAAATATCACTTTGCCAATTCCACAAGAACTGTCTTAGCAAAAGGCTTCTTGAGGGGAAAGCTGTAACTCTGTGAGATGATTTCACAGAACACAAAGAAGTATCTCAGAAAGCTTCTTTCTCTTTGTTATCGGAGGATATTTCCTTTCGCCCTATAGTCTTCAAAGGGATCCGAAATATCTGTTCTCAGATTCGAAGGAAATAAGGCTAGCAAAGAGATCCACGAAATACAGATGTAACTCTGTGAGTGGAAGTCACACATCACAGAGCAGTTTCTCAGAAAGTTTCTTTCCAGATTTCATCTGAGGATATTTCCTTTTTCACCATAGCCCTCTATGGGCTTCCAAATATCACTTTGCCAATTCCACAAGAACTGTCTTAGCGAAAGGCTTCTTGAGGGGAAAGCTGTAACTCTGTGAGATGATTTCACAGAACACAAAGAACTTTCTCAGAAAGCTTCTTTCTCTTTGTTATCGGAGGATATTTCCTTTGGCCCTATAGTCTTCAAAGGGATCCGAAATATCTGTTCTCAGATTCCACAGAAATAAGGCTAGCAAAGAGATACACGAAATACACATGTAACTCTGTGAGTGGAAGTCACACATCACAGAGCAGTTTCTCAGAAAGCTTCTTTCCAGATTTCTTCTGAGGATATTTCCTTTTTCACTATAGCCCTCTATGGGCTTCCAAATATCACTTTGCCAATTCCACAAAACTGTCTTAGCGAAAGGCTTCTTGAGAGGAAAGCTGTAACTCTGTGAGGTGATTTCACAGAACACAAAGAAGTTTCTCAGAGAGCTTCTTTCTCTTTGTTATCGGAGGATATTTCCTTTGGCCCTATAGTCTTCAAAGGGATCCGAAATATCTGTTCTCATACTCCACAGAAATAAGGCTAGCAAAGAGATCCACGAAATACAGATGTAACTCTGTGAGATGTCTTAACAGAACACTAAGCAGTTTCTCAGAAAGCTTCTTTCCAGTTTTCATCTGAGGATATTTCCTTTTTCACCATAGCCCTCTAAGGGCTTCCGAATATCACTTTGCCAATTCCACAAGAACTGTCTTAGCGAAAGGCTTCTTGAGGGGAAAGCTGTAACTCTGTGAGATGATTTCACAGAACACAAAGAAGTTTCTCAGAAAGCTTCTTTCTCTTTGTTATCGGAGGATATTTCCTTTGGCCCTATAGTCTTCAAAGGGATCCGAAATATCTGTTCTCAGATTCCACAGAAATAAGGCTAGCAAAGAGATCCACGAAATACAGATGTAACTCTGTGAGTGGAAGTCACACATCACAGAGCAGTTTCTCAGACAGCTTCTTTCCAGATTTCATCGGAGTATATTTCCTTTTTCACCATAGCCCTCTAAGGGCTTCCAAATATCACTTTGCCAATTCCACAAGACTGTCTTAGCGAAAGGCTTCTTGAGGGGAAAGCTGTAACTCTGTGAGATGATTTCACAGAACTCAAAGAACTTTCTCAGAAAGCTTCTTTCTCTTTGTTATCGGAGGATATTTCCTTTCGCCCTATAGTCTTCAAAGGGATCCGAAATATCTGTTCTGAGATTCCACAGAAATAAGGCTAGCAAAGAGATCCACGAAATAGAGATGTAACTCTGTGAGTGGAAGTCTCCATCACAGAGCAGTTTCTCAGAAAGTTTCTTTCCAGATTTCATCTGAGGATATTTCCTTTTTCACCATAGCCCTCTATGGGCTTCCAAATATCACTTTGCCAATTCCACAAGAACTGTCTTAGCGAAAGGTTTCTTGAGGGGAAAGCTGTAACTCTGTGAGATTATTTCACAGAACACAAAGAACTTTCTCAGAAAGCTTCTTTCTCTTTGTTATCGGAGGATATTTCCTTTGGCCCTATAGTCTTCAAAGGGATCCGAAATATCTGTTCTCAGATTCCACAGAAATAAGGCTAGCAAAGAGATACACGAAATACACATGTAACTCTGTGAGTGGAAGTCACACATCACAGAGCAGTTTCTCAGAAAGCTTCTTTCCAGATTTCTTCTGAGGATATTTCCTTTTTCACCATAGCCCTCTATGGGCTTCCAAATATCACTTTGCCAATTCCACAAAACTGTCTTAGCGAAAGGCTTCTTGAGAGGAAAGCTGTAACTCTGTGAGATGATTTCACAGAACACAAAGAAGTTTCTCAGAGAGCTTCTTTCTCCTGGTTATCGGAGGATATTTCCTTTGGCCCTATAGTCTTCAAAGGGATCCGAAATATCTGTTCTCAGATTCCACAGAAATAAGGCTAGCAAAGAGATCCACGAAACACAGATGTAACTCTGTGAGATGTATTAACAGAACACTAAGCAGTTTCTCAGAAAGCTTCTTTCCAGTTTTCATCTGAGGATATTTCCTTTTTCACCATAGCCCTCTAAGGGCTTCCAAATATCACTTTGCCAATTCCACAAGAACTCTCTTAGCGAAAGGCTTCTTGAGGGGAAAACTGTAACTCTGTGAGTTGATTTCACAGAACACAAAGAAGTTTCTCAGAAAGCTTCTTTCTCTTTGTTATCGGAGGATATTTCCTTTGGCCCTATAGTCTTCAAAGGGATCCGAAATATCTGTTCTCAGATTCCACAGAAATAAGGCTAGCAAAGAGATCCACGAAATACAGATGTAACTCTGTGAGTGGAAGTCATACATCACAGAGCAGTTTCTCAGAAATATTCTTTCCAGATTTCTTCTGAGGATATTTCCTTTTTCACCATAGCCCTCTAAGGGCTTCCAAATATCACTTTGCAAATTCCACAAGACTGTCTTAGCGAAAGGCTTCTTGAGGGGAAAGCTGTAACTCTGTGAGATGATTTCACAGAACACAAAGAACTTTCTCAGAAAGCTTCTTTCTCTTTGTTATTGGAGGATATTTCTTTGGCCCTATAGTCTTCAAAGGGATCCGAAATATCTGTTCTCAGATTCCACAGAAATAAGGCTAGCAAAGAGATCCACGAAATACAGATGTAACTCTGTGAGTGGAAGTCACACATCACAGAGCAGTTTCTCAGAAAGCTTCTTTCCAGATTTCTTCTGAGGATATTTCCTTTTTCACCATAGCCCTCTATGGGCTTCCAAATATCACTTTGCCAATTCCACAAGACTGTCTTAGCGAAAGGCTTCTTGAGAGGAAAGCTGTAACTCTGTGAGATGATTTCACAGAACACAAAGAAGTTTCTCAGAGAGCTTCTTTCTCTTTGTTATCGGAGGATATTTCCTTTGGCCCTATAGTCTTCAAAGGGATCAGAAATATCTGTTCTCAGATTCCACAGAAATAAGGCTAGCAAAGAGATCCACGAAATACAGATGTAACTCTGTGAGATGAATTCACAGAACACTAAGCAGTTTCTCAGAAAGCTTCTTTCCAGATTTCATCTGAGGATATTTCCTTTTTCACCATAGCACTCTAAGGGCTTTAAAATATCACTTTGCCAATTCCACAAGAACTGTCTTAGCGAAAGGCTTCTTGAGGGGAAAACTGTAACTCTGTGAGATGATTTCACAGAACACAAAGAAGTTTCTCAGAAAGCTTCTTTCTCTTTGTTATCGCAGGATATTTCCTTTGGCCCTATAGTCTTCAAAGGGTTCCGAAATATCTGTTCTCAGATTCCACAGAAATAAGGCTTGCAAAGAGATCCACGAAATACAGATGTAACTCTGTGAGTGGAAGTCACGCATCACAGAGCAGTTTCTCAGAAAGCTTCTTTCCAGATTTCTTCTGAGGATATTTCCTTTTTCACCATAGCCCTCTATGGGCTTCCAAATATCACTTTGCCCATTCCACCAGAACTGTCATAGCGAAAGGCTTCTTGAGGGGAAAGCTGTAACTCTGTGAGATGATTTCACAGAACACAAAGAACTTTCTCAGAAAGCTTCTTTCTCTTTGTTATCGGAGGATATTTCCTTTGGCCCTATAGTCTTCAAAGGGATCCGAAATATCTGTTCTCAGATTCCACAGAAATAAGGCCAGCAAAGAAATCCACGAAATACAGATGTAACTCTGTGAGATGAATTTACAGAACACTAAGCAGTTTCTCAGAAAGCTTCTTTCCAGATTTCATCTGAGGATATTTCCTTTTTCACCATAGCCCTCTATGGGCTTCCAAATATCACTTTGCCAATTCCACAAGAACTGTCTTAGCAAAAGGCTTCTTGAGGGGAAAGCTGTAACTCTGTGAGATGATTTCACAGAACACAAAGAAGTATCTCAGAAAGCTTCTTTCTCTTTGTTATCGGAGGATATTTCCTTTCGCCCTATAGTCTTCAAAGGGATCCGAAATATCTGTTCTCAGATTCGAAGGAAATAAGGCTAGCAAAGAGATCCACGAAATACAGATGTAACTCTGTGAGTGGAAGTCACACATCACAGAGCAGTTTCTCAGAAAGTTTCTTTACAGATTTCATCTGAGGATATTTCCTTTTTCACCATAGCCCTCTATGGGCTTCCAAATATCACTTTGCCAATTCCACAAGAACTGTCTTAGCGAAAGGTTTCTTGAGGGGAAAGCTGTAACTCTGTGAGATGATTTCACAGAACACAAAGAACTTTCTCAGAAAGCTTCTTTCTCTTTGTTATCGGAGGATATTTCCTTTGGCCCTATAGTCTTCAAAGGGATCCGAAATATCTGTTCTCAGATTCCACAGAAATAAGGCTAGCAAAGAGATCCACGAAATACAGATGTAACTCTGTGAGTGGAAGTCACACATCACAGAGCAGTTTCTCAGAAAGCTTCTTTCCAGATTTCTTCTGAGGATATTTCCTTTTTCACTATAGCCCTCTATGGGCTTCCAAATATCACTTTGCCAATTCCACAAAACTGTTTTAGCGAAAGGCTTCTTGAGAGGAAAGCTGTAACTCTGTGAGGTGATTTCACAGAACACAAAGAAGTTTCTCAGAGAGCTTCTTTCTCTTTGTTATCGGAGGATATTTCCTTTGGCCCTATAGTCTTCAAAGGGATCCGAAATATCTGTTCTCAGATTCCACAGAAATAAGGCTAGCAAAGAGATCCACGAAATACAGATGTAACTCTGTGAGATGTCTTAACAGAACACTAAGCAGTTTCTCAGAAAGCTTCTTTCCAGTTTTCATCTGAGGATATTTCCTTTTTCACCATAGCCCTCTAAGGGCTTCCGAATATCACTTTGCCAATTCCACAAGAACTGTCTTAGCGAAAGGCTTCTTGAGGGGAAAGCTGTAACTCTGTGAGATGATTTCACAGAACACAAAGAAGTTTCTCAGAAAGCTTCTTTCTCTTTGTTATCGGAGGATATTTCCTTTGGCCCTATAGTCTTCAAAGGGATCCGAAATATCTGTTCTCAGATTCCACAGAAATAAGGCTAGCAAAGAGATCCACGAAATACAGATGTAACTCTGTGAGTGGAAGTCACACATCACAGAGCAGTTTCTCAGACAGCTTCTTTCCAGATTTCATCGGAGTATATTTCCTTTTTCACCATAGCCCTCTAAGGGCTTCCAAATATCACTTTGCCAATTCCACAAGACTGTCTTAGCGAAAGGCTTCTTGAGGGGAAAGCTGTAACTCTGTGAGATGATTTCACAGAACACAAAGAAGTTTCTCAGAAAGCTTCTTTCTCTTTGTTATCGCAGGATATTTAATTTGGCCCTATAGTCTTCAAAGGGATCCGAAATATCTGTTCTCAGATTCCACAGAAATAAGGCTAGCAAAGAGATCCACGAAATACAGATGTAACTCTGTGAGTGGAAGTCACACATCACAGAACAGTTTCTCAGACAGCTTCTCTCCAGATTTCATCGGAGGATATTTCCTTTTTCAACATAGCCCTCTATGGGCTTCCAAATATCACTTTGCCAATTCCACAAGACTGTCTTAGCGAAAGGCTTCTTGAGGGGATAGCTGTAACTCTGTGAGATGATTTCACAGAACACAAAGAAGTTTCTCAGAAAGCTTCTTTCTCTCTGTTATCGGTGGATATTTCCTTTGGCCCTATAGTCTTCAAGGGATCCGAAATATCTGTTCTCAGATTCCACAGAAATAACGCTAGCAAAGAGATCCACGAAATACAGATGTAACTCTGTGAGATGAATTAACAGAACACTAAGCAGTTTCTCAGAAAGCTTCTTTCCAGATTTCATCTGAGGATATTTCCTTTTTCACCATTGCCCTCTATGGGCTTCCAAATATCACTTTGCCAATTCCACAAGAACTGTCTTAGCGAAAGGCTTCTTGAGGGGAAAGCTGTAACTCTGTGAGATGATTTCACAGAACACAAAGAACTTTCTCAGAAAGCTTCTTTCTCTTTGTTATCGGAGGATATTTCCTTTGGCATTATAGTCTTCAAAGGGATCCGAAATATCTCTTCTCAGATTCCACAGAAATAACGCTAGCAAAGAGATCCACGAAATACAGATGTAACTCTGTGAGATGAATTAACAGAACACTAAGCAGTTTCTCAGAGAGCTTCTTTCCAGATTTCATCTGAGGATATTTCCTTTTTCACCATTGCCCTCTATGGGCTTCCAAATATCACTTTGCCAATTCCACAAGAACTGTCTTAGCGAAAGGCTTCTTGAGGGGAAAGCTGTAACTCTGTGAGATGATTTCACAGAACACAAAGAAGTTTCTCAGAAAGCTTCTTTCTCTTTGTTATCGGAGGATATTTCCTTTGGCCCTATAGTCTTCAAAGGGATCCGAAATATCGGTTCTCAGATTCCACAGAAATAAGGCTAGCAAAGAGATCCACGAAATACCGATGTAACTCTGTGAGATGAATTAACAGAACACTAAGCAGTTTCTCAGAAAGCTTCTTTCCAGATTTCATCTGAGGATATTTCCTTTTTCACCATAGCCCTCTATGGGCTTCCAAATATCACTTTGCCAATTCCACAAGAACTGTCTTAGCGAAAGGCTTCTTGAGGGGAAAGCTGTAACTCTGTGAGATGATTTCACAGAACACAAAGAAGTTTCTCAGAAAGCTTCTTTCTCTTTGTTATCGGAGGATATTTCCTTTGGCCCTATAGTCTTCAAAGGGATCCGAAATATCTGTTCTCAGATTCCATAGAAATAAGGCTAGCAAAGAGATCCAAGAAATACACCTGTAACTCTGTGAGATGAATTAAAAGAACACTAAGCAGTTTCTCAAAAAGCTTCTTTCCAGATTTCATCTGAGGATATTTCCTTTTTCACCATAGCCCTCTAAGGGCTTCCAAATATCACTTTGCCAATTCCACAAGAACTGTCTTAGCGAAAGGCTTCTTGAGGGGAAAGCTGTAACTCTGTGAGGTGATTTCACAGAACACAAAGAAGTTTCTCAGAAAGCTTCTTTCTCCTTTTTATCGGAGGATATTTCCTTTGGCCCTATAGTCTTCAAAGGGATCCGAAATATCTGTTCTCAGATTCCACAGAAATAAGGCTAGCAAAGAGATCCACGAAATACAGATGTACTCTGTGAGTGGAAGTCACACTTCACAGAGCAGTTTCTCAGAAAGCTTCTTTCCAGATTTCTTCTGAGGATATTTCCTTTTTCACCATAGCCCTCTAGGGGCTTCCAAATATCACTTTGCCAATTCCACAAGACTGTCTTAGCGAAAGGCTTCTTGAGGGGAAAGCTGTAACTCTGTGAGATGATTTCACAGAACACAAAGAACTTTCTCAGAAAGCTTCTTTCTCTTTGTTATCGGAGGATATTTCCTTTGGCCCTAGAGTCTTCAAAGGGATCCGAAATATCTGTTCTCAGATTCCACAGAAATAAGGCTAGCAAAGAGATCCACGAAATACAGATGTAACTCTGTGAGATGAATTAACAGAACACTAAGCAGTTTCTCAGAAAGCTTCTTTCCAGATTATATCGGAGGAGATTTCCTTTTTCACCATTGCCCTCTATGGGCTTCCAAATATCACTTTGCCAATTCCACAAGAACTGTCTTAGCGAAAGGCTTCTTGAGGGGAAAGCTGTAACTCTGTGAGATGATTTCACAGAACACAAAGAACTTTTTCAGAAAGCTTCTTTCTCTTTGTTATTGGAGGATATTTCCTTTGGCCCTATAGTCTTCAAAGGGATCCGAAATATCTGTTCTCAGATTCCACAGAAATAAGGCTAGCAAAGAGATCCACGAAATACAGATGTAACTCTGTGAGTGGAAGTCACACATCACAGAGCAGTTTCTCAGAAATTTTCTTTCCAGATTTCATCTGAGGATATTTCCTTTTTCACCATTGCCCTCTATGGGCTTCCAAATATCACTTTGCCAATTCCACAAGAACTGTCTTAGCGAAAGGTTTCTTGAGGGGAAAGCTGTAACTCTGTGAGATGATTTCACAGAACACAAAGAACTTTCTCAGAAAGCTTCTTTCTCTTTGTTATCGGAGGATATTTCCTTTGGCCCTATAGTCTTCAAAGGGATCCGAAATATCTGTTCTCAGATTCCACAGAAATAAGGCTAGCAAAGAGATACACGAAATACACATGTAACTCTGTGAGTGGAGGTCACACATCACAGAGCAGTTTCTCAGAAAGCTTCTTTCCAGATTTCTTCTGAGGATATTTCCTTTTTCACCATAGCCCTCTATGGGCTTCCAAATATCACTTTGCCAATTCCACAAGACTGTCTTAGCGAAAGGCTTCTTGAGAGGAAAGCTGTAACTCTGTGAGATGATTTCACAGAACACAAAGAAGTTTCTCAGAGAGCTTCTTTCTCTTTGTTATCGGAGGATATTTCCTTTGGCCCTATAGTCTTCAAAGGGATCCGAAATATCTGTTCTCAGATTCCACAGAAATAAGGCTAGCAAAGAGATCCACGAAATACAGATGTAACTCTGTGAGATGAATTAACACAACACTAAGCAGTTTCTCAGAAAGCTTCTTTCCAGTTTCATCTGAGGATATTTCCTTTTTCACCATAGCCTTCTAAGGGCTTCCAAATATCACTTTGCCAATTCCACAAGAACTGTCTTAGCGAAAGGCTTCTTGAGGGGAAAACTGTAACTCTGTGAGATGATTTCACAGAACACAAAGAAGTTTCTCAGAAAGCTTCTTTCTCTTTGTTATCGGTGGATATTTCCTTTGGCCCTATAGTCTTCAAAGGGATCCGAAATATCTGTTCTCAGATTCCACAGAAATAAGGCTAGCAAAGAGATCCACGAAATACAGATGTAACTCTGTGAGTGGAAGTCACACATCACAGAGCAGTTTCTCAGAAAGCTTCTTTCCAGATTTCATCTGAGGATATTTCCTTTTTCACCATAGCCCTCTAAGGGCTTCCAAATATCACTTTGCCAATTCCACAAGACTGTCTTAGCGAAAGGCTTCTTGAGGTGAAAGCTGTAACTCTGTGAGATGATTTCACAGAACACAAAGAAGTTTCTCAGAAAGCTTCTTTCTCTTTGTTATTGAAGGATATTTCCTTTGGCCCTATAGTCTTCAAAGGGATCCGAAATATCTGTTCTCAGATTCCACAGAAATAAGGCTAGCAAAGAGATCCACGAAATACAGATGTAACTCTGTGAGTGGAAGTCACACATCACAGAGCAGTTTCTCAGACAGCTTCTTTCCAGATTTCATCGGAGGATATTTCCTTTTTCAACATAGCCCTCTATGGGCTTCCAAATATCACTTTGCCAATTCCACAAGAACTGTCTTAGCGAAAGGCTTCTTGAGGGGAAAGCTGTAACTCTGTGAGATGATTTCACAGAACACAAAGAACTTTCTCAGAAAGCTTCTTTCTCTTTGTTATCGGAGGATATTTCCTTTGGCCCTATAGTCTTCAAAGGGATCCGAAATATCTGTTCTCAGATTCCACAGAAATAAGGCTAGCAAAGAGATCCACGAAATACAGATGTAACTCTGTGAGTGGAAGTCACACATCACAGAGCAGTTTCTCAGAAAGCATCTTTCCAGATTTCTTCTGAGGATATTTCCTTTTTCACCATAGCCCTCTATGGACTTCCAAATATCACTTTGCCAATTCCACAAGACTGTCTTAGCGAAAGGCTTCTTGAGTGGAAAGCTGTAACTCTGTGAGATGATTTCACAGAACACAAAGAATTTTCTCAGAGAGCTTCTACCTCTTTGTTATCGGAGGATATTTCCTTTGGCCCTATAGTCTTCAAAGGGATCCGAAATATCTGTTCTCAGATTCCACAGAAATAAGGCTTGCAAAGAGATCCACGAAATACAGATGTAACTCTGTGAGTGGAAGTCACACATCACAGAGCAGTTTCTCAGAAAGCTTCTTTCCAGATTTCTTCTGAGGATATTTCCTTTTTCACCATAGCCCTCTAAGGGCTTCCAAATATCACTTTGCCAATTCCACAAGACTGTCTTAGCGAAAGGCTTCTTGAGGGGAAAGCTGTAACTCTGTGAGATGATTTCACAGAACACAAAGAAGTTTCTCAGAAAGCTTCTTTCTCTTTGTTATTGGAGGATATTTCCTTTGGCCCTATAGTCTTCAAAGGGATCCGAAATATCTGTTCTCAGATTCCACAGAAATAAGGCTAGCAAAGAGATCCACGAAATACAGATGTAACTCTGTGAGTGGAAGTCACACATCACAGAGCAGTTTCTCAGACAGCTTCTTTCCAGATTTCATCGTAGGATATTTCCTTTTTCACCATAGCCCTCTATGGGCTTCCAAATATCACTTTGCCAATTCCACAAGAACTGTCTTAGCGACAGGCTTCTTGAGGGGAAAGCTGTAACTCTGTGAGATGATTTAACAGAACACAAAGAAGTTTCTCAGAAAGCTTCTTTCTCTTTGTTATCGGAGGATATTTCCTTTGGCCCTATAGTCTTCAAAGGGATCCGAAATATCTGTTCTCAGATTCCACAGAAATAAGGCTAGCAAAGAGATCCAAGAAATACACCTGTAACTCTGTGAGATGAATTAAAAGAAGACTAAGCAGTTTCTCAGAAAGCTTCTTTCCAGATTTCATCTGAGGATATTTCCTTTTTCACCATAGCCCTCTAAGGGCTTCCAAATATCACTTTGCCAATTCCACAAGAACTGTCTTAGCGAAAGGCTTCTTGAGGGGAAAGCTGTAACTCTGTGAGGTTATTTCACAGAACACAAAGAAGTTTCTCAGAAAGCTTCTTTCTCTTTGTTATCGGAGGATATTTCCTTTGGCCCTATAGTCTTCAAAGGGATCCGAAATATCTGTTCTCAGATTCCACAGAAATAAGGCTAGCAAAGAGATCCACGAAATACAGATGTACTCTGTGAGTGGAAGTCACACATCACAGAGCAGTTTCTCAGAAAGCTTCTTTCCAGATTTCTTCTGAGGATAATTCCTTTTTCACCATAGCCCTCTAGGGGCTTCCAAATATCACTTTGCCAATTCCACAAGACTGTCTTAGCGAAAGGCTTCTTGAGGGGAAAGCTGTAACTCTGTGAGATGATTTCACAGAACACAAAGAACTTTCTCAGAAAGCTTCTTTCTCTTTGTTATCGGAGGATATTTCCTTTGGCCCTATATTCTTCAAAGGGATCCGAAATATCTGTTCTCAGATTCCACAGAAATAAGGCCAGCAAAGAGATCCACGAAATACAGATGTAACTCTGTGAGTGGAAGTCACACATCACAGAGCAGTTTCTCAGAAAGCTTCTTTCCAGATTTCATCTGAGGATAAGTCCTTTTTCACCATAGCCCTCTATGGGCTTCCAAATATCACTTTACCAATTCCACAAGAACTGTCTTAGCGAAAGGCTTCTTGAGGGGAAAGCTGTAACTCTGTGAGATGATTTCACAGAACACAAAGAAGTTTCTCAGAAAGCTTCTTTCTCTTTCTTATCGCAGGATATTTCCTTTGGCCTTATAGTCTTCAAAGGCATCCGAAATATCTGTTCTCAGATTCCACAGAAATAAGGCTAGCAAAGAGATCCACGAAATACAGATATAACTCTGTGAGATGAATTAACAGAACACTAAGCAGTTTCTCAGAAAGCTTCTTTCCAGATTTCATCTGAGGATATTTCCTTTTTCACCGTAGCCCTCTATGGGCTTCCACATATCACTTTGCCAATTCCACAAGAACTGTGTTAGCGAAAGGATTCTTGAGGGGAAAGCTGTAACACTGTGAGATGATTTCACAGAACACAAAGAACTTTCTCAGAAAGCTTCTTTCTCTTTGTTATCGGAGGATATTTCCTTTGGCCCTATAGTCTTCAAAGGGATCCGAAATATCTGTTCTCAGATTCCACAGAAATAAGGCTAGCAAAGAGATACACGAAATACACATGTAACTCTGTGAGTGGAAGTCACACACCACAGAGCAGTTTCTCAGAAAGCTTCTTTTCAGATTTCTTCTGAGGATATTTCCTTTTTCACCATAGCCCTCTATGGGCTTCCAAATATCACTTTGCCAATTCCACAAGACTGTCTTAGCGAAAGGCTTCTTGAGGGGAAAGCTGTAACTCTGTGAGATGATTTCACAGAACACAAAGAAGTTTCTCAGAAAGCTTCTTTCTCTTTGTTATCGGAGGATATTTCCTGTGGCCCTATAGTCTTCAAAGGGATCCGAAATATCTGTTCTCAGAGTCCACAGTAATAAGTCTAGCAAAGAGATCCACGAAATACAGATGTAACTCTGTGAGATGAATTAACAGAACACTAAGCAGTTTCTCAGAAAGCTTCTTTCCAGATTTCATCTGAGGATATTTCCTTTTTCACCATAGCCCTCTATGGGCTTCCAAATATCACTTTGCCAATTCCACAAGAACTGTCTTAGCGAAAGGCGTCTTGAGGGGAAAGCTGTAACTCTGTGAGGTGATTTCACAGAACACAAAGAAGTTTCTCAGAAAGCTTCTTTCTCTTTTTTATCGGAGGATATTTCCTTTGGCCCTATAGTCTTCAAAGGGATCCGAAATATCTGTTCTCAGATTCCACAGAAATAAGGCTAGCAAAGAGATCCACGAAATACAGATGTAACTCTGTGAGATGAATTTACAGAACACTAAGCAGTTTCTCAGAAAGCTTCTTTCCATATTTCATCTGAGGATATTTCCTTTTTCACCATAGCCCTCTATGGGCTTCCAAATATCACTTTGCCAATTCCACAAGAACTGTCTTAGCGAAAGGCTTCTTGAGGGGAAAGCTGTAACTCTGTGAGATGATTTCACAGAACACAAAGAAGTTTCTCAGAAAGCTTCTTTCCCTTTGTTATCGGAGGATATTTCCTTTGGCCCTATAGTCTTCAAAGGGATAAGAAATATCTGTTCTCAGATTCCACAGAAATAAGGCTAGCAAAGAGATCCAAGAAATACACATGTAACTCTGTGAGATGAATTAAAAGAACACTAAGCAGTTTCTCAGAAAGCTTCTTTCCAGATTTCATCTGAGGATATTTCCTTTTTCACCATAGCCCTCTAAGGGCTTCCAAATATCACTTTGCCAATTCCACAAGAACTGTCTTAGCGAAAGGCTTCTTGAGGGGAAAGCTGTAACTCTGTGAGGTGATTTCACAGAACACAAAGAAGTTTCTCAGAAAGCTTCTTTATCTTTGTTATCGGAGGATATTTCCTTTGGCCCTATAGTCTTCAAAGGGATCCGAAATATCTGTTCTCAGATTCCACAGAAATAAGGCTAGCAAAGAGATCCACGAAATACAGATGTAACTCTGTGAGATGAATTTACAGAACACTAAGCAGTTTCTCAGAAAGCTTCTTTCCAGATTTCATCTGAGGATATTTCCTTTTTCACCATAGCCCTCTATGGGCTTCCAAATATCACTTTGCCAATTCCACAAGAACTGTCTTAGCGAAAGCCTTCTTGAGGGGAAAGCTGTAACTCTGTGAGATGATTTCACAGAACACAAAGAAGTTTCTCAGAAAGCTTCTTTCTCTTTGTTATCGGAGGATATTTCCTTTGGCCCTATAGTCTTCAAAGGGATCCGAAATATCTGTTCTCAGATTCCACAGAAATAAGGCTAGCAAAGAGATCCACGAAATACAGATGTAACTCTGTGAGTGGAAGTCACACATCACAGAGTAGTTTCTCAGAAAGTTTCTTTACAGATTTCATCTGAGGATATTTCCTTTTTCAACATAGCCCTCTATGGGCTTCCAAATATCACTTTGCCAATTCCACAAGAACTGTCTTAGCGAAAGGCTTCTTGAGGGGAAAGCTGTAACTCTGTGAGATGATTTCACAGAACACAAAGAACTTTCTCAGAAAGCTTCTTTCTCTTTGTTATCGGAGGATATTTCCTTTGGCCCTATAGTCTTCAAAGGGATCCGAAATATCTGTTCTCAGATTCCACAGAAATAAGGCTTGCAAAGAGATACACGAAATACACATGTAACTCTGTGAGTGGAAGTCACACACCACAGAGCAGTTTCTCAGAAAGCTTCTTTCCAGATTTCTTCTGAGGATATTTCCTTTTTCACCATAGCCCTCTATGGGCTTCCAAATATCACTTTGCCAATTCCACAAGAATTATCTTAGCGAAAGGATTCTTGAGGGGAAAGCTGTAACTCTGTGAGATGATTTCACAGAACACAAAGAAGTTTCTCAGAAAGCTTCTTTCTCTTTGTTTTCGGAGGATATTTCCTTTGGCCCTATAGTCTTCAAAGGGATACGAAATATTTGTTCTCAGATTCCACAGAAATAAGGCTAGCAAAGAGATCCACGAAATACAGATGTAACTCTGTGAGATGAATTAACAGAACACTAAGCAGTTTCTCAGAAAGCTTCTTTCCAGATTTCATCTGAGGATATTTCCTTTTTCACCATAGCTCTCTATGGGCTTCCAAATATCACTTTGCCAATTCCACCAGAACTGTCATAGCGAAAGGCTTCTTGAGGGGAAAGCTGTAACTCTGTGAGATGATTTAACAGAACACAAAGAACTTTCTCAGAAAGCTTCTTTCTCTTTGTTATCGGAGGATATTTCCTTTGGCCCTATAGTCTTCAAAGGGATCCGAAATATCTGTTCTCAGATTCCACAGAAATAAGGCTAGCAAAGAGATCCACGAAATACAGATGTAACTCTGTGAGTGGAAGTCACACATCACAGAGCAGTTTCTCAGAAAGCTTCTTTCCAGATTTCATCTGAGGATATTTCCTTTTTCACCATAGCCCTCTATGGGCTTCCAAATATCACTTTGCCAATTCCACAAGAACTGTCTTAGCGAAAGGCTTCTTGAGGGGAAAGCTGTAACTCTGTGAGATGATTTCACAGAACACAAAGAAGTTTCTCAGAAAGCTTCTTTCTCTTTGTTATCGGAGGATATTTCCTTTGGCCCTATAGTCTTCAAAGGGATCCGAAATATCTGTTCTCAGATTCCACAGAAATAAGGCTAGCAAAGAGATCCAAGAAATACACATGTAACTCTCTGAGTGGAAGTCACACATCACAGAGCAGTTTCTCAGAAAGCTTCTTTCCAGATTTCATCTGAGGATATTTCCTTTTTCACCATAGCCCTCTAAGGGCTTCCGAATATCACTTTGCCAATTCCACAAGAACTGTCTTAGCGAAAGGCTTCTAGAGGGGAAAGCTGTAACTCTGTGAGGTGATTTCACAGAACACAAAGAAGTTTCTCAGAAAGCTTCTTTCTCTTTTTTATCGGAGGATATTTCCTTTGGCCCTATAGTCTTCAAAGGGATCCGAAATATCTGTTCTCAGATTCCACAGAAATAAGGCTAGCAAAGAGATCCACGAAATACAGATGTAACTCTGTGAGATGAATTTACAGAACACTAAGCAGTTTCTCAGAAAGCTTCTTTCCATATTTCATCTGAGGATATTTCCTTTTTCACCATAGCCCTCTATGGGCTTCCAAATATCACTTTGCCAATTCCACAAGAACTGTCTTAGCGAAAGGCTTCTTGAGGGGAAAGCTGTAACTCTGTGAGATGATTTCACAGAACACAAAGAAGTTTCTCAGAAAGCTTCTTTCCCTTTGTTATCGGAGGATATTTCCTTTGGCCCTATAGTCTTCAAAGGGATCCGAAATATCTGTTCTCAGATTCCACAGAAATAAGGCTAGCAAAGAGATCCAAGAAATACACATGTAACTCTGTGAGATGAATTAAAAGAACACTAAGCAGCTTCTCAGAAAGCTTCTTTCCAGATTTCATCTGAGGATATTTCCTTTTTCACCATAGCCCTGTAAGGGCTTCCAAATATCACTTTGCCAATTCCACAAGAACTGTCTTAGCGAAAGGCTTCTTGAGGGGAAAGCTGTAATTCTGTGAGGTGATTTCACAGAACACAAAGAAGTTTCTCAGAAAGCTTCTTTTTCTTTGTTATCGGAGGATATTTCCTTTGGCCCTATAGTCTTCAAAGGGATCCGAAATATCTGTTCTCAGATTCCACAGAAATAAGGCTAGCAAAGAGATCCACGAAATACAGATGTAACTCTGTGAGATGAATTTACAGAACACTAAGCAGTTTCTCAGAAAGCTTCTTTCCAGATTTCATCTGAGGATATTTCCTTTTTCACCATAGCCCTCTATGGGCTTCCAAATATCACTTTGCCAATTCCACAAGAACTGTCTTAGCGAAAGGCTTCTTGAGGGGAAAGCTGTAACTCTGTGAGATGATTTCACAGAACACAAAGAAGTTTCTCAGAAAGCTTCTTTCTCTTTGTTATCGGAGGATATTTCCTTTGGCCCTATAGTCTTCAAAGGATCCGAAATATCTGTTCTCAGATTCCACAAAAATAAGACTAGCAAAGAGATACACGAAATACACATGTAACTCTGTGAGATGAATTAACAGAACACTAAGCAGTTTCTCAGAAAGCTTCTTTCCAGGTTTCATCTGAGGATATTTCCTTTTTCACCATAGCCCTCTATGGGCTTCCAAATATCACTTTGCCAATTCCACAAGAACTGTCTTAGCGAAAGGCTTCTTGAGGGGAAAGCTGTAACTCTGTGAGATGATTTCACAGTACACAAAGAAGTTTCTCAGAAAGCTTCTTTCTCTTTGTTATCGGAGGATATTTCCTTTGGCCCTATAGTCTTCAAAGGGATCCGAAATATCTGTTCTCAGATTCCACAGAAATAAGGCTAGCAAAGAGATCCAAGAAATACAGATGTAACTCTGTGAGTGGAAGTCACACATCACAGAGCAGTTTCTCAGAAAGCTTCTTTCCACATTTCTTCTGTGGATATTTCCTTTTTTACCATAGCCCTCTATGGGCCTCCAAATATCAATTTACCAATTCCACAAGACTGTCTTAGCGAAAGGCTTCTTGAGGGGATAGCTGTAACTCTGTGAGATGATTTCACAGAACACAGAGAAGTTTCTCAGAAAGCTTCTTTATGTTTGTTATCGGACGATAATTCCTTTGGCCCTATAGTCTTCAAAGGGATCCGAAATATCTGTTCTCAGATTCCACAGAAATAAGGCTAGCAAAGAGATCCACGAAATACAGATGTAACTCTGTGAGATGAATTAACAGAACACTAAGCAGTTTCTCAGAAAGCTTCTTTCCAGATTTCATCTGAGGATATTTCCTTTTTCACCATAGCCTTCTATGGGCTTCCAAATATCACTTTGCCAATTCCACAAGAACTGTCTTAGCGAAAGGCTTCTTGAGGGGAAAGCTGTAACTCTGTGAGATGATTTCAGAGAACACAAAGAACTTTCTCAGAAAGCTTCTTTCTCTTTGTTGTCGGAGGATATTTCCTTCGGCCGTATAGTCTTCAAAGGGATCCGAAATATTTGTTCTCAGATTCCACAGAAATAAGACTAGCAAAGAGATCCACGAAATACCGATGTACTCTGTGAGTGGAAGTCACACATCACAGAGCAGTTTCTCTGAAAGCTTCTTTCCAGATTTCTTCTGAGGATATTTCCTTTTTCACCATAGCCCTCTAGGGGCTTCCAATTATCACTTTGCAAATTCCACAAGACTGTCTTAGCGAAAGGCTTCTTGAGGGGAAAGCTGTAACTCTGTGAGAGGATTTCACAGAACACAAAGAACTTTCTCAGAAAGCATCTTTCTCTTTGTTATCGGAGGATATTTCCTTTGGCCCTAGAGTCTTCAAAGGGATCCGAAATATCTGTTCTCAGATTCCACAGAAATAAGGCTAGCAAAGAGATCCACGAAATACAGATTTAACTCTGTGAGTGGAAGTCACACATCACAGAGCAGTTTCTCAGAAAGCTTCTTTCCAGATTTCATCTGAGGATATTTCCTTTTTCACCATAGCCCTCTATGGGCTTCCAAATATCACTTTGCCAATTCCACAAGAACTGTCTTAGCGAAAGGCTTCTTGAGGGGAAAGCTGTAACTCTGTGAGATGATTTCACAGAACACAAAGAAGTTTCTCAGAAAGCTTCTTTCTCTTTGTTATCGAAGGATATTTCCTTTGGCCCTATAGTCTTCAAAGGGATAAGAAATATCTGTTCTCAGATTCCACAGAAATAAGGCTAGCAAAGAGATCCAAGAAATACACATGTAACTCTGTGAGATGAATTAAAAGAACACTAAGCAGTTTCTCAGAAAGCTTCTTTCCAGATTTCATCTGAGGATATTTCCTTTTTCACCATATCCCTGTAAGGGCTTCCAAATATCACTTTGCCAATTCCACAAGAACTGTCTTAGCGAAAGGCTTCTTGAGGGGAAAGCTGTAACTCTGTGAGGTGATTTCACAGAACACAAAGAAGTTTCTCAGAAAGCTTCTTTATCTTTGTTATCGGAGGATATTTCCTTTGGCCCTATAGTCTTCAAAGGGATCCGAAATATCTGTTCTCAGATTCCACAGAAATAAGGGTAGCAAAGAGATCCACGAAACACAGATGTAACTCTGTGAGATGAATTTACAGAACACTAAGCAGTTTCTCAGAAAGCTTCTTTCCAGATTTCATCTGAGGATATTTCCTTTTTCACCATAGCCCTCTATGGGCTTCCAAATATCACTTTGCCAATTCCACAAGAACTGTCTTAGCGAAAGGCTTCTTGCGGGGAAAGCTGTAACTCTGTGAGATGATTTCACAGAACACAAAGAAGTTTCTCAGAAAGCTTCTTTCTCTTTGTTATCGGAGGATATTTCCTTTGGCCCTATAGTCTTCAAAGGATCCGAAATATCTATTCTCAGATTCCACAGAAATAAGGCTAGCAAAGAGATACACGAAATACACATGTAACTCTGTGAGATGAATTAACAGAACACTAAGCAGTTTCTCAGAAAGCTTCTTTCCAGGTTTCATCTGAGGATATTTCCTTTTTCACCATAGCCCTCTAAGGGCTTCCAAATATCACTTTGCCAATTCCAAAAGAACTGTCTTAGCGAAAGGCTTCTTGAGGGGAAAGCTGTAACTCTGTGAGATGATTTCACAGTACACAAAGAAGTTTCTCAGAAAGCTTCTTTCTCTTTGTTATCGCAGGATATTTCCTTTGGCCCTATAGTCTTCAAAGGGATCCGAAATATCTGTTCTCAGATTCCACAGAAATAAGGCTAGCAAAGAGATCCAAGAAATACAGATGTAACTCTGTGAGTGGAAGTCACACATCACAGAGCAGTTTCTCAGAAAGCTTCTTTCCAGATTTCTTCTGTGGATATTTCCTTTTTTACCATAGCCCTCTATGGGCCTCCAAATATCAATTTACCAATTCCACAAGACTGTCTTAGCGAAAGGCTTCTTGAGGGGATAGCTGTAACTCTGTGAGATGATTTCACAGAACACAGAGAAGTTTCTCAGAAAGCTTCTTTATCTTTGTTATCGGAGGATATTTCCTTTGGCCCTATAGTCTTCAAAGGGATCCGAAATATCTGTTCTCAGATTCCACAGAAATAAGGCTAGCAAAGAGATCCACGAAATACAGATGTAACTCTGTGAGATGAATTAACAGAACACTAAGCAGTTTCTCAGAAAGCTTCTTTCCAGATTTCATCTGAGGATATTTCCTTTTTCACCATAGCCTTCTATGGGCTTCCAAATATCACTTTGCCAATTCCACAAGAACCGTCTTAGCGAAAGGCTTCTTGAGGGGAAAGCTGTAACTCTGTGAGATGATTTCAGAGAACACAAAGAACTTTCTCAGAAAGCTTCTTTCTCTTTGTTGTCGGAGGATATTTCCTTCGGCCGTATAGTCTTCAAAGGGATCCGAAATATCTGATCTCAGATTCCACAGAAATAAGACTAGCAAAGAGATCCACGAAATACCGATGTACTCTGTGAGTGGAAGTCACACATCACAGAGCAGTTTCTCAGAAAGCTTCTTTCCAGATTTCTTCTGAGGATATTTCCTTTTTCACCATAGCCCTCTAGGGGCTTCCAAATATCACTTTGCAAATTCCACAAGACTGTCTTAGCGAAAGGCTTCTTGAGGGGAAAGCTGTAACTCTGTGAGAGGATTTCACAGAACACAAAGAACTTTCTCAGAAAGCATCTTTCTCTTTGTTATCGGAGGATATTTCCTTTGGCCCTAGAGTCTTCAAAGGGATCCGAAATATCTGTTCTCAGATTCCACAGAAATAAGGCTAGCAAAGAGATCCACGAAATACAGATGTAACTCTGTGAGTGGAAGTCACACATCACAGAGCAGTTTCTCGGAAAGCTTCTTTCCAGATTTCATCTGAGGATATTTCCTTTTTCACCATAGCCCTCTATGGGCTTCCAAATATCACTTTGCCAATTCCACAAGAACTGTCTTAGCGAAAGGCTTCTTGAGGGGAAAGCTGTAACTCTGTGAGATGATTTCACAGAACACAAAGAAGTTTCTCAGAAAGCTTCTTTCTCCTGGTTATCGGAGGATATTTCCATTGGCCCTATAGTCTTCAAAGGGATCCGAAATATCTGTTCTCAGATTCCACAGAAATAAGGCTAGCAAAGAGATCCACGAAATACAGATGTAACACTGTGAGATGAATTAACAGAACACTAAGCAGTTTCTCAGAAAGCTTCTTTCCAGATTTCATCTGAGGATATTTCCTTTTTCACCATAGCCCTCTATGGGCTTCCAAATATCACTTTGCCAATTCCACAAGAACTGTCTTAGCGAAAGGCTTCTTGAGGGGAAAGCTGTAACTCTGTGAGATGATTTCACAGAACGCAAAGAAGTTTCTCAGAAAGCTTCTTTCTCTTTGTTATCGGAGGATATTTCCTTTGGCCCTATAGTCTTCAAAGGGATCCGAAATATCTGTTCTCAGATTCCACAGAAATAAGGCCAGCAAAGAGATCCACGAAATACAGATGTAACTCTGTGAGATGAATTTAGAGAACACTAAGCAGTTTCTCAGAAAGCTTCTTTCCAGATTTCATCTGAGGATAATTCCTTTTTCACCGTAGCCCTCTATGGGCTTTCAAATATCACTTTACCAATTCCACAAGAACTGTCTTAGCGAAAGGCTTCTTGAGGGGAAAGCTGTAACTCTGTGAGATGATTTCACAGAACACAAAGAAGTTTCTCAGAAAGCTTCTTTCTCTTTGTTATCGCAGGATATTTCCTTTGGCCCTATAGTCTTCAAAGGGATCCGAAATATCTGCTCTCAGATTCCTCAGAAATAAGGCTAGCAAAGAGATCCACGAAATACAGATATAACTCTGTGAGATGAATTAACAGAACACTAAGGAGTTTCTCAGAAAGCTTCTTTCCAGATTTCATCTGAGGATATTTCCTTTTTCACCATAGCCCTCTATGGGCTTCCAAATATCACTTTGCCAATTCCACAAGAACTGTCTTAGCGAAAGGCTTCTTGAGGGGAAAGCTGTAACTCTGTGAGATGATTTCACAGAACACAAAGAAGTTTCTCAGAAAGCTTCTTTCTCTTTTTTATTGGAGGATATTTCCTTTGGCCGTATAGTCTTCAAAGGGATCCGAAATATCTGTTCTCAGATTCCACAGAAATAAGGCTAGCAAATAGATCCACGAAATACAGATGTAACTCTGTGAGTGGAAGTCACACATCACAGAGCAGTTTCTCAGAAAGCTTCTTTTCAGATTTCTTCTGAGGATATTTCCTTTTTCACCATAGCCCTCTATGGGCTTCCAAATATCACTTTGCCAATTCCACAAGAGTGTCTTAGCGAAAGGCTTCTTGAGGGGAAAGCTGTAACTCTGTGAGATGATTTCACAGAACACAAAGAAGTTTCTCAGAAAGCTTCTTTCTCTTTGTTATCGGAGGATATTTCCTTTGGCCCTATAGTCTTCAAAGGGATCCGAAATATCTGTTCTCAGATTCCACAGAAATAAGGCTAGCAAAGAGATCCACGAAATACAGATATAACTCTGTGAGATGAATTAACAGAACACTAAGCAGTTTCTCAGAAAGCTTCTTTCCAGATTTCATCTAAGGATATTTCCTTTTTCAACATAGCCCTCTAAGGGCTTCCAAATATCACTTTGCCAATTCCACAAGAACTGTCTTAGCGAAAGGCTTCTTGAGGGGAAAGCTGTAACTCTGTGAGATGATTTCACAGAACACAAAGAAGTTTCTCAGAAAGCTTCTTTCTCTTTGTTATCGGAGGATATTTCCTTTGGCCCTATAGTCTTCAAAGGGATCCGAAATATCTGTTCTCAGATTCCACAGAAATAAGGCTAGCAAAGAGATCCACGAAATACAGATGTAACTCTGTGAGATGAATTAACAGAACACTAAGCAGTTTCTCAGAAAGCTTCTTTCCAGGTTTCATCTGAGGATATTTCCTTTTTCACCATAGCCCTCTATGGGCTTCCAAATATCACTTTGCCAATTCCACAAGAACTGTCTTAGCGAAAGGCTTCTTGAGGGGAAAGCTGTAACTCTGTGAGATGATTTCACAGAACACAAAGAAGTTTCTCAGAAAGCTTCTTTCTCTTTGTTATCGGAGGATATTTCCTTTGGCCCTATAGTCTTCAAAGGGATCCGAAATATCTGTTCTCAGATTCCACAGAAATAAGGCTAGCAAAGAGTTCCACGAAATACAGATGTAACTCTGTGAGTGGAAGTCACACATCACAGAGAAGTTTCTCAGAAAGCTTCTTTTCAGATTTAATATGAGGATATTTCCTTTTTCACCATAGCCCTCTATGGGCTTCCAAATATCACTTTGCCAATTCCACAAGAACTGTCTTAGCGAAAGGCTTCTTGAGGGGAAAGCTGTAACTCTGTAAGATAATTTCAGAGAACACTAAGAAGTTTCTCAGAAAGCTTCTTTCTCTTTGTTATCGCAGGATATTTCATTTGGCCCTATAGTCTTCAAAGGGATCCGAAATATCTGTTCTCAGATTCCACAGAAATAAGGCTAGCAAAGAGGTCCACGAAATACAGATATAACCCTTTAGATGAATTAACAGAACACTAAGCAGTTTCTCAGAAAGCTTCTTTCCATATTTCATCAGAGGATATTTCCTTTTTCACAATAGCCCTCTATGGGCTTCCAAATATCACTTTGCCAATTCCACAAGAACTGTCTTAGCGAAAGGCTTCTTGAGGGGAAAGCTGTAACTCTGTGAGATGATTTCACAGAACACAAGGAAGTTTCTCAGAAAGCTTCTTTCTCTTTGTTATCGGAGGATATTTCCTTTGGCCCTATAGTCTTCAAAGCGATCCGAAATATCTGTTCTCAGATTCCACAGAAATAAGGCTAGCAAAGAGATCCACGAAATACAGATATAACTCTGTGAGATGAATTAACAGAACACTAAGCAGTTTCTCAGAAAGCTTCTTTCCAGATTTCATCTGAGGATATTTCCTTTTTCAACATAGCCCTCTAAGGGCTTCCAAATATCACTTTGCCAATTCCACAAGAACTGTCTTAGCGAAAGGCTTCTTGTGGGGATAGCTGTAACTCTGTGAGATGATTTCACAGAACACAAAGAAGTTTCTCAGAAAGCTTCTTTCTCTTTGTTATCGGAGGATATTTCCTTTGGCCCTATAGTCTTCAAAGGGATCCGAAATATCTGTTCTCAGATTCCACAGAAATAAGGATAGCAAAGAGATCCATGAAATACAGATGTAACTCTGTGAGATGAATTAACAGAACACTAAGCAGTTTCTCAGAAAGCTTCTTTCTAGATTTCATCTGAGGATATTTCCTTTTTTCACCATAGCGCTCTATGGGCTTCCAAATATCACTTTGCCAATTCCACAAGAACTGTCTTAGCAAAAGGCTTCTTGAGGGGAAAGCTGTAACTCTGTGAGATGATTTCACAGAACACAAAGAACTTTCTCAGAAAGCTTCTTTCTCTTTGTTATCGGAGGATATTTCCTTCGGCCGTATAGTCTTCAAAGGGATCCGAAATATCTGTTCTGAGTTTCCACAGAAATAAGGCTAGCAAAGAGATCCACGAAATACAGATGTAACTCTGTGAGTGGAAGTCACACATCACAGAGCAGTTTCTCAGAAAGCTTCTTTCCAGATTTCTTCTGAGCATATTTCCTTTTTCACCATAGCCCTGTATGGGCTTCCAAAAATCACTTTGCCAATTCCACAAGAACTGTCTTAGCGAAAGTCTTCTTGAGGGGAAAGCTGTAACTCTGTGAGATGATTTCACAGAACACAAAGAAGTTTCTCAGAAAACTTCTTTCTCTTTGTTATCGGAGGATATTTCCTTTGGCCCTATAGTCTTCAAAGGGATCCGAAATATCTGCTCTCAGATTCCACAGAAATAAGGCTAGCAAAGAGATCCACGAAATACAGATGTAACTCTGTGAGTGGAAGTCACACATCACAGAGAAGTTTCTCAGAAAGCTTCTTTCCAGATTTAATCTGAGGATATTTCCTTTTTCACCATAGCCCTCTATGGGCTTCCAAATATCACTTTGCCAATTCCACAAGAACTGTCTTAGCGAAAGACTTCTTGAGGGGAAAGCTGTAACTCTGTGAGATGATTTCACAGAACACTAAGAAGTTTCTCAGAAAGCTTCTTTCTCTTTGTTATCGCAGGATATTTCCTTTCGCCCTATAGTCTTCAAAGGGATCCGAAATATCTGTTCTCAGATTCCACAGAAATAAGGCTAGCAAAGAGGTCCACGAAATACAGATATAACCCTTTAGATGAATTAACAGAACACTAAGCAGTTTCTCAGAAAGCTTCTTTCCATATTTCATCAGAGGATATTTCCTTTTTCACCATAGCCCTCTTTGGGCTTCCAAATATCACTTTGCCAATTCCACAAGAACTGTCTTAGCGAAAGGCTTCTTGAGGGGAAAGCTGTAACTCTGTGAGATGATTTCACAGAACACAAAGAAGTTTCTCAGAAAGCTTCTTTCTCTTTGTTATCGGAGGATATTTCCTTTGGCCCTGTAGTCTTCAAAGGGATCCGAAATATCTGTTCTCAGATTCCACAGAAATAAGGCTAACAAAGAGATCCACGAAATACAGATGTAACTCTGTGAGATGAATTAACAGAACACTAAGCAGTTTCTCAGAAAGCTTCTTTCCAGGTTTCATCTGAGGATATTTCCTTTTTCACCATAGCCCTCTATGGGCTTCCAAATATCACTTTGCCAATTCCACAAGAACTGTCTTAGCGAAAGGCTTCTTGAGGGGAAAGCTGTAACTCTGGGAGATGATTTCACAGAACACAAAGAAGTTTCTCAGAAAGCTTCTTTCTCTTTGTTATCGCAGGATATTTCCTTTGGCACTATAGTCTTCAAAGGGATCCGAAATATCTGTTCTCAGATTCCACAGAAATAAGGCTAGCAAAGAGATCCACGAAATACAGATGTAACTCTGTGAGTGGAAGTCACACATCACAGAGCAGTTTCTCAGAAACTTTCTTTCCAGATTTCTTCTGAGGATATTTCCTTTTTCACCATAGCCCTCTATGGGCTTCCAAATATCACTTTGCCAATTCCACAAGAACTGTCTTAAGGAAAGGCTTCTTGAGGGGAAAGCTGTAACTCTGTGAGATGATTTCACAGAACACAAAGAAGTTTCTCAGAAAGCTTCTTTCTCTTTGTTATCGCAGGATATTTCCTTTGGCCCTATAGTCTTCAAAGGGATCCGAAATATCTGTTCTCAGATTCCACAGAAATAAGGCTAGCAAAGAGATCCACGAAATACAGATGTAACTCTGTGAGTGGAAGTCACACATCACAGAGAAGTTTCTCAGAAAGCTTCTTTCCAGATTTAATCTGAGGATATTTCCTTTTTCACCATAGCCCTCTAAGGGCTTCCAAATATCACTTTGCCAATTCCACAAGAACTGTCTTAGCGAAAGGCTTCTTGAGGGGAAAGCTGTAACTCTGTAAGATAATTTCACAGAACACTAAGAAGTTTCTCAGAAAGCTTCTTTCTCTTTGTTATCGCAGAATATTTCCTTTGGCACTATAGTCTTCAAAGGGATCCGAAATATCTGTTCTCAGATTCCACAGAAATAAGGCTAGCAAAGAGGTCTACGAAATACAGATATAACCCTTTAGATGAATTAACAGAACACTAAGCATTTTCTCAGAAAGCTTCTTTCCATATTTCATCAGAGGATATTTCCTTTTTCACCATAGCCCTCTATGGGCTTCCAAATATCACTTTGCCAATTCCACAAGAACTGTCTTATCGAAAGGCTTCTTGAGGGGAAAGCTGTAACTCTTTGAGATGATTTCACAGAACACAAAGAAGTTTCTCAGAAAGCTTCTTTCTCTTTGTTATCGGAGGATATTTCCTTTGGCCCTATAGTCTTCAAAGGGATCCGAAATATCTGTTCTCAGATTCCACAGAAATAAGACTAGCAAAGAGATCCACGAAATACCGATGTACTCTGTGAGTGGAAGTCACACATCACAGAGCAGTTTCTCAGAAAGCTTCTTTCCAGATTTCTTCTGAGTATATTTCCTTTTTCACCATAGCCCTCTAGGGGCTTCCAAATATCACTTTGCAAATTCCACAAGACTGTCTTAGCGAAAGGCTTCTTGAGGGGAAAGCTGTAACTCTGTGAGAGGATTTCACAGAACACAAAGAACTTTCTCAGAAAGCATCTTTCTCTTTGTTATCGGAGGATATTTCCTTTGGCCCTAGAGTCTTCAAAGGGATCCGAAATATCTGTTCTCAGATTCCACAGAAATAAGGCTTGCAAAGAGATCCACGAAATACAGATGTAACTCTGTGAGTGGAAGTCACACATCACAGAGCAGTTTCTCGGAAAGCTTCTTTCCAGATTTCATCTGAGGATATTTCCTTTTTCACCATAGCCCTCTATGGGCTTCCAAATATCACTTTGCCAATTCCACAAGAACTGTCTTAGCGAAAGGCTTCTTGAGGGGAAAGCTGTAACTCTGTGAGATGATTTCACAGAACACAAAGAAGTTTCTCAGAAAGCTTCTTTCTCCTGGTTATCGGAGGATATTTCCTTTGGCCCTATAGTCTTCAAAGGGATCCGAAATATCTGTTCTCAGATTCCACAGAAATAAGGCTAGCAAAGAGATCCACGAAATACAGATGTAACACTGTGAGATGAATTAACGGAACACTAAGCAGTTTCTCAGAAAGCTTCTTTCCATATTTCATCTGAGGATATTTCCTTTTTCACCATAGCCCTCTATGGGCTTCCAAATATCACTTTGCCAATTCCACAAGAACTGTCTTAGCGAAAGGCTTCTTGAGGGGAAAGCTGTAACTCTGTGAGATGATTTCACAGAACGCAAAGAAGTTTCTCAGAAAGCTTCTTTCTCTTTGTTATCGGAGGATATTTCCTTTGGCCCTATAGTCTTCAAAGGGATCCGAAATATCTGTTCTCAGATTCCACAGAAATAAGGCCAGCAAAGAGATCCACGAAATACAGATGTAACTCTGTGAGATGAATTTAGAGAACACTAAGCAGTTTCTCAGAAAGCTTCTTTCCAGATTTCATCTGAGGATAATTCATTTTTCACCGTAGCCCTCTATGGGCTTCCAAATATCACTTTACCAATTCCACAAGAACTGTCTTAGCGAAAGGCTTCTTGAGGGGAAAGCTGTAACTCTGTGAGATGATTTCACAGAACACAAAGAAGTTTCTCAGAAAGCTTCTTTCTCTTTGTTATCGCAGGATATTTCCTTTGGCCCTATAGTCTTCAAAGGGATCCGAAATATCTGCTCTCAGATTCCTCAGAAATAAGGCTAGCAAAGAGATCCACGAAATACAGATATAACTCTGTGAGATGAATTAACAGAACACTAAGCAGTTTCTCAGAAAGCGTCTTTCCAGATTTCATCTGAGGATATTTCCTTTTTCACCATAGCCCTCTATGGGCTTCCAAATATCACTTTGCCAATTCCACAAGAACTGTCTTAGCGAAAGGCTTCTTGAGGGGAAAGCTGTAACTCTGTGAGATGATTTCACAGAACACAAAGAAGTTTCTCAGAAAGCTTCTTTCTCTTTGTTATCGGAGGATATTTCCTTTGGCCCTATAGTCTTCAAAGGGATCCGAAATATCTGTTCTCAGATTCCACAGAAATAAGGCTAGCAAAGAGATCCACGAAATACAGATGTAACTCTGTGAGTGGAAGTCACACATCACAGAGAAGTTTCTCAGAAAGCTTCTTTCCAGATTTAATCTGAGGATATTTCCTTTTTCACCATAGCCCTCTATGGGCTTCCAAATATCACTTTGCCAATTCCACAAGAACTGTCTTAGCGAAAGGCTTCTTGAGGGGAAAGCTGTAACTCTGTAAGATAATTTCACAGAACACTAAGAAGTTTCTCAGAAAGCTTCTTTCTCTTTGTTATCGCAGAATATTTCCTTTGGCCCTATAGTCTTCAAAGGGATCCGAAATATCTGTTCTCAGATTCCACAGAAATAAGGCTAGCAAAGAGGTCCACGAAATACAGATATAACCCTTTAGATGAATTAACAGAACACTAAGCAGTTCCTCAGAAAGCTTCTTTCCATATTTCATCAGAGGATATTTCCTTTTTCACCATAGCCCTCTATGGGCTTCCAAATATCACTTTGCCAATTCCACAAGAACTGTCTTAGCGAAAGGCTTCTTGAGGGGAAAGCTGTAACTCTTTGAGATGATTTCACAGAACACAAAGAAGTTTCTCAGAAAGCTTCTTTCTCTTTGTTATCGGAGGATATTTCCTTTGGCCCTATAGTCTTCAAAGGGATCCGAAATATCTGTTCTCAGATTCCACAGAAAAGAGGCTAGCAAAGAGATCCACGAAATACAGATGTAATTCTGTGAGTGGAAGTCACACATCACAGAGCAGTTTCTCAGAAAGCTTCTTTCCAGATTTCTTCTGAGGATATTTCGTTTTTCACCATAGCCCTGTATGGGCTTCCAAATATCACTTTGCCAATTCCACAAGACTGTCTTAGCGAAAGGCTTCTTGAGGGGATAGCTGTAACTCTGTGAGATGATTTCACAGAACACAAAGAAGTTTCTCAGAAAGCTTCCTTCTCTTTGTTATCGGAGGATATTTCCTTTGGCCCTATAGTCTTCAAAGGGATCCGAAATATCTGTTCTCAGATTCCAAAAAATAAGTTTAGCAAAGAGATCCACGAAATACAGATGTAACTCTGTGAGATGAATTAACAGAACACTAAGCAGTTTCTCAGAAAGCTTCTTTCCAGATTTCATCTGAGGATATTTCCTTTTTCACCATAGCGCTCTATGGGCTTCCAAATATCACTTTGCCAATTCCACAAGAACTGTCTTAGCGAAAGGCTTCTTGAGGGGAAAGCTGTAACTCTGTGAGATGATTTCACAGAACACAAAGAAGTTTCTCAGAAAGCTTCTTTCTCTTTGTTATCGGAGGATATTTCCTTCGGCCGTATAGTCTTCAAAGGGATCCGAAATATCTGTTCTCAGATTCCACAGAAATAAGGCTAGCAAAGAGATCCACGAAATACAGATGTAACTCTGTGAGTGGAAGTCACACATCACAGAGCAGTTTCTCAGAAAGCTTCTTTCCAGATTTCTTCTGAGGATATTTCCTTTTTCACCATAGCCTTCTATGGTCTTACAAATATCACTTTGCCAATTCCACAAGAACTGTCTTAGCGAAAGGCTTCTTGAGGCTAAAGCTGTAAGTCTGTGAGATGATTTCACAGAACACAAAGAAGTTTCTCAGAAAGCTTCTTTCTCTTTGTTATCGGAGGATATTTCCTTTGGCCCTATAGTCTTCAAAGGGATCCGAAATATCTGTTCTCAGATTCCACAGAAATAAGGCTAGCAAGGAGATCCACGAAATACAGATGTAACTCTGTGAGATGAATTAACAGAACACTAAGCAGTTTCTTAGAAAGCTTCTTTCCAGATTTCATCTGAGGATATTTCCTTTTTCACCATAGCCCTCTATGGGCTTCCAAATATCACTTTGCCAATTCCACAAGAACTGTCTTAGCGAAAGGCTTCTTGAGGGGAAAGCTGTAACTCTGTGAGATGATTTCACAGAACACAAAGAAGTTTCTCAGAAAGCTTCTTTCTCTTTGTTATCGCAGGATATTTCCTTTGGCCCTATAGTCTTCAAAGGGATCCGAAATATCTGTTCTCAGATTCCACAGAAATAAGGCTAGCAAAGAGATCCACGAAATACAGATGTAACTCTGTGAGATGAATTTAGAGAACACTAAGCAGTTTCTCAGAAAGCTTCTTTCCAGATTTCATCTGAGGATATTTCCTTCTTCAACATAGCCCTCTATGGGCTTCCAAATATCACTTTGCCAATTCCACAAGAACTGTCTTAGCAAAAGGCTTCTTGAGGGGAAAGCTGAAACTCTGTGAGATGATTTCAGAGAACACAAAGAACTTTCTCAGAAAGCTTCTTTCTCTTTGTTATCGGAGGATATTTCCTTCGGCTGTATAGTCTTCAAAGGGATCCGAAATATCTGTTCTCAGATTCCACAGAAATAAGGCTAGCAAGGAGATCCACGAAATACAGATGTAACTCTGAGAGTGGAAGTCACACATCACAGAGCAGTTTCTGAGAAGCTTCTTTCCAGATTTCTTCTGAGGATATTTCCTTTTTCACCATAGCCCTCTATCGTCTTCCAAATATCACTTTGCCAATTCCACAAGAACTGTCTTAGCGAAAGGCTTCTTGAGGGGAAAGCTGTAACTCTGTGAGATGATTTCACAGAACACAAAGAAGTTTCTCAGAAAGCTTCTTTCTCTTTGTTATCGGAGGATATTTCCTTTGGCCCTATAGTCTTCAAAGGGATCCGAAATATCTGTTCTCAGATTCCACAGAAATAAGGCTAGCAAAGAGATCCACGAAATACAGATGTAACTCTGAGAGTGGAAGTCACACATCACAGAGCAGTTTCTCAGAAAGCTTCTTTCCAGATTTCTTCTGAGGATATTTCCTTTTTCACCATAGCCCTCTATGGGCTTCCAAATATCACTTTGCCAATTCCACAAGAACTGTCTTAGCGAAAGGCTTCTTGAGGGGAAAGCTGTAACTCTGTGAGATGATTTCACAGAACACAAAGAAGTTTCTCAGAAAGCTTCTTTCTCTTTGTTATCGGAGGATATTTCCTTTGGCCCTATAGTCTTCAAAGGGATCCGAAATATCTGTTCTCTGATTCCACAGAAATAAGGCTAGCAAAGAGATCCACGAAATACAGATGTAACTCTGTGAGTGGAAGTCACACATCACAGAGAAGTTTCTCAGAAAGCTTCTTTTCAGATTTAATCTGAGGATATTCCTTTTTCACCATAGCCCTCTATGGGCTTCCAAATATCACTTTGCCAATTCCACAAGAACTGTCTTAGCGAAAGGATTCTTGAGGGGAAAGCTGTAACTCTGTAAGATAATTTCACAGAACACTTAGAAGTTTCTCAGAAAGCTTCTTTCTCTTTGTTATCGCAGGATATTTCCTTTGGCCCTATAGTCTTCAAAGGGATCCGAAATATCTGTTCTCAGATTCCACAGAAATAAGGCTAGCAAAGAGGTCCACGAAATACAGATATAACCCTTTAGATGAATTAACAGAACACTAAGCAGTTTCTCAGAAAGCTTCTTTCCATATTTCATCAGAGGATATTTCCTTTTTCACAATAGCCCTCTATGGGCTTCCGAATATCTCTTTGCCAATTCCACAAGAACTGTCTTAGCGAAAGGCTTCTTGAGGGGAAAGCTGTAACTCTGTGAGATGATTTCACAGAACACAAGGAAGTTTCTCAGAAAGCTTCTTTCTCTTTGTTATCGGAGGATATTTCCTTTGGCCCTATAGTCTTCAAAGGGATCCGAAATATCTGTTCTCAGATTCCACAGAAATAAGGCTAGCAAAGAGATCCACGAAATGCAGATGTAACTCTGTGAGTGGAAGTCACACATCACAGAGCAGTTTCTCAGAAAGCTTCTTTCCAGATTTCATCTGAGGATATTTCCTTTTTCACCATAGCCCTCTATGGGCTTCCAAATATCACTTTGCCAATTTCACAAGAACTGTCTTAGCGAAAGGCTTCTTGAGGGGAAAGCTGTAACTCTGTGAGATGATTTCACAGAACACAAAGAAGTTTCTCAGAAAGCTTCTTTCTCTTTCTTATCGCAGGATATTTCCTTTGGCCCTATAGTCTTCAAAGGGATCCGAAATATCTGTTCTCAGATTCCACAGAAATAAGGCTAGCAAAGAGATCCACGAATACAGATGTAACTCTTTGAGATGAATTAACAGAACACTAAGCAGTTTCTCAGAAAGCTTCTTTCCAGATTTCATCTGAGGATATTTCCTTTTTCACCATAGCCCTCTATGGGCTTCCAAATATCACTTTGCCAATTCCAAAAGAACTGTCTTAGCGAAAGTCTTCTTGAGGGGAAAGCTGTAACTCTGTGAGATGATTTCACAGAACACAAAGAAGTTTCTCAGAAAGCTTCTTTCTCTTTGTTATCGGAGGATATTTCCTTTGGCCCTATAATCTTCAAAGGGTTCCGAAATATCTGTTTTCAGTTTCCACAGAAATAAGGCTAGCAAAGAGATCCACGAAATACAGATGTAACTATGTGAGATGAATTAACAGAACACTAAGCAGTTTCTCAGAAAGCTTCTTTCCAGATTTCATCTGAGGATATTTCCTTTTTCACCATAGCCCTCTATGGGCTTCCAAATATCACTTTGCCAATTCCACAAGAACTGTCTTAGCGAAAGGCTTCTTGAGGCGAAAGCTGTAACCCTGTGAGATGATTTCACAGAACACAAAGAAGTTTCTCAGAAAGCTTCTTTCTCTTTGTTATCGGAGGATATTTCCTTTGGCCCTATAGTCTTCAAAGGGATCCGAAATATCTGTTCTCAGATTCCACAGATATAAGGCTACCAAAGAGACCCTCGAAACACAGATGTAACTCTGTGAGATGAATTAACAGAACACTGAGCAGTTTCTCAGAAAGCTTCTTTCCCGATTTCATCTGAGGATATTTCCTTTTTCACCATAGCCCTCTAAGGGCTTCCAAATATCACTTTGCCAATTCCACAAGAACTGTCTTAGCGTAAGGCTTCTTGAGGGGAAAACTGTAACTCTGTGAGATGATTTCACAGAACACAAAGAAGTTTCTCAGAAAGCTTCTTTCTCTTTGTTATCGGAGGATATTTCCTTTGGCCCTATAGTCTTCAAAGGGATCCGAAATATCCTTTCTCAGATTCCACAGAAATAAGGCTAGCAAAGAGATCCACGAAATACAGATGTAACTCTGTGAGATTAATTAACAGAACACTAAGCAGTTCCTCAGAAAGCTTCTTTCCAGATTTTATCTGAGGATATTTCCTTTTTCACCATAGCCCTCTATGGGCTTCCAGATATCACTTTGCCAATTCCACAAGAACTGTCTTAGCGAAAGGCTTCTTGAGGGGAAAGCTGTAACTCTGTGAGATGATTTCACGGAACACAAAGAAGTTTCTCAGAAAGCTTCTTTCTCTTTGTTATCGGAGGATATTTCCTTTGGCCCTATAGTCTTCAAAGGGATCCGAAATATCTGCTCTCAGATTCCTCAGAAATAAGGCTAGCAAAGAGATCCACGAAATACAGATATAACTCTGTGAGATGAATTTACAGAACACTAAGCAGTTTCTCAGAAAGCGTCTTTCCAGATTTCATCTGAGGATATTTCCTTTTTCACCATAGCCCTCTATGGGCTTCCAAATATCACTTTGCCAATTCCACAAGAACTGTCTTAGCGAAAGGCTTCTTGAGGGGAAAGCTGTAACTCTGTGAGATGATTTCACAGAACACAAAGAAGTTTCTCAGAAAGCTTCTTTCTCTTTGTTATCGCAGGATATTTCCTTTGGCCCTATAGTCTTCAAAGGGATCCGAAATATCTGTTCTCAGATTCCACAGAAATAAGGCTAGCAAAGAGATCCACGAAATACAGATGTAACTCTGTGAGTGGAAGTCACACATCACAGAGCAGTTTCTCAGAAACTTTCTTTCCAGATTTCTTCTGAGGATATTTCCTTTTTCACCATAGCCCTCTATGGGCTTCCAAATATCACTTTGCCAATTCCACAAGAACTGTCTTAAGGAAAGGCTTCTTGAGGGGAAAGCTGTAACTCTGTGAGATGATTTCACAGAACACAAAGAAGTTTCTCAGAAAGCTTCTTTCTCTTTGTTATCGGAGGATATTTCCTTTGGCCCTATAGTCTTCAAAGGGATCCGAAATATCTGTTCTCAGATTCCACAGAAATAAGGCTAGCAAAGAGATCCACGAAATACAGATGTAGCTCTGTGAGTGGAAGTCACACATCACAGAGAAGTTTCTCAGAAAGCTTCTTTCCAGATTTAATCTGAGGATATTTCCTTTTTCACCATAGCCCTCTATGGGCTTCCAAATATCACTTTGCCAATTCCACAAGAACTGTCTTAGCGAAAGGCTTCTTGAGGGGAAAGCTGTAACTCTGTAAGATAATTTCACAGAACACTAAGAAGTTTCTCAGAAAGCTTCTTTCTCTTTGTTATCGCAGCATATTTCCTTTGGCCCTATAGTCTTCAAAGGGATCCGAAATATCTGTTCTCAGATTCCACAGAAATAAGGCTAGCAAAGAGGTCCACGAAATACAGATATAACCCTTTAGATGAATTAACAGAACACTAAGCAGTTTCTCAGAAAGCTTCTTTCCATATTTCATCAGAGGATATTTCCTTTTTCACCATAGCCCTCTATGGACTTCCAAATATCACTTTGCCAATTCCACAAGAACTGTCTTAGCGAAAGGCTTCTTGAGGGGAAAGCTGTAACTCTTTGAGATGATTTCACAGAACACAAAGAAGTTTCTCAGAAAGCTTCTTTCTCTTTGTTATCGGAGGATATTTCCTTTGGCCCTATAGTCTTCAAAGGGATCCGAAATATCTGTTCTCAGATTCCACAGAAAAGAGGCTAGCAAAGAGATCCACGAAATACAGATGTAACTCTGTGAGTGGAAGTCACACATCACAGAGCAGTTTCTCAGAAAGCTTCTTTCCAGATTTCTTCTGAGGATATTTCGTTTTTCACCATAGCCCTGTATGGGCTTCCAAATATCACTTTGCCCATTCCACAAGACTGTCTTAGCGAAAGGCTTCTTGAGGGGATAGCTGTAACTCTGTGAGATGATTTCACAGAACACAAAGAAGTTTCTCAGAAAGCTTATTTCTCTTTGTTATCGGAGGATATTTCCTTTGGCCCTATAGTCTTCAAAGGGATCCGAAATATCTGTTCTCAGATTCCAAAAAATAAGTTTAGCAAAGAGATCCACGAAATACAGATGTAACTCTGTGAGATGAATTAACAGAACACTAAGCAGTTTCTCAGAAAGCTTCTTTCCAGATTTCATCTGAGGATATTTCCTTTTTCACCATAGCGCTCTATGGGCTTCCAAATATCACTTTGCCAATTCCACAAGAACTGTCTTAGCGAAAGGCTTCTTGAGGGGAAAGCTGTAACTCTGTGAGATGATTTCACAGAACACAAAGAAGTTTCTCAGAAAGCTTCTTTCTCTTTGTTATCGGAGGATATTTCCTTCGGCCGTATAGTCTTCAAAGGGATCCGAAATATCTGTTCTCAGATTCCACAGAAATAAGGCTAGCAAAGAGATCCACGAAATACAGATGTAACTCTGTGAGTGGAAGTCACACATCACAGAGCAGTTTCTCAGAAAGCTTCTTTCCAGATTTCTTCTGAGGATATTTCCTTTTTCACCATAGCCTTCTATGGTCTTACAAATATCACTTTGCCAATTCCACAAGAACTGTCTTAGCGAAAGGCTTCTTGAGGCTAAAGCTGTAAGTCTGTGAGATGATTTCACAGAACACAAAGAAGTTTCTCAGAAAGCTTCTTTCTCTTTGTTATCGGAGGATATTTCCTTTGGCCCTATAGTCTTCAAAGGGATCCGAAATATCTGTTCTCAGATTCCACAGAAATAAGGCTAGCAAGGAGATCCACGAAATACAGATGTAACTCTGTGAGATGAATTAACAGAACACTAAGCAGTTTCTTAGAAAGCTTCTTTCCAGATTTCATCTGAGGATATTTCCTTTTTCACCATAGCCCTCTATGGGCTTCCAAATATCACTTTGCCAATTCCACAAAAACTGTCTTAGCGAAAGGCTTCTTGAGGGGAAAGCTGTAACTCTGTGAGATGATTTCACAGAACACAAAGAAGTTTCTCAGAAAGCTTCTTTCTCTTTGTTATCGCAGGATATTTCCTTTGGCCCTATAGTCTTCAAAGGGATCCGAAATATCTGTTCTCAGATTCCACTGAAATAAGGCTAGCAAAGAGATCCACGAAATACAGATGTAACTCTGTGAGATGAATTTAGAGAACACTAAGCAGTTTCTCAGAAAGCTTCTTTCCAGATTTCATCTGAGGATATTTCCTTCTTCAACATAGCCCTCTATGGGCTTCCAAATATCACTTTGCCAATTCCACAAGAACTGTCTTAGCAAAAGGCTTCTTGAGGGGAAAGCTGTAACTCTGTGAGATGATTTCAGAGAACACAAAGAACTTTCTCAGAAAGCTTCTTTCTCTTTGTTATCGGAGGATATTTCCGTCGGCTGTATAGTCTTCAAAGGGATCCGAAATATCTGTTCTCAGATTCCACAGAAATAAGGCTAGCAAAGAGATCCACGAAATACAGATGTAACTCTGAGAGTGGAAGTCACACATCACAGAGCAGTTTCTGAGAAGCTTCTTTCCAGATTTCTTCTGAGGATATTTCCTTTTTCACCATAGCCCTCTATCGTCTTCCAAATATCACTTTGCCAATTCCACAAGAACTGTCTTAGCGAAAGGCTTCTTGAGGGGAAAGCTGTAACTCTGTGAGATGATTTCACAGAACACAAAGAAGTTTCTCAGAAAGCTTCTTTCTCTTTGTTATCGGAGGATATTTCCTTTGGCCCTATAGTCTTCAAAGGGATCCGAAATATCTGTTCTCAGATTCCACAGAAATAAGGCTAGCAAAGAGATCCACGAAATACAGATGTAACTCTGAGAGTGGAAGTCACACATCACAGAGCAGTTTCTCAGAAAGCTTCTTTCCAGATTTCTTCTGAGGATATTTCCTTTTTCACCATAGCCCTCTATGGGCTTCCAAATATCACTTTGCCAATTCCACAAGAACTGTCTTAGCGAAAGGCTTCTTGAGGGGAAAGCTGTAACTCTGTGAGATGATTTCACAGAACACAAAGAAGTTTCTCAGAAAGCTTCTTTCTCTTTGTTATCGCAGGATATTTCCTTTGGCCCTATAGTCTTCAAAGGGATCCGAAATATCTGTTCTCAGATTCCACAGAAATAAGGCTAGCAAAGAGGTCCACGAAATACAGATATAACCCTTTAGATGAATTAACAGAACACTAAGCAGTTTCTCAGAAAGCTTCTTTCCATATTTCATCAGAGGATATTTCCTTTTTCACAATAGCCCTCTATGAGCTTCCGAATATCTCTTTGCCAATTCCACAAGAACTGTCTTAGCGAAAGGCTTCTTGAGGGGAAAGCTGTAACTCTGTGAGATGATTTCACAGAACACAAGGAAGTTTCTCAGAAAGCTTCTTTCTCTTTGTTATCGGAGGATATTTCCTTTGGCCCTATAGTCTTCAAAGGGATCCGAAATATCTGTTCTCAGATTCCACAGAAATAAGGCTAGCAAAGAGATCCACGAAATGCAGATGTAACTCTGTGAGTGGAAGTCACACATCACAGAGCAGTTTCTCAGAAAGCTTCTTTCCAGATTTCATCTGAGGATATTTCCTTTTTCACCATAGCCCTCTATGGGCTTCCAAATATCACTTTGCCAATTTCACAAGAACTGTCTTAGCGAAAGGCTTCTTGAGGGGAAAGCTGTAACTCTGTGAGATGATTTCACAGAACACAAAGAAGTTTCTCAGAAAGCTTCTTTCTCTTTCTTATCGCAGGATATTTCCTTTGGCCCTATAGTCTTCAAAGGGATCCGAAATATCTGTTCTCAGATTCCACAGAAATAAGGCTAGCAAAGAGATCCACGAATACAGATGTAACTCTTTGAGATGAATTAACAGAACACTAAGCAGTTTCTCAGAAAGCTTCTTTCCAGATTTCATCTGAGGATATTTCCTTTTTCACCATAGCCCTCTATGGGCTTCCAAATATCACTTTGCCAATTCCAAAAGAACTGTCTTAGCGAAAGTCTTCTTGAGGGGAAAGCTGTAACTCTGTGAGATGATTTCACAGAACACAAAGAAGTTTCTCAGAAAGCTTCTTTCTCTTTGTTATCGGAGGATATTTCCTTTGGCCCTATAATCTTCAAAGGGTTCCGAAATATCTGTTTTCAGTTTCCACAGAAATAAGGCTAGCAAAGAGATCCACGAAATACAGATGTAACTATGTGAGATGAATTAACAGAACACTAAGCAGTTTCTCAGAAAGCTTCTTTCCAGATTTCATCTGAGGATATTTCCTTTTTCACCATAGCCCTCTATGGGCTTCCAAATATCACTTTGCCAATTCCACAAGAACTGTCTTAGCGAAAGGCTTCTTGAGGGGAAAGCTGTAACCCTGTGAGATGATTTCACAGAACACAAAGAAGTTTCTCAGAAAGCTTCTTTCTCTTTGTTATCGGAGGATATTTCCTTTGGCCCTATAGTCTTCAAAGGGATCCGAAATATCTGTTCTCAGATTCCACAGATATAAGGCTACCAAAGAGACCCTCGAAACACAGATGTAACTCTGTGAGATGAATTAACAGAACACTGAGCAGTTTCTCAGAAAGCTTCTTTCCCGATTTCATCTGAGGATATTTCCTTTTTCACCATAGCCCTCTAAGGGCTTCCAAATATCACTTTGCCAATTCCACAAGAACTGTCTTAGTGTAAGGCTTCTTGAGGGGAAAACTGTAACTCTGTGAGATGATTTCACAGAACACAAAGAAGTTTCTCAGAAAGCTTCTTTCTCTTTGTTATCGGAGGATATTTCCTTTGGCCCTATAGTCTTCAAAGGGATCCGAAATATCCTTTCTCAGATTCCACAGAAATAAGGCTAGCAAAGAGATCCACGAAATACAGATGTAACTCTGTGAGATTAATTAACAGAACTCTAAGCAGTTCCTCAGAAAGCTTCTTTCCAGATTTTATCTGAGGATATTTCCTTTTTCACCATAGCCCTCTATGGGCTTCCAGATATCACTTTGCCAATTCCACAAGAACTGTCTTAGCGAAAGGCTTCTTGAGGGGAAAGCTGTAACTCTGTGAGATGATTTCACGGAACACAAAGAAGTTTCTCAGAAAGCTTCTTTCTCTTTGTTATCGGAGGATATTTCCTTTGGCCCTATAGTCTTCAAAGGGATCCGAAATATCTGCTCTCAGATTCCTCAGAAATAAGGCTAGCAAAGAGATCCACGAAATACAGATATAACTCTGTGAGATGAATTAACAGAACACTAAGCAGTTTCTCAGAAAGCGTCTTTCCAGATTTCATCTGAGGATATTTCCTTTTTCACCATAGCCCTCTATGGGCTTCCAAATATCACTTTGCCAATTCCACAAGAACTGTCTTAGCGAAAGGCTTCTTGAGGGGAAAGCTGTAACTCTGTGAGATGATTTCACAGAACACAAAGAAGTTTCTCAGAAAGCTTCTTTCTCTTTGTTATCGCAGGATATTTCCTTTGGCCCTATAGTCTTCAAAGGGATCCGAAATATCTGTTCTCAGATTCCACAGAAATAAGGCTAGCAAAGAGATCCACGAAATACAGATGTAACTCTGTGAGTGGAAGTCACACATCACAGAGCAGTTTCTCAGAAACTTTCTTTCCAGATTTCTTCTGAGGATATTTCCTTTTTCACCATAGCCCTCTATGGGCTTCCAAATATCACTTTGCCAATTCCACAAGAACTGTCTTAAGGAAAGGCTTCTTGAGGGGAAAGCTGTAACTCTGTGAGATGATTTCACAGAACACAAAGAAGTTTCTCAGAAAGCTTCTTTCTCTTTGTTATCGGAGGATATTTCCTTTGGCCCTATAGTCTTCAAAGGGATCCGAAATATCTGTTCTCAGATTCCACAGAAATAAGGCTAGCAAAGAGATCCACGAAATACAGATGTAACTCTGTGAGTGGAAGTCACACATCACAGAGAAGTTTCTCAGAAAGCTTCTTTCCAGATTTAATCTGAGGATATTTCCTTTTTCACCATAGCCCTCTATGGGCTTCCAAATATCACTTTGCCAATTCCACAAGAACTGTCTTAGCGAAAGGCTTCTTGAGGGGAAAGCTGTAACTCTGTAAGATAATTTCACAGAACACTAAGAAGTTTCTCAGAAAGCTTCTTTCTCTTTGTTATCGCAGAATATTTCCTTTGGCCCTATAGTCTTCAAAGGGATCCGAAATATCTGTTCTCAGATTCCACAGAAATAAGGCTAGCAAAGAGGTCCACGAAATACAGATATAACCCTTTAGATGAATTAACAGAACACTAAGCAGTTTCTCAGAAAGCTTCTTTCCATATTTCATCAGAGGATATTTCCTTTTTCACCATAGCCCTCTATGGGCTTCCAAATATCACTTTGCCAATTCCACAAGAACTGTCTTAGCGAAAGGCTTCTTGAGGGGAAAGCTGTAACTCTTTGAGATGATTTCACAGAACACAAAGAAGTTTCTCAGAAAGCTTCTTTCTCTTTGTTATCGGAGGATATTTCCTTTGGCCCTATAGTCTTCAAAGGGATCCGAAATATCTGTTCTCAGATTCCACAGAAAAGAGGCTAGCAAAGAGATCCACGAAATACAGATGTAACTCTGTGAGTGGAAGTCACACTTCACAGAGCAGTTTCTCAGAAAGCTTCTTTCCAGATTTCTTCTGAGGATATTTCGTTTTTCACCATAGCCCTGTATGGGCTTCCAAATATCACTTTGCCAATTCCACAAGACTGTCTTAGCGAAAGGCTTCTTGAGGGGATAGCTGTAACTCTGTGAGATGATTTCACAGAACACAAAGAAGTTTCTCAGAAAGCTTCTTTCTCTTTGTTATCGGAGGATATTTCCTTTGGCCCTATAGTCTTCAAAGGGATCCGAAATATCTGTTCTCAGATTCCAAAAAATAAGTTTAGCAAAGAGATCCACGAAATACAGATGTAACTCTGTGAGATGAATTAACAGAACACTAAGCAGTTTCTCAGAAAGCTTCTTTCCAGATTTCATCTGAGGATATTTCCTTTTTCACCATAGCGCTCTATGGGCTTCCAAATATCACTTTGCCAATTCCACAAGAACTGTCTTAGCGAAAGGCTTCTTGAGGGGAAAGCTGTAACTCTGTGAGATGATTTCACAGAACACAAAGAAGTTTCTCAGAAAGCTTCTTTCTCTTTGTTATCGGAGGATATTTCCTTCGGCCGTATAGTCTTCAAAGGGATCCGAAATATCTGTTCTCAGATTCCACAGAAATAAGGCTAGCAAAGAGATCCACGAAATACAGATGTAACTCTGTGAGTGGAAGTCACACATCACAGAGCAGTTTTTCAGAAAGCTTCTTTCCAGATTTCTTCTGAGGATATTTCCTTTTTCACCATAGCCTTCTATGGTCTTACAAATATCACTTTGCCAATTCCACAAGAACTGTCTTAGCGAAAGGCTTCTTGAGGCTAAAGCTGTAAGTCTGTGAGATGATTTCACAGAACACAAAGAAGTTTCTCAGAAAGCTTCTTTCTCTTTGTTATCGGAAGATATTTCCTTTGGCCCTATAGTCTTCAAAGGGATCCGAAATATCTGTTCTCAGATTCCACAGAAATAAGGCTAGCAAGGAGATCCACGAAATACAGATGTAACTCTGTGAGATGAATTAACAGAACACTAAGCAGTTTCTTAGAAAGCTTCTTTCCAGATTTCATCTGAGGATATTTCCTTTTTCACCATAGCCCTCTATGGGCTTCCAAATATCACTTTGCCAATTCCACAAGAACTGTCTTAGCGAAAGGCTTCTTGAGGGGAAAGCTGTAACTCTGTGAGATGATTTCACAGAACACAAAGAAGTTTCTCAGAAAGCTTCTTTCTCTTTGTTATCGCAGGATATTTCCTTTGGCCCTATAGTCTTCAAAGGGATCCGAAATATCTGTTCTCAGATTCCACAGAAATAAGGCTAGCAAAGAGATCCACGAAATACAGATGTAACTCTGTGAGATGAATTTAGAAAACACTAAGCAGTTTCTCAGAAAGCTTCTTTCCAGATTTCATCTGAGGATATTTCCTTCTTCAACATAGCCCTCTATGGGCTTCCAAATATCACTTTGCCAATTCCACAAGAACTGTCTTAGCAAAAGGCTTCTTGAGGGGAAAGCTGTAACTCTGTGAGATGATTTCAGAGAACACAAAGAACTTTCTCAGAAAGCTTCTTTCTCTTTGTTATCGGAGGATATTTCCTTCGGCTGTATAGTCTTCAAAGGGATCCGAAATATCTGTTCTCAGATTCCACAGAAATAAGGCTAGCAAAGAGATCCACGAAATACAGATGTAACTCTGAGAGTGGAAGTCACACATCACAGAGCAGTTTCTGAGAAGCTTCTTTCCAGATTTCTTCTGAGGATATTTCCTTTTTCACCATAGCCCTCTATCGTCTTCCAAATATCACTTTGCCAATTCCACAAGAACTGTCTTAGCGAAAGGCTTCTTGAGGGGAAAGCTGTAACTCTGTGAGATGATTTCACAGAACACAAAGAAGTTTCTCAGAAAGCTTCTTTCTCTTTGTTATCGGAGGATATTTCCTTTGGCCCTATAGTCTTCAAAGGGATCCGAAATATCTGTTCTCAGATTCCACAGAAATAAGGCTAGCAAAGAGATCCACGAAATACAGATGTAACTCTGAGAGTGGAAGTCACACATCACAGAGCAGTTTCTGAGAAAGCTTCTTTCCAGATTTCTTCTGAGGATATTTCCTTTTTCACCATAGCCCTCTATGGGCTTCCAAATATCACTTTGCCAATTCCACAAGAACTGTCTTAGCGAAAGGCTTCTTGAGGGGAAAGCTGTAACTCTGTGAGATGATTTCACAGAACACAAAGAAGTTTCTCAGAAAGCTTCTTTCTCTTTGTTATCGGAGGATATTTCCTTTGGCCCTATAGTCTTCAAAGGGATCCGAAATATCTGTTCTCTGATTCCACAGAAATAAGGCTAGCAAAGAGATCCACGAAATACAGATGTAACTCTGTGAGTGGAAGTCACACATCACAGAGAAGTTTCTCAGAAAGCTTCTTTTCAGATTTAATCTGAGGATATTCCTTTTTCACCATAGCCCTCTATGGGCTTCCAAATATCACTTTGCCAATTCCACAAGAACTGTCTTAGCGAAAGGCTTCTTGAGGGGAAAGCTGTAACTCTGTAAGATAATTTCACAGAACACTTAGAAGTTTCTCAGAAAGCTTCTTTCTCTTTGTTATCGCAGGATATTTCCTTTGGCCCTATAGTCTTCAAAGGGATCCGAAATATCTGTTCTCAGATTCCACAGAAATAAGGCTAGCAAAGAGGTCCACGAAATACAGATATAACCCTTTAGATGAATTAACAGAACACTAAGCAGTTTCTCAGAAAGTTTCTTTCCATATTTCATCAGAGGATATTTCCTTTTTCACAATAGCCCTCTATGGGCTTCCGAATATCTCTTTGCCAATTCCACAAGAACTGTCTTAGCGAAAGGCTTCTTGAGGGGAAAGCTGTAACTCTGTGAGATGATTTCACAGAACACAAGGAAGTTTCTCAGAAAGCTTCTTTCTCTTTGTTATCGGAGGATATTTCCTTTGGCCCTATAGTCTTCAAAGGGATCCGAAATATCTGTTCTCAGATTCCACAGAAATAAGGCTAGCAAAGAGATCCACGAAATGCAGATGTAACTCTGTGAGTGGAAGTCACACATCACAGAGCAGTTTCTCAGAAAGCTTCTTTCCAGATTTCATCTGAGGATATTTCCTTTTTCACCATAGCCCTCTATGGGCTTCCAAATATCACTTTGCCAATTTCACAAGAACTGTCTTAGCGAAAGGCTTCTTGAGGGGAAAGCTGTAAATCTGTGAGATGATTTCACAGAACACAAAGAAGTTTCTCAGAAAGCTTCTTTCTCTTTCTTATCGCAGGATATTTCCTTTGGCCCTATAGTCTTCAAAGGGATCCGAAATATCTGTTCTCAGATTCCACAGAAATAAGGCTAGCAAAGAGATCCACGAATACAGATGTAACTCTTTGAGATGAATTAACAGAACACTAAGCAGTTTCACAGAAAGCTTCTTTCCAGATTTCATCTGAGGATATTTCCTTTTTCACCATAGCCCTCTATGGGCTTCCAAATATCACTTTGCCAATTCCAAAAGAACTGTGTTAGCGAAAGTCTTCTTGAGGGGAAAGCTGTAACTCTGTGAGATGATTTCACAGAACACAAAGAAGTTTCTCAGAAAGCTTCTTTCTCTTTGTTATCGGAGGATATTTCCTTTGGCCCTATAATCTTCAAAGCGTTCCGAAATATCTGTTTTCAGTTTCCACAGAAATAAGGCTAGCAAAGAGATCCACGAAATACAGATGTAACTATGTGAGATGAATTAACAGAACACTAAGCAGTTTCTCAGAAAGCTTCTTTCCAGATTTCATCTGAGGATATTTCCTTTTTCACCATAGCCCTCTATGGGCTTCCAAATATCACTTTGCCAATTCCACAAGAACTGTCTTAGCGAAAGGCTTCTTGAGGGGAAAGCTGTAACCCTGTGAGATGATTTCACAGAACACAAAGAAGTTTCTCAGAAAGCTTCTTTCTCTTTGTTATCGGAGGATATTTCCTTTGGCCCTATAGTCTTCAAAGGGATCCGAAATATCTGTTCTCAGATTCCACAGATATAAGGCTACCAAAGAGACCCTCGAAACACAGATGTAACTCTGTGAGATGAATTAACAGAACACTGAGCAGTTTCTCAGAAAGCTTCTTTCCCGATTTCATCTGAGGATATTTCCTTTTTCACCATAGCCCTCTAAGGGCTTCCAAATATCACTTTGCCAATTCCACAAGAACTGTCTTAGCGTAAGGCTTCTTGAGGGGAAAACTGTAACTCTGTGAGATGATTTCACAGAACACAAAGAAGTTTCTCAGAAAGCTTCTTTCTCTTTGTTATCGGAGGATATTTCCTTTGGCCCTATAGTCTTCAAAGGGATCCGAAATATCCTTTCTCAGATTCCACAGAAATAAGGCTAGCAAAGAGATCCACGAAATACAGATGTAACTCTGTGAGATGAATTAACAGAACACTAAGCAGTTCCTCAGAAAGCTTCTTTCCAGATTTTATCTGAGGATATTTCCTTTTTCACCATAGCCCTCTATGGGCTTCCAGATATCACTTTGCCAATTCCACAAGAACTGTCTTAGCGAAAGGCTTCTTGAGGGGAAAGCTGTAACTCTGTGAGATGATTTCACGGAACACAAAGAAGTTTCTCAGAAAGCTTCTTTCTCTTTGTTATCGGAGGATATTTCCTTTGGCCCTATAGTCTTCAAAGGGATCCGAAATATCTGTTCTCAGATTCCGCAGAAATAAGGCTAGCAAAGAGATCCACGAAATACAGATGTAACTCTGTGAGATGAATTAACAGAACACTAAGCAGTTTCTCAGAAAGCTTCTTTCCAGATTTCATCTGAGGATATTTCCTTTTTCACCATAGCCCTCTATGGGCTTCCAAATATCACTTTGCCAATTCCACAAGAACTGTCTTAGCGAAAGCCTTCTTGAGGGGAAAGCTGTAACCCTGTGAGATGATTTCACAGAACACAAAGAAGTTTCTCAGAAAGCTTCTTTCTCTTTGTTATCGGAGGATATTTCCTTTGGCCCTATAGTCTTCAAAGGGATCCGAAATATCTGTTCTCTGATTCCACAGAAATAAGGCTAGCAAAGAGATCCACGAAATACAGATGTAACTCTGTGAGATGAATTAACAGAACACTAAGCAGTTTCTCAGAAAGCTTCTTTCCAGATTTCATCTGAGGATATTTCCTTTTTCACCATAGCCCTCTATGGGCTTCCAAATATCTCTTTGCCATTCCACAAGAACTGTCTTAGCGAAAGGCTTCTTGAGGGGAAAGCTGTAACTCTGTGAGATGATTTCACAGAACACAAAGAAGTTTCTCAGAAAGCTTCTTTCTCTTTGTTATCGCAGAATATTTCCTTTTGCCCTATAGTCTTCAAAGGGATCCGAAATATCTGTTCTCAGATTCCACAGAAATAAGGCTAGCAAAGAGATCCACGAAATACAGATGTAATTCTTTGAGATGAATTAACAGAACACTAAGCAGTTTCTCAGAAAGCTTCTTTCCAGATTTCATCTGAGGATATTTCCTTTTTCACCATAGCCCTCTATGGGCTTCCAAATATCACTTTGCCAATTCCAAAAGAACTGTCTTAGCGAAAGGCTTCTTGAGGGGAAAGCTGTAACTCTGTGAGATGATTTCACAGAACACAAAGAAGTTTCTCAGAAAGCTTCTTTCTCTTTGTTATCGGAGGATATTTCCTTTGGCCCTACAGTCTTCAAAGGGATCCGAAATATCTGTTCTCAGATTCCACAGAAATAAGGCTAGCAAAGTGATCCACGAAATACAGATGTAACTCTGTGAGATGAATTAACAGAACACTAAGCAGTTTCTCAGAAAGGTTCTTTCCAGATTTCATCTGAGGATATTTCCTTTTTCACCATAGCCCTCTAAGGGCTTCCAAATATCACTTTGCCAATTCCACAAAAACTGTCTTAGCGAAAGGCTTCTTGAGGGGAAAGCTGTAACTCTGTGAGATGATTTCACAGAACACAAAGAAGTTTCTCAGAAAGCTTCTTTCTCTTTGTTATCGGAGGATATTTCCTTTGGCCCTATAGTCTTCAAAGGGATCCGAAATATCTGTTCTCAGTTTCCACAGAAATAAGGCTAGCAAAGAGATCCACGAAATACAGATGTAACTCTGTGAGATGAATTAACAGAACACTAAGCAGTTTCTCAGAAAGCTTCTTTCCAGATTTCATCTGAGGATATTTCCTTTTTCACCATAGCCCTCTATGGGCTTCCAAATATAACTTTGCCAATTCCACAAGAACTGTCTTAGCGAAAGGCTTCTTGAGGGGAAAGCTGTAACTCTGTGAGATGATTTCACAGAACACAAAGAAGATTCTCAGAAAGCTTCTTTCTCTTTGTTATCGGAGGATATTTTCTTTGGCCCCATAGACTTCAAAGGGATCCGAAATATCTGTTCTCAGATTCCACATAAATAAGGCTAGCAAAGAGATCCACGAAATACACATGTAACTCTGTGAGATGAATTAACAGAACACTAAGCAGTTTCTCAGAAAGTTTCTTTCCAGATTTCATCTGAGGATATTTCCTTTTTCACCATAGCCCTCTATGGGCTTCCAAATATCACTTTGCCAATTCCACAAGAACTGTCTTAGCGAAAGCCTTCTTGAGGGGAAAGCTGTAACTCTGTGAGATGATTTCACAGAACACAAAGAACTTTCTCAGAAAGCTTCTTTCTCTTTGTTATCGGAGGATATTTCCTTTGGCCCTATAGTCTTCAAAGGGATCCGAAATATCTGTTCTCAGATTCCACAGAAATAAGGCTAGCAAAGGGATCCACGAAATACAGATGTAACTCTGTGAGATGAATTAACAGAACACTAAGCAGTTTCTCAGAAAGCTTCTTTCCAGATTTCATCTGAGGATATTTCCTTTTTCACCATAGCCCTCTATGGGCTTCCAAATATCACTTTGCCAATTCCACAAGAACTGTCTTAGCGAAAGGCTTCTTGAGGGGAAAGCTGTAACTCTGTGAGATGATTTCACAGAACACAAAGAAGTTTCTCAGAAAGCTTCTTTCTCTTTGTTATCGGAGGATATTTCCTTTGGCCCTATAGTCTTCAAAGGGATCCGAAATATCTGTTCTCAGATTCCACAGAAATAAGGCTAGCAAAGAGATCCACGAAATACACATGTAACTCTGTGAGATGAATTAACAGAACACTAAGCAGTTTCTCAGAAAGCTTCTTTCCAGATTTGATCTGAGGATATTTCCTTTTTCAACATAGCCCTCTTTGGGCTTCCAAATATCACTTTACCAATTCCACAAGAACTGTCTTAGCGAAAGGCTTCTTGAGGGGAAAGCTGTAAGTCTGTGACATGATGTCACAGAACACAAAGAAGTTTCTCAGAAAGCTTCTTTCTCTTTGTTATCGGAGGATATTTCCTTTGGCCCTATAGTCTTCAAAGGGATCTGAAATATCTGTTCTCAGATTCCACAGAAATAAGGCTAGCAAAGGGATCAACGAAATACAGATGTAAATCTGTGAGATGAATTAACAGAACACTAAGCAGTTTCTCAGAAAGCTTCTTTCCAGATTTCATCTGAGGATATTTCCTTTTTCACCATAGCCCTCTATGGGCTTCCAAATATAACTTTGCCAATTCCACAAGAACTGTCTTAGCGAAAGGCTTCTTGAGGGCAAAGCTGTAACTCTGTGAGATGATTTCACAGAACACAAAGAAGATTCTCAGAAAGCTTCTTTCTCTTTGTTATCGGAGGATATTTCCTTTGGCCCCATAGACTTCAAAGGGATCCGAAATATCTGTTCTCAGATTCCACAGAAATAAGGCTAGGAAAGAGATCCACGAAATACACATGTAACTCTGTGAGATGAATTAACAGAACACTAAGCAGTTTCTCAGAAAGTTTCTTTCCAGATTTCATCTGAGGATATTTCCTTTTTCACCATAGCCCTCTATGGGCTTCCAAATATCACTTTGCCAATTCCACAAGAACTGTCTTAGCGAAAGCCTTCTTGAGGGGAAAGCTGTAACTCTGTGAGATGATTTCACAGAACACAAAGAACTTTCTCAGAAAGCTTCTTTCTCTTTGTTATCGGAGGATATTTCCTTTGGCCCTATAGTCTTCAAAGGGATCCGAAATATCTGTTCTCAGATTCCACAGAAATAAGGCTAGCAAAGGGATCCACGAAATACAGATGTAACTCTGTGAGATGAATTAACAGAACACTAAGCAGTTTCTCAGAAAGCTTCTTTCCAGATTTCATCTGAGGATATTTCCTTTTTCACCATAGCCCTCTATGGGCTTCCAAATATCACTTTGCCAATTCCACAAGAACTGTCTTAGCGAAAGGCTTCTTGAGGGGAAAGCTGTAACTCTGTGAGATGATTTCACAGAACACAAAGAAGTTTCTCAGAAAGCTTCTTTCTCTTTGTTATCGGAGGATATTTCCTTTGGCCCTATAGTCTTCAAAGGGATCCGAAATATCTGTTCTCAGATTCCACAGAAATAAGGCTAGCAAAGAGATCCACGAAATACACATGTAACTCTGTGAGATGAAGCAACAGAACACTAAGCAGTTTCTTAGAAAGCTTCTTTCCAGATTTCATCTGAGTATATTTCCTTTTTCACCATAGCCCTCTATGGGCTTCCAAATATCACTTTGCCAATTCCACAAGAACTGTCTTAGTGAAAGGCTTCTTGAGGGGAAAGCTGTAACTCTGTGAGATGATGTCACAGAACACAAAGAAGTTTCTCAGAAAGCTTCTTTCCCTTTGTTATCGGAGGATATTTCCTTTGGCCCTATAGTCTTCAAAGGGATCCGAAATATCTGTTCTCAGATTCCACAGAAATAAGGCTAGCAAAGGGATCCACAAAATACAGATGTAACTCTGTGAGATGAATTAACAGAACACTAAGCAGTTTCTCAGAAAGCTTCTTTCCAGATTTCATCTGAGGATATTTCCTTTTTCAACATAGCCATCTATGGGCTTCCAAATATCACTTTGCCAATTCCACAAGAACTGTCTTAGCGAAAGGCTTCTTGAGGGGAAAGCTGTAACTCTGGGAGATGATTTCACAGAACACAAAGAAGTTTCTCAGAAAGCTTCTTTCTCTTTGTTATCGGAGGATATTTCCTTTGGCCCTATAGTCTTCAAAGGGATCCGAAATATCTGTTCTCAGATTCCACAGAAATAAGGCTCGCAAAGAGATCCACGAAATACAGATGTAAATCTGTGAGATGAATCAACAGAACACTAAGCAGTTTCTCAGAAAGCTTCTTTCCAGATTTCATCTGAGGATATTTCCTTTTTCACCATAGCCCTCTAAGGGCTTCCTAATGTCACTTTGCCAATTCCACAAGAACTGTGTTAGCGAAAGGCTTCTTGAGGGGAAAGCTGTAACTCTGTGAGATGATTTCACAGAACACAAAGAACTTTCTCAGAAAGCTTCTTTCTCTTTGTTATCGGAGGATATTTCCTTTGGCCCTATAGTCTTCAAAGGGATCCGAAATATCTGTTCTCAGATTCCACGGAAATAAGGCTAGCAAAGAGATCCACGAAATACAGATGTAACTCTGTGAGATGAATTAACAGAACACTAAGCAGTTTCTCAGAAAGCTTCTTTCCAGATTTCATCTGAGGATATTTCCTTTTTCACCATAGCCCTCTATGGGCTTCCAAATATCACTTTGCCAATTCCACAAGAACTGTCTTAGCGAAAGGCTTCTTGAGGAGAAAGCTGTAACTCTGTGAGATGATTTCACAGAACACAAAGAAGTTTCTCAGAAAGCTTCTTTCTCTTTGTTATCGGAGGATATTTCCTTTGGCCCTATAGTCTTCCATGGGATCCGAAATATCTGCTCTCAGATTCCACAGAAATAAGGCTAGCAAAGAGATCCACGAAATACAGCTGTAACTCTGTGAGATGAATTAACAGAACACTAAGCAGTTTCTCAGAAAGCTTCTTTCCAGATTTCATCTGTGGATATGTCCTTTTTCACCGTAGCCCTCTATGGGCTTCCAAATATCACTTTGCCAATTCCACAAGAACTGTCTTAGCGAAAGCCTTCTTGAGGGGAAAGCTGTAACTCTGTGAGATGATTTCACAGAACACAAAGAACTTTCTCAGAAAGCTTCTTTCTCTTTGTTATCGGAGGATATTTCCTTTGGCCCTATAGTCTTCAAAGGGATCCGAAATATCTGTTCTCAGATTCCACAGAAATAAGGCTAGCAAAGGGATCCACGAAATACAGATGTAACTCTGTGAGATGAATTAACAGAACACTAAGCAGTTTCTCAGAAAGCTTCTTTCCAGATTTCATCTGAGGATATTTCCTTTTTCACCATAGCCCTCTATGGGCTTCCAAATATCACTTTGCCAATTCCACAAGAACTGTCTTAGCGAAAGGCTTCTTGAGGGGAAAGCTGTAACTCTGTGAGATGATTTCACAGAACACAAAGAAGTTTCTCAGAAAGCTTCTTTCTCTTTGTTATCGGAGGATATTTCCTTTGGCCCTATAGTCTTCAAAGGGATCCGAAATATCTGTTCTCAGATTCCACAGAAATAAGGCTAGCAAAGAGATCCACGAAATACACATGTAACTCTGTGAGATGAAGCAACAGAACACTAAGCAGTTTCTTAGAAAGCTTCTTTCCAGATTTCAACTGAGGATATTTCCTTTTTCACCATAGCCCTCTATGGGCTTCCAAATATCACTTTGCCAATTCCACAAGATTTCTCTTAGTGAAAGGCTTCTTGAGGGGAAAGCTGTAACTCTGTGAGATGATGTCACAGAACACAAAGAAGTTTCTCAGAAAGCTTCTTTCCCTTTGTTATCGGAGGATATTTCCTTTGGCCCTATAGTCTTCAAAGGGATCCGAAATATCTGTTCTCAGATTCCACAGAAATAAGGCTAGCAAAGGGATCCACAAAATACAGATGTAACTCTGTGAGATGAATTAACAGAACACTAAGCAGTTTCTCAGAAAGCTTCTTTCCAGATTTCATCTGAGGATATTTCCTTTTTCAACATAGCCATCTATGGGCTTCCAAATATCACTTTGCCAATTCCACAAGAACTGTCTTAGCGAAAGGCTTCTTGAGGGGAAAGCTGTAACTCTGGGAGATGATTTCACAGAACACAAAGAAGTTTCTCAGAAAGCTTCTTTCTCTTTGTTATCGGAGGATATTTCCTTTGGCCCTATAGTCTTCAAAGGGATCCGAAATATCTGTTCTCAGATTCCACAGAAATAAGGCTAGCAAAGAGATCCACGAAATACACATGTAACTCTGTGAGATGAAGCAACAGAACACTAAGCAGTTTCTTAGAAAGCTTCTTTCCAGATTTCATCTGAGGATATTTCCTTTTTCACCATAGCCCTCTATGGGCTTCCAAATATCACTTTGCCTATTCCACAAGAACTGTCTTAGTGAAAGGCTTCTTGAGGGGAAAGCTGTAACTCTGTGAGATGATGTCACAGAACACAAAGAAGTTTCTCAGAAAGCTTCTTTCCCTTTGTTATCGGAGGATATTTCCTTTGGCCCTATAGTCTTCAAAGGGATCCGAAATATCTGTTCTCAGATTCCACAGAAATAAGGCTAGCAAAGGGATCCACAAAATACAGATGTAACTCTGTGAGATGAATTAACAGAACACTAAGCAGTTTCTCAGAAAGCTTCTTTCCAGATTTCATCTGAGGATATTTCCTTTTTCAACATAGCCCTCTATGGGCTTCCAAATATCACTTTGCCAATTCCACAAGAACTGTCTTAGCGAAAGGCTTCTTGAGGGGAAAGCTGTAACTCTGGGAGATGATTTCACAGAACACAAAGAAGTTTCTCAGAAAGCTTCTTTCTCTTTGTTATCGGAGGATATTTCCTTTGGCCCTATAGTCTTCAAAGGGATCCGAAATATCTGTTCTCAGATTCCACAGAAATAAGGCTCGCAAAGAGATCCACGAAATACAGATGTAAATCTGTGAGATGAATCAACAGAACACTAAGCAGTTTCTCAGAAAGCTTCTTTCCAGATTTCATCTGAGGATATTTCCTTTTTCACCATAGCCCTCTAAGGGCTTCCTAATGTCACTTTGCCAATTCCACAAGAACTGTGTTAGCGAAAGGCTTCTTGAGGGGAAAGCTGTAACTCTGTGAGATGATTTCACAGAACACAAAGAACTTTCTCAGAAAGCTTCTTTCTCTTTGTTATCGGAGGATATTTCCTTTGGCCCTATAGTCTTCAAAGGGATCCGAAATATCTGTTCTCAGATTCCACGGAAATAAGGCTAGCAAAGAGATCCACGAAATACAGATGTAACTCTGTGAGATGAATTAACAGAACACTAAGCAGTTTCTCAGAAAGCTTCTTTCCAGATTTCATCTGAGGATATTTCCTTTTTCACCATAGCCCTCTATGGGCTTCCAAATATCACTTTGCCAATTCCACAAGAACTGTCTTAGCGAAAGGCTTCTTGAGGAGAAAGCTGTAACTCTGTGAGATGATTTCACAGAACACAAAGAAGTTTCTCAGAAAGCTTCTTTCTCTTTGTTATCGGAGGATATTTCCTTTGGCCCTATAGTCTTCCATGGGATCCGAAATATCTGCTCTCAGATTCCACAGAAATAAGGCTAGCAAAGAGATCCACGAAATACAGCTGTAACTCTGTGAGATGAATTAACAGAACACTAAGCAGTTTCTCAGAAAGCTTCTTTCCAGATTTCATCTGTGGATATGTCCTTTTTCACCGTAGCCCTCTATGGGCTTCCAAATATCACTTTGCCAATTCCACAAGAACTGTCTTAGCGAAAGCCTTCTTGAGGGGAAAGCTGTAACTCTGTGAGATGATTTCACAGAACACAAAGAACTTTCTCAGAAAGCTTCTTTCTCTTTGTTATCGGAGGATATTTCCTTTGGCCCTATAGTCTTCAAAGGGATCCGAAATATCTGTTCTCAGATTCCACAGAAATAAGGCTAGCAAAGGGATCCACGAAATACAGATGTAACTCTGTGAGATGAATTAACAGAACACTAAGCAGTTTCTCAGAAAGCTTCTTTCCAGATTTCATCTGAGGATATTTCCTTTTTCACCATAGCCCTCTATGGGCTTCCAAATATCACTTTGCCAATTCCACAAGAACTGTCTTAGCGAAAGGCTTCTTGAGGGGAAAGCTGTAACTCTGTGAGATGATTTCACAGAACACAAAGAAGTTTCTCAGAAAGCTTCTTTCTCTTTGTTATCGGAGGATATTTCCTTTGGCCCTATAGTCTTCAAAGGGATCCGAAATATCTGTTCTCAGATTCCACAGAAATAAGGCTAGCAAAGAGATCCACGAAATACACATGTAACTCTGTGAGATGAAGCAACAGAACACTAAGCAGTTTCTTAGAAAGCTTCTTTCCAGATTTCATCTGAGGATATTTCCTTTTTCACCATAGCCCTCTATGGGCTTCCAAATATCACTTTGCCAATTCCACAAGAACTGTCTTAGTGAAAGGCTTCTTGAGGGGAAAGCTGTAACTCTGTGAGATGATGTCACAGAACACAAAGAAGTTTCTCAGAAAGCTTCTTTCCCTTTGTTATCGGAGGATATTTCCTTTGGCCCTATAGTCTTCAAAGGGATCCGAAATATCTGTTCTCAGATTCCACAGAAATAAGGCTAGCAAAGGGATCCACAAAATACAGATGTAACTCTGTGAGATGAATTAACAGAACACTAAGCAGTTTCTCAGAAAGCTTCTTTCCAGATTTCATCTGAGGATATTTCCTTTTTCAACATAGCCATCTATGGGCTTCCAAATATCACTTTGCCAATTCCACAAGAACTGTCTTAGCGAAAGGCTTCTTGAGGGGAAAGCTGTAACTCTGGGAGATGATTTCACAGAACACAAAGAAGTTTCTCAGAAAGCTTCTTTCTCTTTGTTATCGGAGGATATTTCCTTTGGCCCTATAGTCTTCAAAGGGATCCGAAATATCTGTTCTCAGATTCCACAGAAATAAGGCTCGCAAAGAGATCCACGAAATACAGATGTAAATCTGTGAGATGAATCAACAGAACACTAAGCAGTTTCTGAGAAAGCTTCTTTCCAGATTTCATCTGAGGATATTTCCTTTTTCACCATAGCCCTCTAAGGGCTTCCTAATGTCACTTTGCCAATTCCACAAGAACTGTGTTAGCGAAAGGCTTCTTGAGGGGAAAGCTGTAACTCTGTGAGATGATTTCACAGAACACAAAGAAGTTTCTCAGAAAGCTTCTTTCTCTTTGTTATCGGAGGATATTTCCTTTGGCCCTATAGTCTTCAAAGGGATCCGAAATATCTGTTCTCAGATTCCACGGAAATAAGGCTAGCAAAGAGATCCACGAAATACAGATGTAACTCTGTGAGATGAATCAACAGAACACTAAGCAGTTTCTCAGAAAGCTTCTTTCCAGATTTCATCTGAGGATATTTCCTTTTTCACCATAGCCCTCTATGGGCTTCCAAATATCACTTTGCCAATTCCACAAGAACTGTCTTAGCGAAAGGCTTCTTGAGGAGAAAGCTGTAACTCTGTGAGATGATTTCACAGAACACAAAGAAGTTTCTCAGAAAGCTTCTTTCTCTTTGTTATCGGAGGATATTTCCTTTGGCCCTATAGTCTTCCATGGGATCCGAAATATCTGCTCTCAGATTCCACAGAAATAAGGCTAGCAAAGAGATCCACGAAATACAGCTGTAACTCTGTGAGATGAATTAACAGAACACTAAGCAGTTTCTCAGAAAGCTTCTTTCCAGATTTCATCTGTGGATATGTCCTTTTTCACCGTAGCCCTGTATGGGCTTTCAAATATCACTTTGCCAATTCCACAAGAACTGTCTTAGCGAAAGGCTTCTTGAGGGGAAAGCTGTAATTCTGTGAGATGATTTCACAAAACACAAAGAAGTTTCTCAGAAAGCTTCTTTCTCTTTGTTATCGGAGGATATTTCCTTTGGCCCTATAGTCTTCAAAGGGATCCGAAATATCTGTTCTCAGATTCCACAGAAATAAGGCTAGCAAAGAGATCCACGAAATACTCATGGAACTCTGTGAGTGGAAGTCACACATCACAGAGCAGTTTCTCAGAAAGCTTCTTTCCAGATTTCATCTGAGGATATTTCCTTTTTCACCATAGCCCTCTATGGGCTTCCAAATATCACTTTGCCAATTCCACAAGAACTGTCTTAGCGAAAGTCTTCTTGAGGGGAAAGCTCTAACTCTGTGAGATAATTTCACAGAACACAAAGAAGTTTCTCAGAAAGCTTCTTTCTCTTTGATATCGGAGGATATTTCCTTTGGCCCTATAGTCTTCAAAGGGATCCGAAATATCTGTTCTCAGATTCCACAGAAATAAGGCTAGCAAAGAGATCCACGAAATACAGATGTAACTCTGTGAGTGGAAGTCACACATCACAGAGCAGTTTCTCAGAAAGCTTCTTTCCAGATTTCTTCTGAGGATATTTCCTTTTTCACCATAGCCCTCTATGGGCTTCCAAATATCACTTTGCCAATTCCACAAGAACTGTCTTAGCGAAAAGCTTCTTGAGGGGAAAGCTGTAACTCTGTGAGATGATTTCACAGAACACAAATAAATTTCTCAGAAATCTTCTTTCTCTTTGTTATCGGAGGATATTTCCTTTGGCCCTATAGTCTTCAAAGGGATCCGAAATATCTGTTCTCAGCTTCCACAGAAATAAGGCTAGCAAAGAGATCCACGAAATACAGGTGTAACTCTGTGAGATGAATTAACAGAATACTAAGCAGTTTCTCAGAAAGCTTCTTTCCAGATTTCATCTGAGGATATTTCCTTTTCACCATAGCCCTCTATGGGCTTCCAAATATCACTTTGCCAATTCCACAAGAACTGTCTTAGCGAAAGGCTTCTTGAGGGGAAAGCTGTAACTCTGTGAGATGATGTCACAGAACACAAAGAACTTTCAGAGAGCTTCTTTCTCTTTGTTATCGGAGGATATTTCCTTTGGCCCTATAGTCTTCAAAGGGATCCGAAATATCTGTTCTCAGATTCCATAGAAATAAGGCTAGCAAAGAGATCCACGAAATACAGATGTAACTCTGTGAGATGAATTAACAGAACACTAAGCAGTTTCTCAGAAAGCTTCTTTCCAGATTTCTTCTGAGGATATTTCCTTTTTCACCATAGCCCTCTATGGGCTTCCAAATATCACTTTGCCAATTCCACAAGAACTGTCTTAGCGAAAGGCTTCTTGAGGGGAAAGCTGTAACTCTGTGAGATGATTTCACAGAACACAAATAAATTTCTCAGAAATCTTCTTTCTCTTTGTTATCGGAGGATATTTCCTTTGGCCCTATAGTCTTCAAAGGGATCCGAAATATCTGTTCTCAGATTCCACAGAAATAAGGCTAGCAAAGAGATCCACGAAATACAGATGTAACTCTGTGAGATGAATTAACAGAATACTAAGCAGTTTCTCAGAAAGCTTCTTTCCAGATTTCATCTGAGGATATTTCCTTTTCACCATAGCCCTCTATGGGCTTCCAAATATCACTTTGCCAATTCCACAAGAACTGTCTTAGCGAAAGGCTTCTTGAGGGGAAAGCTGTAACTCTGTGAGATGATGTCACAGAACACAAAGAACTTTCAGAGAGCTTCTTTCTCTTTGTTATCGGAGGATATTTCCTTTGGCCCTATAGTCTTCAAAGGGATCCGAAATATCTGTTCTCAGATTCCATAGAAATAAGGCTAGCAAAGAGATCCACGAAATACAGATGTAACTCTGTGAGATGAATTAACAGAACACTAAGCAGTTTCTCAGAAAGCTTCTTTCCAGATTTCATCTGAGGATATTTCCTTTTTCACCATAGCCCTCTATGGGCTTCCAAATATCACTTTGCCAATTCCACAAGAACTGTCTTAGCGAAAGGCTTCTTGAGGGGAAAGCTGTAACTCTGTGAGATGATTTCACAGAACACAAAGAAGTTTCTCAGAAAGCTTCTTTCTCTTTGTTATCGGAGGATATTTCCTTTGGCCCTATAGTCTTCAAAGGGATCCGAAATATCTGTTCTCAGATTCCACAGAAATAAGGCTAGCAAAGAGATCCACGAAATACAGATGTAACTCTGTGAGATGAATTAACAGAACACTAAGCAGTTTCTCAGAAAGCTTCTTTCCAGATTTCATCTGAGGATATTTCCTTTTTCACCATAGCCCTCTATGGGCTTCCAAATATCACTTTGCCAATTCCACAAGAACTGTCTTAGCGAAAGGCTTCTTGAGGGGAAAGCTGTAACCCTGTGAGATGATGTCACAGAACACAAAGAAGTTTCTCAGAAAGCTTCTTTCTCTTTGTTATCGGAGGATATTTCCTTTGGCCCTATAGTCTTCAAAGGGATCCGAAATATCTGTTCTCAGATTCCACAGAAATAAGGCTAGCAAAGAGATCCACGAAATACAGATGTAACTCTGTGAGATGAATTAACAGAACACTAAGCAGTTTCTCACAAAGCTTCTATCCAGATTTCATCTGAGGATATTTCTTTTTTCACCATAGCCCTCTATGGGCTTCCAGATATCACTTTGCCAATTCCACAAGAACTGTTTTAGCGAAAGGCTTCTTGAGGGGAAAGCTGTAACTCTGTGAGATGATTTCACAGAACACAAAGAAGTTTCTCAGAAAGCTTCTTTCTCTTTGTTATCGGAGGATATTTCCTTTGGCCCTATAGTCTTCAAAGGGATCCGAAATATCTGTTCTCAGATTCCACAGAAATAAGGCTAGCAAAGAGATCCACGAAATACAGATGTAACTCTGTGAGATGAATTAACGGAACACTAAGCAGTTTCTGAGAAAGCTTCTTTCCAGATTTCATCTGAGGATATTTCCTTTTTCACCATAGCCCTCTATGGGCTTCCAAATATCACTTTGCCAATTCCACAAGAACTGTCTTAACGAAAGGCTTCTTGAGGGGAAAGCTGTAACTCTGTGAGATGATGTCACAGAACACAAAGAACTTTCTCAGAAAGCTTCTTTCTCTTTGTTATCGGAGGATGTTTCCTTTGGCCCTATAGTCTTCAAAGGGATCCGAAATATCTGTTCTCAGATTCCACAGAAATAAGGCTAGCAAAGAGATCCACGAAATACAGATGTAACTCTGTGAGATGAATTAACAGAACACTAAGCAGTTTCTCAGAAAGCTTCTTTCCAGATTTCATCTGAGGATATTTCCTTTTTCACCATAGCCCTCTATGGGTTTCCAAATATCACTTTGCCAATTCCACAAGAACTGTCTTAGCGAAAGGCTTCTTGAGGGGAAAGCTGTAACCCTGTGAGATGATTTCACAGAACACAAAGAAGTTTCTCAGAAAGCTTCTTTCTCTTTGTTATCGGAGGATATTTCCTTTGGCCCTATAGTCTTCAAAGGGATCCGAAATATCTGTTCTCAGATTCCACAGAAATAAGGCTAGCAAAGAGATCCACGAAATACAGATGTAACTCTGTGAGATGAATTAACAGAACACTAAGCAGTTTCTCAGAAAGCTTCTTTCCAGATTTCATCTGAGGATATTTCCTTTTTCAACATAGCCCTCTATGGGCTTCCAAATATCACTTTGCCAATTCCACAAGAACTGTCTTAGCGAAAGCCTTCTTGAGGGGAAAGCTGTAACCCTGTGAGATGATGTCACAGAACACAAAGAAGTTTCTCAGAAAGCTTCTTTCTCTTTGTTATCGGAGGATATTTCCTTTGGCCCTATAGTCTTCAAAGGGATCCGAAATATCTGTTCTCAGATTCCACAGAAATAAGGCTAGCAAAGAGATCCACGAAATAGAGATGTAACTCTGTGAGATGAATTAACAGAACACTAAGCAGTTTCTCACAAAGCTTCTATCCAGATTTCATCTGAGGATATTTCCTTTTTCACCATAGCCCTCTATGGGCTTCCAGATATCACTTTGCCAATTCCACAAGAACTGTTTTAGCGAAAGGCTTATTGAGGGGAAAGCTGTAACTCTGTGAGATGATTTCACAGAACACAAAGAAGTTTCTCAGAAAGCTTCTTTCTCTTTGTTATCGGAGGATATTTCCTTTGGCCCTACAGTCTTCAAAGGGATCCGAAATATCTGTTCTCAGATTCCACAGAAATAAGGCTAGCAAAGAGATCCACGAAATACAGATGTAACTCTGTGAGATGAATTAACGGAACACTAAGCAGTTTATCAGAAAGCTTCTTTCCAGATTTCATCTGAGGATATTTCCTTTTTCACCATAGCCCTCTATGGGCTTCCAAATATCACTTTGCCAATTCCACAAGAACTGTCTTAACGAAAGGCTTCTTCAGGGGAAAGCTGTAACTCTGTGAGATGATGTCACAGAACACAAAGAACTTTCTCAGAAAGCTTCTTTCTCTTTGTTATCGGAGGATATTTCCTTTGGCCCTATAGTCTTCAAAGGGATCCGAAATATCTGTTCTCAGATTCCACAGAAATAAGGCTAGCAAAGAGATCCACGAAATACAGATGTAACTCTGTGAGATGAATTAACAGAACACTAAGCAGTTTCTCAGAAAGCTTCTTTTCAGATTTCATCTGAGGATATTTCCTTTTTCACCATAACCCTCTATGGGCTTCCAAATATCACTTTGCCAATTCCACAAGAACTGTCTTAGCGAAAGGCTTCTTGAGGAGAAAGCTGTAACCCTGTGAGATGATTTCACAGAACACAAAGAAGTTTCTCAGAAAGCTTCTTTCTCTTTGTTATCAGAGGATATTTGCTTTGGCCCTATAGTCTTCAAAGGGATCCGAAATGTCTGTTCTCAGATTCCACAGAAATAAGGCTAGCAAAGAGATTCACGAAATACAGATGTAACTCTGTGAGATGAATTAACAGAACACTAAGCAGTTTCTCAGAAAGCTTCTTTCCAGATTTGATCTGAGGATATTTCCTTTTTCAACATAGCCCTCTTTGGGCTTCCAAATATCACTTTGCCAATTCCACAAGAACTGTCTTAGCGAAAGGCTTCTTGAGGGGAAAGCTGTAACTCTGGGAGATGATTTCACAGAACACAAAGAAGTTTCTCAGAAAGCTTCTTTCTCTTTGTTATCAGAGGATATTTCCTTTTGACCTATAGTCTTCAAAGGGATCTGAAATATCTGTTCTCAGATTCCACAGAAATAAGGCTAGCAAAGGGATCCACGAAATACAGATGTAAATCTGTGAGATGAATTAACAGAACACTAAGCAGTTTCTCAGAAAGCTTCTTTCCAGATTTCATCTGAGGATATTTCCTTTTTCAACATAGCCCTCTATGGGCTTCCAAATATAACTTTGCCAATTCCACAAGAACTGTCTTAGCGAAAGGCTTCTTGAGGGGAAAGCTGTAACTCTGTGAGATGATTTCACAGAACACAAAGAAGTTTCTCAGAAAGCTTCTTTCTCTTTGTTATCGGAGGATATTTCCTTTGGCCCCGTACTTCAAAGGGATCCGAAATATCTGTTCTCAGATTCCACAGAAATAAGGCTAGCAAAGAGATCCACGAAATACACATGTAACTCTGTGAGATGAATTAACAGAACCATAAGCAGTTTCTCAGAAAGTTTCTTTCCAGATTTCATCTGAGGATATTTCCTTTTTCACCATAGCCCTCTATGGGCTTCCAAATATCACTTTGCCAATTCCACAAGAACTGTCTTAGCGAAAGCCTTCTTGAGGGGAAAGCTGTAACTCTGTGAGATGATTTCACAGAACACAAAGAACTTTCTCAGAAAGCTTCTTTCTCTTTGTTATCGGAGGATATTTCCTTTGGCCCTATAGTCTTCAAAGGGATCCGAAATATCTGTTCTCAGTTTCCACAGAAATATGGCTAGCAAAGGGATCCACGAAATACAGATGTAACTCTGTGAGATGAATTAACAGAACACTAAGCAGTTTCTCAGAAAGCTTCTTTCCAGATTTCATCTGAGGATATTTCCTTTTTCACCATAGCCCTCTATGGGCTTCCAAATATCACTTTGCCAATTCCACAAGAACTGTCTTAGCGAAAGGCTTCTTGAGGGGAAAGCTGTAACTCTGTGAGATGATGTCACAGAACACAAAGAACTTTCAGAGAGCTTCTTTCTCTTTGTTATCGGAGGATATTTCCTTTGGCCCTATAGTCTTCAAAGGGATCCGAAATATCTGTTCTCAGATTCCATAGAAATAAGGCTAGCAAAGAGATCCACGAAATACAGATGTAACTCTGTGAGATGAATTAACAGAACACTAAGCAGTTTCTCAGAAAGCTTCTTTCCAGATTTCATCTGAGGATATTTCCTTTTTCACCATAGCCCTCTATGGGCTTCCAAATATCACTTTGCCAATTCCACAAGAACTGTCTTAGCGAAAGGCTTCTTGAGGGGAAAGCTGTAACTCTGTGAGATGATTTCACAGAACACAAAGAAGTTTCTCAGAAAGCTTCTTTCTCTTTGTTATCGGAGGATATTTCCTTTGGCCCTATAGTCTTCAAAGGGATCCGAAATATCTGTTCTCAGATTCCACAGAAATAAGGCTAGCAAAGAGATCCACGAAATACAGATGTAACTCTGTGAGATGAATTAACAGAACACTAAGCAGTTTCTCAGAAAGCTTCTTTCCAGATTTCATCTGAGGATATTTCCTTTTTCACCATAGCCCTCTATGGGCTTCCAAATATCACTTTGCCAATTCCACAAGAACTGTCTTAGCGAAAGGCTTCTTGAGGGGAAAGCTGTAACCCTGTGAGATGATGTCACAGAACACAAAGAAGTTTCTCAGAAAGCTTCTTTCTCTTTGTTATCGGAGGATATTTCCTTTGGCCCTATAGTCTTCAAAGGGATCCGAAATATCTGTTCTCAGATTCCACAGAAATAAGGCTAGCAAAGAGATCCACGAAATACAGATGTAACTCTGTGAGATGAATTAACAGAACACTAAGCAGTTTCTCACAAAGCTTCTATCCAGATTTCATCTGAGGATATTTCTTTTTTCACCATAGCCCTCTATGGGCTTCCAGATATCACTTTGCCAATTCCACAAGAACTGTTTTAGCGAAAGGCTTCTTGAGGGGAAAGCTGTAACTCTGTGAGATGATTTCACAGAACACAAAGAAGTTTCTCAGAAAGCTTCTTTCTCTTTGTTATCGGAGGATATTTCCTTTGGCCCTATAGTCTTCAAAGGGATCCGAAATATCTGTTCTCAGATTCCACAGAAATAAGGCTAGCAAAGAGATCCACGAAATACAGATGTAACTCTGTGAGATGAATTAACGGAACACTAAGCAGTTTCTGAGAAAGCTTCTTTCCAGATTTCATCTGAGGATATTTCCTTTTTCACCATAGCCCTCTATGGGCTTCCAAATATCACTTTGCCAATTGAACAAGAACTGTCTTAACGAAAGGCTTCTTGAGGGGAAAGCTGTAACTCTGTGAGATGATGTCACAGAACACAAAGAACTTTCTCAGAAAGCTTCTTTCTCTTTGTTATCGGAGGATGTTTCCTTTGGCCCTATAGTCTTCAAAGGGATCCGAAATATCTGTTCTCAGATTCCACAGAAATAAGGCTAGCAAAGAGATCCACGAAATACAGATGTAACTCTGTGAGATGAATTAACAGAACACTAAGCAGTTTCTCAGAAAGCTTCTTTCCAGATTTCATCTGAGGATATTTCCTTTTTCACCATAGCCCTCTATGGGTTTCCAAATATCACTTTGCCAATTCCACAAGAACTGTCTTAGCGAAAGGCTTCTTGAGGGGAAAGCTGTAACCCTGTGAGATGATTTCACAGAACACAAAGAAGTTTCTCAGAAAGCTTCTTTCTCTTTGTTATCGGAGGATATTTCCTTTGGCCCTATAGTCTTCAAAGGGATCCGAAATATCTGTTCTCAGATTCCACAGAAATAAGGCTAGCAAAGAGATCCACGAAATACAGATGTAACTCTGTGAGATGAATTCACAGAACACTAAGCAGTTTCTCAGAAAGCTTCTTTCCAGATTTCATCTGAGGATATTTCCTTTTTCACCATAGCCCTCTATGGGCTTCCAAATATCACTTTGCCAATTCCACAAGAACTGTCTTAGCGAAAGGCTTCTTGAGGGGAAAGCTGTAACCCTGTGAGATGATGTCACAGAACACAAAGAAGTTTCTCAGAAAGCTTCTTTCTCTTTGTTATCGGAGGATATTTCCTTTGGCCCTATAGTCTTCAAAGGGATCCGAAATATCTGTTCTCAGATTCCACAGAAATAAGGCTAGCAAAGAGATCCACGAAATAGAGATGTAACTCTGTGAGATGAATTAACAGAACACTAAGCAGTTTCTCACAAAGCTTCTATCCAGATTTCATCTGAGGATATTTCCTTTTTCACCATAGCCCTCTATGGGCTTCCAGATATCACTTTGCCAATTCCACAAGAACTGTTTTAGCGAAAGGCTTATTGAGGGGAAAGCTGTAACTCTGTGAGATGATTTCACAGAACACAAAGAAGTTTCTCAGAAAGCTTCTATCTCTTTGTTATCGGAGGATATTTCCTTTGGCCCTACAGTCTTCAAAGGGATCCGAAATATCTGTTCTCAGATTCCACAGAAATAAGGCTAGCAAAGAGATCCACGAAATACAGATGTAACTCTGTGAGATGAATTAACGGAACACTAAGCAGTTTATCAGAAAGCATCTTTCCAGTTTCATCTGAGGATATTTCCTTTTTCACCATAGCCCTCTATGGGCTTCCAAATATCACTTTGCCAATTCCACAAGAACTGTCTTAACGAAAGGCTTCTTCAGGGGAAAGCTGTAACTCTGTGAGATGATGTCACAGAACACAAAGAACTTTCTCAGAAAGCTTCTTTCTCTTTGTTATCGGAGGATATTTCCTTTGGCCCTATAGTCTTCAAAGGGATCCGAAATATCTGTTCTCAGATTCCACAGAAATAAGGCTAGCAAAGAGATCCACGAAATACAGATGTAACTCTGTGAGATGAATTAACAGAACACTAAGCAGTTTCTCAGAAAGCTTCTTTTCAGATTTCATCTGAGGATATTTCCTTTTTCACCATAACCCTCTATGGGCTTCCAAATATCACTTTGCCAATTCCACAAGAACTGTCTTAGCGAAAGGCTTCTTGAGGAGAAAGCTGTAACCCTGTGAGATGATTTCACAGAACACAAAGAAGTTTCTCAGAAAGCTTCTTTCTCTTTGTTATCAGAGGATATTTGCTTTGGCCCTATAGTCTTCAAAGGGATCCGAAATGTCTGTTCTCAGATTCCACAGAAATAAGGCTAGCAAAGAGATTCACGAAATACAGATGTAACTCTCTGAGATGAATTAACAGAACACTAAGCAGTTTCTCAGAAAGCTTCTTTCCAGATTTGATCTGGGGATATTTCCTTTTTCAACATAGCCCTCTTTGGGCTTCCAAATATCACTTTGCCAATTCCACAAGAACTGTCTTAGCGAAAGGCTTCTTGAGGGGAAAGCTGTAACTCTGTGAGATGATTTCACAGAACACAAAGAAGTTTCTCAGAAAGCTTCTTTCTCTTTGTTATCAGAGGATATTTCCTTTTGACCTATAGTCTTCAAAGGGATCTGAAATATCTGTTCTCAGATTCCACAGAAATAAGGCTAGCAAAGGGATCCACGAAATACAGATGTAAATCTGTGAGATGAATTAACAGAACACTAAGCAGTTTCTCAGAAAGCTTCTTTCCAGATTTCATCTGAGGATATTTCCTTTTTCAACATAGCCCTCTATGGGCTTCCAAATATAACTTTGCCAATTCCACAAGAACTGTCTTAACGAAAGGCTTCTTTAGGGGAAAGCTGTAACTCTGGGAGATGATTTCACAGAACACAAAGAAGTTTCTCAGAAAGCTTCTTTCTCTTGGTTATCGGAGGATATTTCCTTTGGCCCTATAGTCTTCAAAGGGATCCGAAATATCTGTTCTCAGATTCCACAGAAATAAGGCTAGCAAAGAGATCCACGAAATACAGATGTAACTCTGTGAGATGAATTAACAGAACACTAAGCAGTTTCTCAGAAAGCTTCTTTCCAGATTTCATCTGAGGATATTTCTTTTTTCACCATAGCCCTCTATGGGCTTCCAAATATCACTTTGCCAATTCCACAAGAACTGTCTTAGCGAAAGGCTTCTTGAGTGGAAAGCTGTAAATCTGTGAGATCATTTCACAGAACACAAAGAACTTTCTCAGAAAGCTTCTTTCTCTTTGTTATCGGAGGATATTTCCTTTGGCCCTATAGTCTTCAAAGGGATCTGAAATATCTGTTCTCAGATTCCACAGAAATAAGGCTAGCAAAGAGATCCACGAAATACAGATGTAACTCTGTGAGATGAATTAACAGAACACTAAGCAGTTTCTCAGAAAGCTTCTTTCCAGATTTCATCTGAGGATATTTCCTTTTTCACCATCGCCCTCTATGGGCTTCCAAATATCAATTTGCCAATTCCACAAGAACTGTCTTAGGGAAAGGCTTCTTGAGGGGAAAGCTGTAACTCTGTGAGATGATGTCACAGAACACAAAGAAGTTTCTCAGAAAGCTTCTTTCTCTTTGTTATCGGAGGATATTTCCTTTGGCCCTATAGTCTTCAAAGGGATCCGAAATATCTGTTCTCAGATTCCACAGAAAAAAGGCTAGCAAAGGGATCCACGAAATACAGATGTAACTCTGTGAGATGAATTAACAGAACACTAAGCAGATTCTCAGAAAGCTTCTTTCTAGATTTCATCTGAGGATATTTCCTTTTTCAACATAGCCCTCTATGGGCTTCCAAATATAACTTTGCCAATTCCACAAGAACTGTCTTAGCGAAAGGCTTCTTGAGGGGAAAGCTGTAACTCTGGGAGATGATTTCACAGAACACAAAGAAGTTTCTCAGAAAGCTTCTTTCTCTTTGTTATCGGAGGATATTTCCTTTGGCCCTATAGTCTACAAAGGGATCTGAAATATCTGTTCTCAGATTCCGCAGAAATAAGGCTAGCAAAGGGATCCACGAAATACACATGTAAATCGGTGAGATGAATTAACAGAACACTAAGCAGTTTCTCAGAAAGCTTCTTTCCAGATTTCATCTGAGGATATTTCCTTTTTCACCTTAGCCCTCTATGGGCTTCCAAATATAACTTTGCCAATTCCACAAGAACTGTCTTAGCGAAAGGCTTCTTGAGGGGAAAGCTGTAACTCTGTGAGATGATTTCACAGAACACAAAGAAGTTTCTCAGAAAGCTTCTTTCTCTTTGTTATCGGAGGATATTTCCTTTGGCCCCGTAGACTTCAAAGGGATCCGAAATATCTGTTCTCAGATTCCACAGAAATAAGGCTAGCAAAGAGATCCACGAAATACACATGTAACTCTGTGAGATGAATTAACAGAACCATAAGCAGTTTCTCAGAAAGTTTCTTTCCAGATTTCATCTGAGGATATTTCCTTTTTCACCATAGCCCTCTATGGGCTTCCAAATATCACTTTGCCAATTCCACAAGAACTGTCTTAGCGAAAGGCTTCTTGAGGGGAAAGCTGTAACTCTGTGAGATGATTTCACAGAACACAAAGAACTTTCTCAGAAAGCTTCTTTCTCTTTGTTATCGGAGGATATTTCCTTTGGCCCTATAGTCTTCAAAGGGATCCGAAATATCTGTTCTCAGTTTCCACAGAAATAAGGCTAGCAAAGGGATCCACGAAATACAGATGTAACTCTGTGAGATGAATTAACAGAACACTAAGCAGTTTCTCAGAAAGCTTCTTTCCAGATTTCATCTGAGGATATTTCCTTTTTCACCATAGCCCTCTATGGGCTTCCAAATATCACTTTGCCAATTCCACAAGAACTGTCTTAGCGAAAGGCTTCTTGAGGGGAAAGCTGTAACTCTGTGAGATGATTTCACAGAACACAAAGAAGTTTCTCAGAAAGCTTCTTTCTCTTTGTTATCGGAGGATATTTCCTTTGGCCCTATAGTCTTCAAAGGGATCCGAAATATCTGTTCTCAGATTCCACAGAAATAAGGCTAGCAAAGAGATCCACGAAATACACATGTAACTCTGTGAGATGAATCAACAGAACACTAAGCAGTTTCTCAGAAAGCTTCTTTCCAGATTTCATCTGAGGATATTTCCTTTTTCAACATAGCCCTCTATGGGCTTCCAAATATCACTTTGCCAATTCCACAAGAACTGTCTTAGCGAAAGGCTTCTTGAGGGGAAAGCTGTAACTCTGTGAGATGATGTCACAGAACACAAAGAAGTTTCTCAGAAAGCTTCTTTCTCTTTGTTATCGGAGGATATTTCCTTTGGCCCTATAGTCTTCAAAGGGATCCGAAATATCTGTTCTCAGATTCCACAGAAAAAAGGCTAGCAAAGGGATCCACGAAATACAGATGTAACTCTGTGAGATGAATTAACAGAACACTAAGCAGATTCTCAGAAAGCTTCTTTCTAGATTTCATCTGAGGATATTTCCTTTTTCAACATAGCCCTCTATGGGCTTCCAAATATAACTTTGCCAATTCCACAAGAACTGTCTTAGCGAAAGGCTTCTTGAGGGGAAAGCTGTAACTCTGGGAGATGATTTCACAGAACACAAAGAAGTTTCTCAGAAAGCTTCTTTCTCTTTGTTATCGGAGGATATTTCCTTTGGCCCTATAGGCTTCAAAGGGATCTGAAATATCTGTTCTCAGATTCCACAGAAATAAGGCTAGCAAAGGGATCCACGAAATACAGATGTAAATCTGTGAGATGAATTAACAGAACACTAAGCAGTTTCTCAGAAAGCTTCTTTCCAGATTTCATCTGAGGATATTTCCTTTTTCACCATAGCCCTCTATGGGCTTCCAAATATAACTTTGCCAATTCCACAAGAACTGTCTTAGCGAAAGGCTTCTTGAGGGGAAAGCTGTAACTCTGTGAGATGATTTCACAGAACACAAAGAAGTTTCTCAGAAAGCTTCTTTCTCTTTGTTATCGGAGGATATTTCCTTTGGCCCCGTAGACTTCAAAGGGATCCGAAATATCTGTTCTCAGATTCCACAGAAATAAGGCTAGCAAAGAGATCCACGAAATACACATGTAACTCTGTGAGATGAATTAACAGAACCATAAGCAGTTTCTCAGAAAGTTTCTTTCCAGATTTCATCTGAGGATATTTCCTTTTTCACCATAGCCCTCTATGGGCTTCCAAATATCACTTTGCCAATTCCACAAGAACTGTCTTAGCGAAAGCCTTCTTGAGGGGAAAGCTGTAACTCTGTGAGATGATTTCACAGAACACAAAGAACTTTCTCAGAAAGCTTCTTTCTCTTTGTTATAGGAGGATATTTCCTTTGGCCCTATAGTCTTCAAAGGGATCCGAAATATCTGTTCTCAGATTCCACAGAAATAAGGCTAGCAAAGGGATCCACGAAATACAGATGTAACTCTGTGAGATGAATTAACAGAACACTAAGCAGTTTCTCAGAAAGCTTCTTTCCAGATTTCATGAGGATATTTCCTTTTTCACCATAGCCCTCTATGGGCTTCCAAATATCACTTTGCCAATTCCACAAGAACTGTCTTAGCGAAAGGCTTCTTGAGGGGAAAGCTGTAACTCTGTGAGATGATTTCACAGAACACAAAGAAGTTTCTCAGAAAGCTTCTTTCTCTTTGTTATCGGAGGATATTTCCTTTGGCCCTATAGTCTTCAAAGGGATCCGAAATATCTGTTCTCAGATTCCACAGAAATAAGGCTAGCAAAGAGATCCACGAAATACACATGTAACTCTGTGAGATGAAGCAACAGAACACTAAGCAGTTTCTCAGAAAGCTTCTTTACAGATTTCATCTGTGGATATGTCCTTTTTCACCGTAGCCGTGTATGGGCTTCCAAATATCACTTTGCCAATTCCACAAGAACTGTCTTAGCGAAAGGCTTCTTGAGGGGAAAGCTGTAACTCTGTGAGATGATGTCACAGAACACAAAGAACTTTCTCAGAAAGCTTCTTTCTCTTTGTTATCGGAGGATATTTCCTTTGGCCCTATAGTCTTCAAAGGGATCCGAAATATCTGTTCTCAGATTCCACAGAAATAAGGCTAGCAAAGAGATTCACGAAATACAGATGTAACTCTGTGAGATGAATTAACAGAACACTAAGCAGTTTCTCAGAAAGCTTCTTTTCACATTTCATCTGAGGATATTTCCTTTTTCACCATAACCCTCTATGGGCTTCCAAATATCACTTTGCCAATTCCACAAGAACTGTCTTAGCGAAAGGCTTCTTGAGGGGAAAGCTGTAACCCTGTGAGATGATTTCACAGAACACAAAGAAGTTTCTCAGAAAGCTTCTTTCTCTTTGTTATCAGAGGATATTTGCTTTGGCCCTATAGTCTTCAAAGGGATCCGAAATATCTGTTCTCAGATTCCACAGAAATAAGGCTAGCAAAGAGATCCACGAAATACAGATGTAACTCTGTGAGATGAATTAACAGAACACTAAGCAGTTTCTCAGAAAGCTTCTTTCCAGATTTGATCTGAGGATATTTCCTTTTTCAACATAGCCCTCTTTGGGCTTCCAAATATCACTTTGACAATTCCACAAGAACTGTCTTAGAGAAAGGCTTCTTGAGGGGAAAGCTGTAACTCTGTGAGGTGATTTCACAGAACACAAAGAAGTTTATCAGAAAGCTTCTTTCTCTTTGTTATCAGAGGATATTTCCTTTGGCCCTATAGTCTTCAAAGGGATCCGAAATATCTGTTCTCAGATTCCAGAGAAATAAGGCTAGCAAAGAGATCCACGAAATACAGATGTAACTCTGTGAGATGAATTAACAGAACACTAAGCAGTTTCTCAGAAAGCTTCTTTCCAGATTTCATCTGAGGATATTTCCTTTTTCACCATAGCCCTATAGGGGCTTCCAAATATCACTTTGCCAATTCCGCAAGAACTGTCTTAGCGAAAGGCTTCTTGAGGGGAAAGCTGTAAGTCTGTGAGATGATGTCAAAGAACACAAAGAAGTTTCTCAGAAAGCTTCTTTCTCTTTGTTATCAGAGGATATTTCCTTTGGCCCTATAGTCTTCAAAGGGATCTGAAATATCTGTTCTCAGATTCCACAGAAATAAGGCTAGCAAAGGGATCCACGAAATACAGATGTAAATCTGTGAGATGAATTAACAGAACACTAAGCAGTTTCTCAGAAAGCTTCTTTCCAGATTTCATCGGAGGATATTTCCTTTTTCAACATAGCCCTCTATGGGCTTCCAAATATAACTTTGCCAATTCCACAAGAACTGTCTTAACGAAAGGCTTCTTTAGGGGAAAGCTGTAACTCTGGGAGATGATTTCACAGAACACAAAGAAGTTTCTCAGAAAGCTTCTTTCTCTTGGTTATCGGAGGATATTTCCTTTGGCCCTATAGTCTTCAAAGGGATCCGAAATATCTGTTCTCAAATTCCACAGAAATGAGGCTAGCAAAGAGATCCACGAAATACAGATGTAACTCTGTGAGATGAATTAACAGAACACTAAGCAGTTTCTCAGAAAGCTTCTTTCCAGATTTCATCTGAGGATATTTCCTTTTTCACCATAGCCCTCTATGGGCTTCCAAATATCACTTTGCCAATTCCACAAGAACTGTCTTAGCGAAAGGCTTCTTGAGGGGAAAGCTGTAACTCTGTGAGATGATGTCACAGAACACAAAGAAGTTTCTCAGAAAGCTTCTTTCTCTTTGTTATCGGAGGATATTTCCTTTGGCCCTATACTCTTCAAAGGGATCCGAAATATCTGTTCTCAGATTCCACAGAAAAAAGGCTAGCAAAGGGATCCACGAAATACAGATGTAACTCTGTGAGATGAATTAACAGAACACTAAGCAGTTTCTCAGAAAGCTTCTTTCTAGATTTCATCTGAGGATATTTCCTTTTTCAACATAGCCCTCTATGGGCTTCCAAATATAACTTTGCCAATTCCACAAGAACTGTCTTAGCGAAAGGCTTCTTGAGGGGAAAGCTGTAACCCTGTGAGATGATGTCACAGAACACAAAGAAGTTTCTCAGAAAGCTTCTTTCTCATTGTTATCGGAGGATATTTCCTTTGGCCCTATATTCTTCAAAGGGATCCGAAATATCTGTTCTCAGATTCCACAGAAATAAGGCTAGCAAAGAGATCCACGAAATACAGATGTAACTCTGTGAGATGAATTAACAGAACACTAAGCAGTTTCTCACAAAGCTTCTATCCAGATTTCATCTGAGGATATTTCCTTTTTCACCATAGCCCTCTATGGGCTTCCAGATATCACTTTGCCAATTCCACAAGAACTGTTTTAGCGAAAGGCTTCTTGAGGGGAAAGCTGTAACTCTGTGAGATGATTTCACAGAACACAAAGAAGTTTCTCAGAAAGCTTCTTTCTCTTTGTTATCGGAGGATATTTCCTTTGGCCCTATAGTCTTCAAAGGGATCCGAAATATCTGTTCTCAGATTCCACAGAAATAAGGCTAGCAAAGAGATCCACGAAATACAGATGTAACTCTGTGAGATGAATTAACGGAACACTAAGCAGTTTCTGAGAAAGCTTCTTTCCAGATTTCATCTGAGGATATTTCCTTTTTCACCATAGCCCTCTTTGGGCTTCCAAATATCACTTTGCCAATTCCACAAGAACTGTCTTAACGAAAGGCTTCTTGAGGGGAAAGCTGTAACTCTGTGAGATGATGTCACAGAACACAAAGAACTTTCTCAGAAAGCTTCTTTCTCTTTGTTATCGGAGGATGTTTCCTTTGGCCCTATAGTCTTCAAAGGGATCCGAAATATCTGTTCTCAGATTCCACAGAAATAAGGCTAGCAAAGAGATCCACGAAATACAGATGTAACTCTGTGAGATGAATTAACAGAACACTAAGCAGTTTCTCAGAAAGCTTCTTTCCAGATTTCATCTGAGGATATTTCCTTTTTCACCATAGCCCTCTATGGGTTTCCAAATATCACTTTGCCAATTCCACAAGAACTGTCTTAGCGAAAGGCTTCTTGAGGGGAAAGCTGTAACCCTGTGAGATGATTTCACAGAACACAAAGAAGTTTCTCAGAAAGCTTCTTTCTCTTTGTTATCGGAGGATATTTCCTTTGGCCCTATAGTCTTCAAAGGGATCCGAAATATCTGTTCTCAGATTCCACAGAAATAAGGCTAGCAAAGAGATCCACGAAATACAGATGTAACTCTGTGAGATGAATTAACAGAACACTAAGCAGTTTCTCAGAAAACTTCTTTCCAGATTTCATCTGAGGATATTTCCTTTTTCACCATAGCCCTCTATGGGCTTCCAAATATCACTTTGCCAATTCCACAAGAACTGTCTTAGCGAAAGGCTTCTTGAGGGGAAAGCTGTAACCCTGTGAGATGATGTCACAGAACACAAAGAAGTTTCTCAGAAAGCTTCTTTCTCTTTGTTATCGGAGGATATTTCCTTTGGCCCTATAGTCTTCAAAGGGATCCGAAATATCTGTTCTCAGATTCCACAGAAATAAGGCTAGCAAAGAGATCCACGAAATAGAGATGTAACTCTGTGAGATGAATTAACAGAACACTAAGCAGTTTCTCACAAAGCTTCTATCCAGATTTCATCTGAGGATATTTCCTTTTTCACCTTAGCCCTCTATGGGCTTCCAGATATCACTTTGCCAATTCCACAAGAACTGTTTTAGCGAAAGGCTTATTGAGGGGAAAGCTGTAACTCTGTGAGATGATTTCACAGAACACAAAGAAGTTTCTCAGAAAGCTTCTTTCTCTTTGTTATCGGAGGATATTTCCTTTGGCCCTATAGTCTTCAAAGGGATCCGAAATATCTGTTCTCAGATTCCACAGAAATAAGGCTAGCAAAGAGATCCACGAAATACAGATGTAACTCTGTGAGATGAATTAACGGAACACTAAGCAGTTTATCAGAAAGCTTCTTTCCAGATTTCATCTGAGGATATTTCCTTTTTCACCATAGCCCTCTATGGGCTTCCAAATATCACTTTGCCAATTCCACAAGAACTGTCTTAACGAAAGGCTTCTTGAGGGGAAAGCTGTAACTCTGTGAGATGATGTCACAGAACACAAAGAACTTTCTCAGAAAGCTTCTTTCTCTTTGTTATCGGAGGATATTTCCTTTGGCCCTATAGTCTTCAAAGGGATCCGAAATATCTGTTCTCAGATTCCACAGAAATAAGGCTAGCAAAGAGATCCACGAAATACAGATGTAACTCTGTGAGATGAATTAACAGAACACTAAGCAGTTTCTCAGAAAGCTTCTTTTCAGATTTCATCTGAGGATATTTCCTTTTTCACCATAACCCTCTATGGGCTTCCAAATATCACTTTGCCAATTCCACAAGAACTGTCTTAGCGAAAGGCTTCTTGAGGGGAAAGCTGTAACCCTGTGAGATGATTTCACAGAACACAAAGAAGTTTCTCAGAAAGCTTCTTTCTCTTTGTTATCAGAGGATATTTGCTTTGGCCCTATAGTCTTCAAAGGGATCCGAAATGTCTGTTCTCAGATTCCACAGAAATAAGGCTAGCAAAGAGATTCACGAAATACAGATGTAACTCTGTGAGATGAATTAACAGAACACTAAGCAGTTTCTCAGAAAGCTTCTTTCCAGATTTGATCTGAGGATATTTCCTTTTTCAACATAGCCCTCTTTGGGCTTCCAAATATCACTTTGCCAATTCCACAGAACTGTCTTAGCGAAAGGCTTCTTGAGGGGAAAGCTGTAACTCTGTGAGGTGATTTCACAGAACACAAAGAAGTTTATCAGAAAGCTTCTTTCTCTTTGTTATCGGAGGATATTTCCTTTGGCCCTATAGTCTTCAAAGGGATCCGAAATATCTGTTCTCAGATTCCACAGAAATAAGGCTAGCAAAGAGATCCACGAAATACACATGTAACTCTGTGAGATGAGTCAACAGAACACTAAGCAGTTTCTCAGAAAGCTTCTTTCCAGATTTCATCTGAGGATATTTCCTTTTTCACCATAGCCCTATAGTGGCTTCCAAATATCACTTTGCCAATTCCACAAGAACTGTCTTAGCGAAAGGCTTCTTGAGGGGAAAGCTGTAAGTCTGTGAGATGATGTCACAGAACACAAAGAAGTTTCTCAGAAAGCTTCTTTCTCTTTGTTATCAGAGGATATTTCCTTTTGACCTATAGTCTTCAAAGGGATCTGAAATATCTGTTCTCAGATTCCACAGAAATAAGGCTAGCAAAGGGATACACGAAATACAGATGTAAATCTGTGAGATGAATTAACAGAACACTAAGCAGTTTCTCAGAAAGCTTCTTTCCAGATTTCATCTGAGGATATTTCCTTTTTCAACATAGCCCTCTATGGGCTTCCAAATATAACTTTGCCAATTCCACAAGAACTGTCTTAACGAAAGGCTTCTTTAGGGGAAAGCTGTAACTCTGGGAGATGATTTCACAGAACACAAAGAAGTTTCTCAGAAAGCTTCTTTCTCTTGGTTATCGGAGGATATTTCCTTTGGCCCTATAGTCTTCAAAGGGATCCGAAATATCTGTTCTCAGATTCCACAGAAATAAGGCTAGCAAAGAGATCCACGAAATACAGATGTAACTCTGTGAGATGAATTAACAGAACACTAAGCAGTTTCTCAGAAAGCTTCTTTCCAGATTTCATCTGAGGATATTTCCTTTTTCACCATAGCCCTCTATGGGCTTCCAAATATCACTTTGCCAATTCCACAAGAACTGTCTTAGCGAAAGGCTTCTTGACGGGAAAGCTGTAAATCTGTGAGATGATTTCACAGAACACAAAGAACTTTCTCAGAAAGCTTCTTTCTCTTTGTTATCGGAGGATATTTCCTTTGGCCCTATAGTCTTCAAAGGGATCTGAAATATCTGTTCTCAGATTCCACAGAAATAAGGCTAGCAAAGAGATCCACGAAATACAGATGTAACTCTGTGAGATGAATTAACAGAACACTAAGCAGTTTCTCAGAAAGCTTCTTTCCAGATTTCATCTGAGGATATTTCCTTTTTCACCATCGCCCTCTATGGGCTTCCAAATATCAATTTGCCAATTCCACAAGAACTGTCTTAGGGAAAGGCTTCTTGAGGGGAAAGCTGTAACTGTGTGAGATGATTTCACAGTACACAAAGAAGTTTCTCAGAAAGCTTCTTTCTCTTTGTTATCGGAGGATATTTCCTTTGGCCCCATAGTCTTCAAAGGGATCCGAAATATCTGTTCTCAGATTCCACAGAAATAAGGCTAGCAAAGAGATCCACGAAATACACATGTAACTCTGTGAGATGAATTAACAGAACACTAAGCAGTTTCTCAGAAAGTTTCTTTCCATATTTCATCTGAGGATATTTCCTTTTTCACCATAGCCCTCTATGGGCTTCCAAATATCACTTTGCCAATTCCACAAGAACTGTCTTAGCGAAAGGCTTCTTGAGGGGAAAGCTGTAACCCTGTGAGATGATGTCACAGAACACAAAGAACTTTCTCAGAAAGCTTCTTTCTCTTTGTTATCGGAGGATATTTCCTTTGGCCCTATAGTCTTCAAAGGGATCCGAAATATCTGTTCTCAGATTCCACAGAAATAAGGCTAGCAAAGGGATCCACGAAATACAGATGTAACTCTGTGAGATGAATTAACAGAACACTAAGCAGTTTCTCAGAAAGCTTCTTTCCAGATTTCATCTGAGGATATTTCCTTTTTCACCATAGCCCTCTATGGGCTTCCAAATATCACTTTGCCAATTCCACAAGAACTGTCTTAGCGAAAGGCTTCTTGAGGGGAAAGCTGTAACTCTGGGAGATGATTTCACAGAACACAAAGAAGTTTCTCAGAAAGCTTCTTTCTCTTTGTTATCGGAGGATATTTCCTTTGGCCCTATAGTCTTCAAAGGGATCCGAAATATCTGTTCTCAGATTCCACAGAAATAAGGCTAGCAAAGAGATCCACGAAATACACATGTAACTCTGTGAGATGAATCAACAGAACACTAAGCAGTTTCTCAGAAAGCTTCTTTCCAGATTTCATCTGAGGATATTTCCTTTTTCACCATAGCCCTCTATGGGCTTCCAAATATCACTTTGCCAATTCCACAAGAACTGTCTTAGCGAAAGGCTTCTTGAGGGGAAAGCTGTAACTCTGTGAGATGATGTCACAGAACACAAAGAAGTTTCTCAGAAAGCTTCTCTCTCTTTGTTATCGGAGGATATTTCCTTTGGCCCTATAGTCTTCAAAGGGATCCGAAATATCTGTTCTCAGATTCCACAGAAAAAAGGCTAGCAAAGGGATCCACGAAATACAGATGTAACTCTGTGAGATGAATTAACAGAACACTAAGCAGATTCTCAGAAAGCTTCTTTCTAGATTTCATCGGAGGATATTTCCTTTTTCAACATAGCCCTCTATGGGTTTCCAAATATCACTTTGCCAATTCCACAAGAACTGTCTTAGCGAAAGGCTTCTTGAGGGGAAAGCTGTAACTCTGGGAGATGATTTCACAGAACACAAAGAAGTTTCTCAGAAAGCTTCTTTCTCTTTGTTATCGTAGGATATTTCCTTTGGCTCTATAGTCTTCAAAGGGATCTGAAATATCTGTTCTCAGATTCCACAGAAATAAGGCTAGCAAAGGGATCCACGAAATACAGATGTAAATCTGTGAGATGAATTAACAGAACACTAAGCAGTTTCTCAGAAAGCTTCTTTCCAGATTTCATCTGAGGATATTTCCTTTTTCACCATAGCCCTCTATGGGCTTCCAAATATCACTTTGCCAATTCCACAAGAACTGTGTTAGCGAAAGGCTTCTTGAGGGGAAAGCTGTAACTCTGTGAGATGATTTCACAGAACACAAAGAAGTTTCTCAGAAAGCTTCTTTCTCTTTGTTATCGGAGGATATTTCCTTTGGCCCCGTAGACTTCAAAGGGATCCGAAATATCTGTTCTCAGATTCCACAGAAATAAGGCTAGCAAAGAGATCCACGAAATACACATGTAACTCTGTGAGATGAATTAACAGAACCATAAGCAGTTTCTCAGAAAGTTTCTTTCCAGATTTCATCTGAGGATATTTCCTTTTTCACCATAGCCCTCTATGGGCTTCCAAATATCACTTTGCCAATTCCACAAGAACTGTCTTAGCGAAAGCCTTCTTGAGGGGAAAGCTGTAACTCTGTGAGATGATTTCACAGAACACAAAGAACTTTCTCAGAAAGCTTCTTTCTCTTTGTTATCGCAGGATATTTCCTTTGGCCCTATAGTCTTCAAAGGGATCCGAAATATCTGTTCTCAGATTCCACAGAAATAAGGCTAGCAAAGAGATCCAAGAAATACACCTGTAACTCTGTGAGATGAATTAACAGAACACTAAGCAGTTTCTCAGAAAGCTTCTTTCCAGATTTCATCTGAGGATATTTCCTTTTTCACCATAGCCCTCTATGGGCTTCCAAATATCACTTTGCCAATTCCACAAGAACTGTCTTAGCGAAAGGCTTCTTGAGGGGAAAGCTGTAACTCTGTGAGATGATTTCACAGAACACAAAGAAGTTTCTCAGAAAGCTTCTTTCTCTTTGTTATCGGAGGATATTTCCTTTGGCCCTATAGTCTTCAAAGGGATCCGAAATATCTGTTCTCAGATTCCACAGAAATAAGGCTAGCAAAGAGATCCACGAAATACACATGTAACTCTGTGAGATGAATCAACAGAACATTAAGCAGTTTCTCAGAAAGCTTCTTTCCAGATTTCATCTGAGGATATTTCCTTTTTCACCATAGCCCTCTATGGGCTTCCAAATATCACTTTGCCAATTCCACAAGAACTGTCTTAGCGAAAGGCTTCTTGAGGGGAAAGCTGTAACTCTGTGAGATGATGTCACAGAACACAAAGAAGTTTCTCAGAAAGCTTCTTTCTCTTTGTTATCGGAGGATATTTCCTTTGGCCCTATAGTCTTCAAAGGGATCCGAAATATCTGTTCTCAGATTCCACAGAAAAAAGGCTAGCAAAGGGATCCAAGAAATACAGATGTAACTCTGTGAGATGAATTAACAGAACACTAAGCAGATTCTCAGAAAGCTTCTTTCTAGATTTCATCTGAGGATATTTCCTTTTTCAACATAGCCCTCTATGGGCTTCCAAATATAACTTTGCCAATTCCACAAGAACTGTCTTAGCGAAAGGCTTCTTGAGGGGAAAGCTGTAACTCTGGGAGATGATTTCACAGAACACAAAGAAGTTTCTCAGAAAGCTTCTTTCTCTTTGTTATCGGAGGATATTTCCTTTGGCCCTATAGTCTTCAAAGGGATCTGAAATATCTGTTCTCAGATTCCACAGAAATAAGGCTAGCAAAGGGATCCACGAAATACAGATGTAAATCTGTGAGATGAATTAACAGAACACTAAGCAGTTTCTCAGAAAGCTTCTTTCCAGATTTCATCTGAGGATATTTCCTTTTTCACCATAGCCCTCTATGGGCTTCCAAATATAACTTTGCCAATTCCACAAGAACTGTCTTAGCGAAAGGCTTCTTGAGGGGAAAGCTGTAACTCTGTGAGATGATTTCACGGAACACAAAGAAGTTTCTCAGAAAGCTTCTTTCTCTTTGTTATCGGAGGATATTTCCTTTGGCCCCGTAGACTTCAAAGGGATCCGAAATATCTGTTCTCAGATTCCACAGAAATAAGGCTAGCAAAGAGATCCACGAAATACACATGTAACTCTGTGAGATGAATTAACAGAACCATAAGCAGTTTCTCAGAAAGTTTCTTTCCAGATTTCATCTGAGGATATTTCCTTTTTCACCATAGCCCTCTATGGGCTTCCAAATATCACTTTGCCAATTCCACAAGAACTGTCTTAGCGAAAGCCTTCTTGAGGGGAAAGCTGTAACTCTGTGAGATGATTTCACAGAACACAAAGAACTTTCTCAGAAAGCTTCTTTCTCTTTGTTATCGGAGGATATTTCCTTTGGCCCTATAGTCTTCAAAGGGATCCGAAATATCAGTTCTCAGATTCCACAGAAATAAGGCTAGCAAAGGGATCCACGAAATACAGATGTAACTCTGTGAGATGAATTAACAGAACACTAAGCAGTTTCTCAGAAAGCTTCTTTCCAGATTTCATCTGAGGATATTTCCTTTTTCACCATAGCCCTCTATGGGCTTCCAAATATCACTTTGCCAATTCCACAAGAACTGTCTTAGCGAAAGGCTTCTTGAGGGGAAAGCTGTAACTCTGTGAGATGATTTCACAGAACACAAAGAAGTTTCTCAGAAAGCTTCTTTCTCTTTGTTATCGGAGGATATTTCCTTTGGCCCTATAGTCTTCAAAGGGATCCGAAATATCTGTTCTCAGATTCCACAGAAATAAGGCTAGCAAAGAGATCCACGAAATACACATGTAACTCTGTGAGATGAAGCAACAGAACACTAAGCAGTTTCTCAGAAAGCTTCTTTCCAGATTTCATCTGAGGATATTTCCTTTTTCACCATAGCCCTCTATGGGCTTCCAAATATCACTTTGCCAATTCCACAAGAACTGTCTTAGCGAAAGGCTTCTTGAGGGGAAAGCTGTAACTCTGTGAGATGATGTCACAGAACACAAAGAAGTTTCTCAGAAAGCTTCTTTCCCTTTGTTATCGGAGGATATTTCCTTTCACCCTATAGTCTTCAAAGGGATCCGAAATATCTGTTCTCAGATTCCACAGAAATAAGGCTAGCAAAGGGATCCACGAAATACAGATGTAACTCTGTGAGATGAATTAACAGAACACTAAGCAGTTTCTCAGAAAGCTTCTTTCCAGATTTCATCTGAGGATATTTCCTTTTTCAACATAGCCCACTATGGGCTTCCAAATATCACTTTGCCAATTCCACAAGAACTGTCTTAGCGAAAGGCTTCTTGAGGGGAAGGCTGTAACTCTGGGAGATGATTTCACAGAACACAAAGAAGTTTCTCAGAAAGCTTCTTTCTCTTTGTTATCGGAGGATATTTCCTTTGGCCCTATAGTGTTCAAAGGGATAAGAAATATCTGTTCTCAGATTCCACAGAAATAAGGCTAGCAAAGAGATCCACGAAATACAGATGTAACTCTGTGAGATGAATCAACAGAACACTAAGCAGTTTCTCAGAAAGCTTCTTTCCAGATTTCATCTGAGGATATTTCCTTTTTCACCATAGCCCTCTAAGGGCTTCCAAATATCACTTTGCCAATTCCACAAGAACTGTGTTAGCGAAAGGCTTCTTGAGGGGAAAGCTGTAACTCTGTGAGATGATTTCACAGAACACAAAGAACTTTCTCAGAAAGCTTCTTTCTCTTTGTTATCGGAGGATATTTCCTTTGGCCCTATAGTCTTCAAAGGGATCCGAAATATCTGTTCTCAGATTCCACAGAAATAAGGCTAGCAAAGAGATCCACGAAATACAGATGTAACTCTGTGAGATGAATTAACAGAACACTAAGCAGTTTCTCAGAAAGCTTCTTTCCAGATTTCATCTGAGGATATTTCCTTTTTCACCATAGCCCTCTATGGGCTTCAAAATATCAATTTGCCAATTCCACAAGAACTGTCTTAGCGAAAGGCTTCTTGAGGAGAAAGCTGTAACTCTGTGAGATGATTTCACAGAACACAAAGAACTTTCTCAGAAAGCTTCTTTCTCTTTGTTATCGGAGGATATTTCCTTTGGCCCTATAGTCTTCCGTGGGATCCGAAATATCTGCTCTCAGATTCCACAGAAATAAGGCTAGCAAAGAGATCCACGAAATACAGCTGTAACTCTGTGAGATGAATTAACAGAACACTAAGCAGTTTCTCAGAAAGCTTCCTTCCAGATTTCATCTGTGGATATGTCCTTTTTCACCGTAGCCCTGTATGGGCTTCCAAATATCACTTTGCCAATTCCACAAGAACTGTCTTAGCGAAAGGCTTCTTGAGGGGAAAGCTGTAACTCTGTGAGATGATGTCACAGAACACAAAGAACTTTTTCAGAAAGCTTCTTTCTCTTTGTTATCGGAGGATATTTCCTTTGGCCCTATAGTCTTCAAAGGGATCCGAAATATCTGTTCTCAGATTCCACAGAAATAAGGCTAGCAAAGAGATCCACGAAATACAGATGTAACTCTGTGAGATGAATTAACAGAACACTAAGCAGTTTCTCAGAAAGCTTCTTTCCAGATTTCATCTGAGGATATTTCCTTTTTCAACATAGCCCTCTTTGGGCTTCCAAATATCACTTTGCCAATTCCACAAGAACTGTCTTAGCGAAAGGCTTCTTGAGGGGAAAGCTGTAACTCTGTGAGGTGATTTCACAGAACACAAAGAAGTTTATCAGAAAGCTTCTTTCTCTTTGTTATCGGAGGATATTTCCTTTGGCCCTATAGTCTTCAAAGGGATCCGAAATATCTGTTCTCAGATTCCAGAGAAATAAGGCTAGCAAAGAGATCCAAGAAATACAGATGTAACTCTGTGAGATGAATTAACAGAACACTAAGCAGTTTCTCAGAAAGCTCCTTTCCAGATTTCATCTGAGGATATTTCCTTTTTCACCATAGCCCTATAGGGGCTTCCAAATATCACTTTGCCAATTCCACAAGAACTGTCTTAGCGAAAGGCTTCTTGAGGGGAAAGCTGTAAGTCTGTGAGATGATGTCAAAGAACACAAAGAAGTTTCTCAGAAAGCTTCTTTCTCTTTGTTATCAGAGGATATTTCCTTTGGCCCTATAGTCTTCAAAGGGATCTGAAATATCTGTTCTCAGATTCCACAGAAATAAGGCTAGCAAAGGGATCCACGAAATACAGATGTAAATCTGTGAGATGAATTAACAGAACACTAAGCAGTTTCTCAGAAAGCTTCTTTCCAGATTTCATCTGAGGATATTTCCTTTTTCACCATAGCCCTCTATGGGCTTCCAAATATCACTTTCCCAATTCCACAAGAACTGTCTTAGCGAAAGGCTTCTTGAGGGGAAAGCTGTAACTCTGTGAGATGATTTCACAGAACACAAAGAAGTTTCTCAGAAAGCTTCTTTCTCTTTGTTATCGGAGGATATTTCCTTTGGCCCTATAGTCTTCAAAGGGATCCGAAATATCTGTTCTCAGATTCCACAGAAATAAGGCTAGCAAAGAGATCCACGAAATACAGATGTAACTCTTTGAGATGAATTAACAGAACACTAAACAGTTTCAACAAAGCTTCTTTCCAGATTTCATCTCAGGATATTTCCTTTTTCACCATAGCCGTCTATGGGCTTCCAAATATCACTTTGCCAATTCCGCAAGAACTGCCTTAACGAAAGGCTTCTTGAGGGCAAAGCTGTAACTCTGTGAGATGATTTCACAGAACACAAAGAAGTTTCTCAGAAAGCTTCTTTCTCTTTGTTATCTTAGTTTATTTCCTTTGGCCCTATAGTCTTCAAAGGGATCCGAAATATCTGTTCTCAGATTCCACAGAAATAACGCTAGCAAAGAGATCCACGAAATACAGATATAACTCTGTGAGATGAATTAACAGAACACTAAGCAGTTTCTCAGAAAGCTTCTTTCCAGATTTCATCTGAGGATATTTCCTTTTTCACCATAGCCCTCTATGGGCTTCCAAATATCACTTTGCCATTCCACAAGAACTGTCTTAGCGAAAGGCTTCTTGAGGGGAAAGCTGTAACTCTGTGAGATGATTTCACAGAACACAAAGAAGTTTCTCAGAAAGCTTCTTTCTCTTTGTTATCGCAGGATATTTCCTTTGGCCCTATAGTCTTCAAAGGGATCCGAAATATCTGTTCTCAGATTCCACAGAAATAAGGCTAGCAAAGATATCCACGAAACACACATTTAACTCTGTGAGATGAACTAACAGAACACTAAGCAGTTTCTCAGAAAGCTTCTTTCCAGATTTCATCTGAGGATATTTCCTTTTTCACCATAGCCCTCTATGGGCTTCCAAATATCACTGTGCCAATTCCACAAGAACTGTCTTAGCGAAAGGCTTCTTGAGGGGAAAGCTGTAACTCTGTGAGATGATTTCACAGAACACAAAGAAGTTTCTCAGAAAGCTTCTTTCTCTTTGTTATCGGAGGATATTTCCTTTGGCCCTATAGTCTTCAAAGGGATCCGAAATATCTGTTCTCAGATTCCACAGAAATAAGGCAAGCAAAGAGATCCACGAAATACACATGTAACTCTGTGAGATGAATCAACAGAACACTAAGCAGTTTCTCAGAAAGCTTCTTTCCAGATTTCATCTGAGGATATTTCCTTTTTCTCCATAGCCCTCTATGGGCTTCCAAATATCACTTTGCCAATTCCACAAGAACTGTCTTAGCGAAAGGCTTCTTGAGGGGAAAGCTGTAACTCTGTGAGATGATGTCACAGAACACAAAGAAGTTTCTCAGAAAGCTTCTTTCTCTTTGTTATCGGAGGATATTTCCTTTGGCCCTATAGTCTTCAAAGGGATCCGAAATATCTGTTCTCAGATTCCACAGAAATAAGGCTAGCAAAGGGATCCACGAAATACAGATGTAACTCTGTGAGATGAATTAACAGAACACTAAGCAGTTTCTCAGAAAGCTTCTTTCCATATTTCATCTGAGGATATTTCCTTTTTCAACATAGCCCACTATGGGCTTCCAAATATCACTTTGCCAATTCCACAAGAACTGTCTTAGCGAAAGGCTTCTTGAGGGGAATGCTGTAACTCTGGGAGATGATTTCACAGAACACAAAGAAGTTTCTCAGAGAGCTTCTTTCTCTTTGTTATCGGAGGATATTTCCTTTGGCCCTATAGTCTTCAAAGGGATCCGAAAAATCTGTTCTCAGATTCCACAGAAATAAGGCTAGCAGAGAGATCCACGACATACACATGTAACTCTGTGAGTGGAAGTCACACATCACAGAGCAGTTTCTCAGAAAGCTTCTTTCCAGATTTCATCTGAGGATATTTCCTTTTTCACCATAGCCCTCTATGGGCTTCCAAATATCACTTTCCCAATTCCACAAGAACTGTCTTAGCGAAAGGCTTCTTGATGGGAAAGCTGTAACTCTGTGAGATGATTTCACAGAACACAAAGAAGTTTCTCAGAAAGCTTCTTTCTCTTTGTTCTCGGAGGATATTTCCTTTGGCCCTATAGTCTTCAAAGGGATCCGAAATATCTGTTCTCAGATTCCACAGAAATAAGGCTAGCAAAGAGATCCACGAAATACAGATGTAACTCTTTGAGATGAATTAACAGAACACTAAGCAGTTTCTCACAAGGCTTCTTTCCAGATTTCATCTCAGGATATTTCCTTTTTCACCATAGCTGTCTAGGGGCTTCCAAATATCACTTTGCCAATTCCGCAAGAACTGCCTTAACGAAAGGCTTCTTGAGGGCAAAGCTGTAACTCTGTGAGATGATTTCACAGAACACAAAGAAGTTTCTCAGAAAGCTTCTTTCTCTTTGTTATCTTAGTTTATTTCCTTTGGCCCTGTAGTCTTCAAAGGGATCCGAAATATCTGTTCTCAGATTCCACAGAAATAACGCTAGCAAAGAGATCCACGAAATACAGATATAACTCTGTGAGATGAATTAACAGAACACTAAGCAGTTTCTCAGAAAGCTTCTTTCCAGATTTCATCTGAGGATAATTCCTTTTTCACCATAGCCCTCTATGGGCTTCCAAATATCACTTTGCCATTCCACAAGAACTGTCTTAGCGAAAGGCTTCTTGAGGGGAAAGCTGTAACTCTGTGAGATGATTTCACAGAACACAAAGAAGTTTCTCAGAAAGCTTCTTTCTCTTTGTTATCGCAGGATATTTCCTTTGGCCCTATAGTCTTCAAAGGGATCCGAAATATCTGTTCTCAGATTCCACAGAAATAAGGTTAGCAAAGAGATCCACGAAACACACATTTAACTCTGTGAGATGAACTAACAGAACACTAAGCAGTTTCTCAGAAAGCTTCTTTCCAGATTTCATCTGAGGATATTTCCTTTTTCACCATAGCCCTCTATGGGCTTCCAAATATCACTTTGCCAATTCCACAAGAACTGTCTTAGCGAAAGGCTTCTTGAGGGGAAAGCTGTAACTCTGTGAGATGATTTCACAGAACACAAAGAAGTTTCTCAGAAAGCTTCTTTCTCTTTGTTATCGGAGGATATTTCCTTTGGCCCTATAGTCTTCAAAGTGATCCGAAATATCTGTTCTCAGATTCCACAGAAAAAAGGCTAGCAAAGGGATCCACGAAATACAGATGTAACTCTGTGAGATGAATCAACAGAACACTAAGCAGTTTCTCAGAAAGCTTCTTTCCAGATTTCATCTGAGGATATTTCCTTTTTCACCATAGCCCTCTATGGGCTTCCAAATATCACTTTGCCAATTCCACAAGAACTGTCTTAGCGAAAGGCTTCTTGAGGGGAAAGCTGTAACTCTGGGAGATGATTTCACAGAACACAAAGAAGTTTCTCAGAGAGCTTCTTTCTCTTTGTTATCGGAGGATATTTCCTTTGGCCTTATAGTCTTCAAAGGGATCCGAAAAATCTGTTCTCAGATTCCACAGAAATAAGGCTAGCAAAGAGATCCAAGACATACACATGTAACTCTGTGAGTGGAAGTCACACATCACAGAGCAGTTTCTCAGAAAGCTTCTTTCCAGATTTCATCGGAGGATATTTTCTTTTTCACCATAGCCCTCTATGGGCTTCCAAATATCACTTTCCCAATTCCACAAGAACTGTCTTAGCGAAAGGCTTCTTGAGGGGAAAGCTGTAACTCTGTGAGATGATTTCACAGAACACAAAGAAGTTTCTCAGAAAGCTTCTTTCTCTTTGTTATCGGAGGATATTTCCTTTGGCCCTATAGTCTTCAAAGGGATCCGAAATATCTGTTCTCAGATTCCACAGAAATAAGGCTAGCAAAGAGATCCACGAAATACAGATGTAACTCTTTGAGATGAATTAACAGAACACTAAGCAGTTTCTCACAAAGCTTCTTTCCAGATTTCATCTCAGGATATTTCCTTTTTCACCATAGCCGTCTATGGGCTTCCAAATATCACTTTGCCAATTCCGCAAGAACTGCCTTAACGAAAGGCTTCTTGAGGGCAAAGCTGTAACTCTGTGAGATGATTTCACAGAACACAAAGAAGTTTCTCAGAAAGCTTCTTTCTCTTTGTTATCTTAGTTTATTTCCTTTGGCCCTATAGTCTTCAAAGGGATCCGAAATATCTGTTCTCAGATTCCACAGAAATAACGCTAGCAAAGAGATCCACGAAATACAGATGTTACTCTGTGAGATGAATTAACAGAACACTAAGCAGTTTCTCAGAAAGCTTCTTTCCAGATTTCATCTGAGGATATTTCCTTTTTCACCATAGCCCTCTATGGGCTTCCAAATATCACTTTGCCATTCCACAAGAACTGTCTTAGCGAAAGGCTTCTTGAGGGGAAAGCTGTAACTCTGTGAGATGATTTCACAGAACACAAAGAAGTTTCTCAGAAAGCTTCTTTCTCTTTTTTATCGCAGGATATTTCCTTTGGTCCTATAGTCTTCAAAGGGATCCGAAATATCTGTTCTCAGATTCCACAGAAATAAGACTAGCAAAGAGATCCACGAAATACAGATGTAACTCTGTGAGATGAATTAACAGAACACTAAGCAGTTTCTCAGAAAGCTTCTTTCCAGATTTCATCTGAGGATATTTCCTTTTTCACCATAGCCCTCCATGGGCTTCCAAATATCACTTTGCCAATTCCACAAGAACTGTCTTAACGAAAGGCTTCTTGAGGGGAAAGCTGTAACTCTGTGAGATGATGTCACAGAACACAAATAACTTTCTCAGAAAGCTTCTTTCTCTTTGTTATCGGAGGATATTTCCTTTGGCCCTATAGTCTTGAAAGGGATCCGAAATATCTGTTCTCAGATTCCACAGAAATAAGGCTAGCAAAGAGATCCACGAAATACAGATGTAACTCTGTGAGATGAATTAACAGAACACTAAGCAGTTTCTCAGAAAGCTTCTTTCCAGATTTCATCTGAGGATATTTCCTTTTTCACCATCGCCCTCTATGGGCTTCCAAATATCACTTTGCCAATTCCACAAGAACTGTCTTAGGGAAAGGCTTCTTGAGGGGAAAGCTGTAACTCTGTGAGATGATTTCACAGAACACAAAGAAGTTTCTCAGAAAGCTTCTTTCTCTTTGTTATCGGAGGATATTTCTTTGGCCCCATAGTCTTCAAAGGGATCCGAAATATCTGTTCTCAGATTCCACAGAAATAAGGCTAGCAAAGAGATCCACGAAATACACATGTAACTCTGTGAGATGAATTAACAGAACACTAAGCAGTTTCTCAGAAAGTTTCTTTCCATATTTCATCTGAGGATATTTCCTTTTTCACCATAGCCCTCTATGGGCTTCCAAATATCACATTGCCAATTCCACAAGAACTGTCTTAGCGAAAGGCTTCTTGAGGGGAAAGCTGTAACTCTGTGAGATGATGTCACAGAACACAAAGAACTTTCTCAGAAAGCTTCTTTCTCTTTGTTATCGGAGGATATTTCCTTTGGCCCTATAGTCTTCAAAGGGATCCGAAATATCTGTTCTCAGATTCCACAGAAATAAGGCTAGCAAAGGGATCCACGAAATACAGATGTAACTCTGTGAGATGAATTAACAGAACACTAAGCAGTTTCTCAGAAAGCTTCTTTCCAGATTTCATCTGAGGATATTTCCTTTTTCACCATAGCCCTCTATGGGCTTCCAAATATCACTTTGCCAATTCCACAAGAACTGTCTTAGCGAAAGGCTTCTTGAGGGGAAAGCTGTAACTCTGTGAGATGATTTCACAGAACACAAAGAAGTTTCTCAGAAAGCTTCTTTCTCTTTGTTATCGGAGGATATTTCCTTTGGCCCTATAGTCTTCAAAGGGATCTGAAATATCTGTTCTCAGATTCCACAGAAATAAGGCTAGCAAAGAGATCCACGAAATACAGATGTAACTCTGTGAGATGAATTAACAGAACACTAAGCAGTTTCTGAGAAAGCTTCTATCCAGATTTCATCGGAGGATATTTTCTTTTTCACCATAGCCCTCTATGGGCTTCCAAATATCACTTTGCCAATTCCACAAGAACTGTCTTAGCGAAAGGCTTATTGAGGGGAAAGCTGTAACTCTGTGAGATGATTTCACAGAACACAAAGAAGTTTCTCAGAAAGCTTCTTTCTCTTCGTTATCGGAGGATATTTCCTTTGGCCCTATAGTCTTCAAAGGGATCCGAAATATCTGTTCTCAGATTCCACAGAAATAAGGCTAGCAAAGAGATCCACGAAATACAGATGTAACTCTGTGAGATGAATTAACAGAACACTAAGCAGTTTCTCAGAAAGCTTCTTTCCAGATTTCATCTGATTATATTTCCTTTTTCACCATAGCCCTCCATGGGCTTCCAAATATCACTTTGCCAATTCCACAAGAACTGTCTTAACGAAAGGCTTCTTGAGGGGAAAGCTGTAACTCTGTGAGATGATGTCACAGAACACAAAGAACTTTCTCAGAAAGCTTCTTTCTCTTTGTTATCGGAGGATATTTCCTTTGGCCCTATAGTCTTGAAAGGGATCCGAAATATCTGTTCTCAGATTCCACAGAAATAAGGCTAGCAAAGAGATCCACGAAATACAGATGTAACTCTGTGAGATGAATTAACAGAACACTAAGCCGTTTCTCAGAAAGCTTCTTTCCAGATTTCATCTGAGGATATTTCCTTTTTCACCATCGCCCTCTATGGGCTTCCAAATATCACTTTGCCAATTCCACAAGAACTGTCTTAGGGAAAGGCTTCTTGAGGGCAAAGCTGTAACTCTGTGAGATGATTTCACAGAACACAAAGAAGTTTCTCAGAAAGCTTCTTTCTCTTTGTTATCTTAGTTTATTTCCTTTGGCCCTATAGTCTTCAAAGGGATCCGAAATATCTGTTCTCAGATTCCACAGAAATAACGCTAGCAAAGAGATCCACGAAATACAGATATAACTCTGTGAGATGAATTAACAGAACACTAAGCAGTTTCTCAGAAAGCTTCTTTCCAGATTTCATCTGAGGATATTTCCTTTTTCAGCATAGCCCTCTATGGGCTTCCAAATATCACTTTGCCATTCCACAAGAACTGTCTTAGCGAAAGGCTTCTTGAGGGGAAAGCTGTAACTCTGTGAGATGATTTCACAGAACACAAAGAAGTTTCTCAGAAAGCTTCTTTCTCTTTGTTATCGCAGGATATTTCCTTTGGCCCTATAGTCTTCAAAGGGATCCGAAATATCTGTTCTCAGATTCCACAGAAATAAGGCTAGCAAAGATATCCACGAAACACACATTTAACTCTGTGAGATGAATTAACAGAACACTAAGCAGTTTCTCAGAAAGCTTCTTTCCAGATTTCATCTGAGGATATTTCCTTTTTCACCATAGCCCACTATGGGCTTCCAAATATCACTTTGCCAATTCCACAAGAACTGTCTTAGCGAAAGGCTTCTTGAGGGGAAAGCTGTAACTCCGTGAGATGATTTCACAGAACACAAAGAAGTTTCTCAGAAAGCTTCTTTCTCTTTGTTATCGGAGGATATTTCCTTCGGCCCTATAGTCTTCAAAGGGATCCGAAATATCTGTTCTCAGATTCCACAGAAATAAGGCTAGCAAAGGGATCCACGAAATACAGATGTAACTCTGTGAGATGAATTAACAGAACACTAAGCAGTTTCTCAGAAAGCTTCTTTCCAGATTTCATCTGAGGATATTTCCTTTTTCACCATAGCCCTCTATGGGCTTCCAAATATCACTTTGCCAATTCCACAAGAACTGTCTTAGCGAAAGGCTTCTTGAGAGGAAAGCTGTAACTCTGTGAGATGATGTCACAGAACACAAAGAAGTTTCTCAGAAAGCTTCTTTCTCTTTGTTATGGGAGGATATTTCCTTTGGCCCTATGGTCTTCAAAGGGATCCGAAATATCTGTTCTCAGATTCCACAGAAATAAGGCTAGCAAAGAGATTCACGAAATACAGATGTAACTCTGTGAGATGAATTAAAAGAACACTAAACAGTTTCTCAGAAAGCTTCTTTCCAGATTTCATCTCAGGATATTTCCTTTTTCACCATAGCCCTCTATGGGCTTCCAAATATCACTTTGCCAATTCCACAAGAACTGTCTTAGCGAAAGGCTTCTTGAGGGGAAAGCTGTAAATCTGTGAGATGATTTCACAGAACACAAAGAACTTTCTCAGAAAGCTTCTTTCTCTTTGTTATCGGAGGATATTTCCTTTGGCCCTATAGTCTTCAAAGGGATCCGAAATATCTGTTCTCAGATTCCACAGAAATAAGGCTAGCAAAGGGATCCACGAAATACAGATGTAATTCTGTGAGATGAATTAACAGAACACTAAGCAGTTTCTCAGAAAGCTTCTTTCCAGATTTCATCTGAGGATATTTCCTTTTTCACCATAGCCCTCTATGGGCTTCCAAATATCACTTTGCCAATTCCACAAGAACTGTCTTAGCGAAAGGCTTCTTGAGGGGAAAGCTGTAACTCTGTGAGATGATTTCACAGAACACAAAGAAGTTTCTCAGAAAGCTTCTTTCTCTTTGTTATCGGAGGATATTTCCTTTGGCCCTATAGTCTTCAAAGGGATCCGAAATATCTGTTCTCAGATTCCACAGAAATAAGGCTAGCAAAGAGATCCACGAAATACAGATGTAACTCTGTGAGGTGAATCAACAGAACACTAAGCAGTTTCTCAGAAAGCTTCTTTCCAGATTTCATCTGAGGATATTTCCTTTTTCACCATAGCCCTCTATGGGCTTCCAAATATCACTATGCCAATTCCACAAGAACTGTCTTAGCGAAAGGCTTCTTGAGGGGAAAGCTGTAACTCTGTGAGATGATGACACAGAACACAAAGAAGTTTCTCAGAAAGCTTCTTTCTCTTTGTTATCGGAGGATATTTCCTTTGGCCCTATAGTCTTCAAAGGGATCCGAAATATCTGTTCTCAGATTCCATAGAAATAAGGCTAGCAAAGGGATCCACGAAATACAGATGTAACTCTGTGAGATGAATTAACAGAACACTAAGCAGTTTCTCAGAAAGCTTCTTTCCATATTTCATCTGAGGATATTTCCTTTTTCAACATAGCCCTCTATGGGCTTCCAAATATCACTTTGCCAATTCCACAAGAACTGTCTTAGCGAAAGGCTTCTTGAGGGGAAAGCTGTAACTCTGGGAGATGATTTCACAGAACACAAAGAAGTTTCTCAGAGAGCTTCTTTCTCTTTGTTATCGGAGGATATTTCCTTTGGCCCTATAGTCTTCAAAGGGATCCGAAAAATCTGTTCTCAGATTCCACAGAAATAAGGCTAGCAAAGAGATCCACGACATACACATGTAATTCTGTGAGTGGAAGTCACACATCACAGAGCAGTTTCTCAGAAAGCTTCTTTCCAGATTTCATCTGAGGATATTTCCTTTTTCACCATAGCCCTCTATGGGCTTCCAAATATCACTTTCCCAATTCCACAAGAACTGTCTTAGCGAAAGGCTTCTTGAGGGGAAAGCTGTAACTCTGTGAGATGATTTCACAGAACACAAAGAAGTTTCTCAGAAAGCTTCTTTCTCTTTGTTATCGGAGGATATTTCCTTTGGCCCTATAGTCTTCAAAGGGATCCGAAATATCTGTTCTCAGATTCCACAGAAATAAGGCTAGCAAAGAGATCCACGAAATACAGATGTAACTCTTTGAGATGAATTAACAGAACACTAAGCAGTTTCTCAGAAAGCTTCTTTCCAGATTTCATCTCAGGATATTTCCTTTTTCACCATAGCCGTCTATGGGATTCCAAATATCACTTTGCCAATTCCGCAAGAACTGCCTTAACGAAAGGCTTCTTGAGGGGAAAGCTGTAACTCTGTGAGATGATTTCACAGAACACAAAGAAGTTTCTCAGAAAGCTTCTTTCTCTTTGTTATCTTAGTTTATTTCCTTTGGCCCTATAGTCTTCAATGGGATCCGAAATATCTGTTCTCAGATTCCACAGAAATAAGGCTAGCAAAGAGATCCACGAAATAAAGATGTAACTCTGTGAGATGAATTAACAGAACACTAAGCAGTTTCTCAGAAAGCTTCTTTCCAGATTTCATCTGAGGATATTTCCTTTTTCACCATAGCCCTCTATGGGCTTCCAAATATCTCTTTGCCAATTCCACAAGAACTGTCTTAGCGAAAGGCTTCTTGAGGGGAAAGCTGTAACCCTGTGAGATGATGTGACAGAACACAAAGAACTTTCTCAGAAAGCTTCTTTCTCTTTGTTATCGGAGGATATTTCCTTTGGCCCTATAGTCTTCAAAGGGATCCGAAATATCTGTTCTCAGATTCCACAGAAATAAGGCTAGTAAAGGGATCCACGAAATACAGATGTAATTCTGTGAGATGAATTAACAGTACACTAAGCAGTTTCTCAGAAAGCTTCTTTCCAGATTTCATCTGAGGATATTTCCTTTTTCACCATAGCCCTCTATGGGCTTCCAAATATCACTTTGCCAATTCCACAAGAACTGTCTTAGCGAAAGGCTTCTTGAGGGGAAAGCTGTAACTCTGTGAGATGATTTCACAGAACACAAAGAAGTTTCTCAGAAAGCTTCTTTCTCTTTGTTATCGGAGGATATTTCCTTTGGCCCTATAGTCTTCAAAGGGATCCGAAATATCTGTTCTCAGATTCCACAGAAATAAGGCTAGCAAAGAGATCCACGAAATACAGATGTAACTCTGTGAGATGAATCAACAGAACACTAAGCAGTTTCTCAGAAAGCTTCTTTCCAGATTTCATCTGAGGATATTTCCTTTTTCTCCATAGCCCTCTATGGGCTTCCAAATATCACTATGCCAATTCCACAAGAACTGTCTTAGCGAAAGGCTTCTTGAGGAGAAAGCTGTAACTCTGTGAGATGATGTCACAGAACACAAAGAAGTTTCTCAGAAAGCTTCTTTCTCTTTGTTATCGGAGGATATTTCCTTTGGCCCTATAGTCTTCAAAGAGATCCGAAATATCTGTTCTCAGATTCCACAGAAATAAGGCTAGCAAAGGGATCCACGAAATACAGATGTAACTCTGTGAGATGAATTAACAGAACACTAAGCAGTTTCTCAGAAAGCTTCTTTCCATATTTCATCTGAGGATATTTCCTTTTTCAACATAGCCCTCTATGGGCTTCCAAATATCACTTTGCCAATTCCACAAGAACTGTCTTAGCGAAAGGCTTCTTGAGGGGAAAGCTGTAACTCTGGGAGATGATTTCACAGAACACAAAGAAGTTTCTCAGAGAGCTTCTTTCTCTTTGTTATCGGAGGATATTTCCTTTGGCCCTATAGTCTTCAAAGGGATCCGAAAAATCTGTTCTCAGATTCCACAGAAATAAGGCTAGCAAAGAGATCCACGACATACACATGTAACTCTGTGAGTGGAAGTCACACATCACAGAGCAGTTTCTCAGAAAGCTTCTTTCCAGATTTCATCTGAGGATATTTCCTTTTTCACCATAGCCCTCTATGGGCTTCCAAATATCACTTTCCCAATTCCACAAGAACTGTCTTAGCGAAAGGTTTCTTGAGGGGAAAGCTGTAACTCTGTGAGATGATTTCACAGAACACAAAGAAGTTTCTCAGAAAGCTTCTTTCTCTTTGTTATCGGAGGATATTTCCTTTGGCCCTATAGTCTTCAAAGGGATCCGAAATATCTGTTCTCAGATTCCACAGAAATAAGGCTAGCAAAGAGATCCACGAAATACAGATGTAACTCTTTGAGATGAATTAACAGAACACTAAGCAGTTTCTCAGAAAGCTTCTTTCCAGATTTCATCTGAGGATATTTCCTTTTTCACCATAGCCGTCTATGGGCTTCCAAATATCACTTCGCCAATTCCGCAAGAACTGCCTTAACGAAAGGCTTCTTGAGGGGAAAGCTGTAACTCTGTGATATGATTTCACAGAACACAAAGAAGTTTCTCAGAAAGCTTCTTTCTCTTTGTTATCGGAGGATATTTCCTTTGGCCCTATAGTCTTCAAAGGGATCCGAAATATCTGTTCTCAGATTCCACAGAAATAACGCTAGCAAAGAGATCCACGAAATACAGATGTAACTCTGTGAGATGAATTAACAGAACACTAAGCAGTTTCTCAGAAAGCTTCTTTCCAGATTTCATCTGAGGATATTTCCTTTTTCACCATAGCCCTCTATGGGCTTCCAAATATCACTTTGCCATTCCACAAGAACTGTCTTAGCGAAAGGCTTCTTGAGGGGAAAGCTGTAACTCTGTGAGATGATTTCACAGAACACAAAGAAGTTTCTCAGAAAGCTTCTTTCTCTTTGTTATCGCAGGATATTTCCTTTGGCCCTATAGTCTTCAAAGGGATCCGAAATATCTGTTCTCAGATTCCACAGAAATAAGGCTAGCAAAGATATCCACGAAACACACATTTAACTCTGTGTGATGAATTAACAGAACACTAAGCAGTTTCTCAGAAAGCTTCTTTCCAGATTTCATCTGAGGATATTTCCTTTTTCACCATAGCCCTCTATGGGCTTCCAAATATCACTTTGCCAATTCCACAAGAACTGTCTAGCGAAAGGCTTCTTGAGGGGAAAGCTGTAACTCTGTGAGATGATTTCACAGAACACAAAGAAGTTTCTCAGAAAGCTCCTTTCTCTTTGTTATCGGAGGATATTTCCTTTGGCCCTATAGTCTTCAAAGGGATCCGTAATATCTGTTCTCAGATTCCACAGAAATAAGGCTAGCAAAGAGATCCACGAAATACAGATGTAACTCTGTGAGATGAATTAACAGAACACTAAGCAGTTTCTCAGAAAGCTTCTTTCCAGATTTCATCTGAGGATATTTCCTTTTTCACCATAGCCCTCTATGGGCTTCCAAATATCACTTTGCCATTCCACAAGAACTGTCTTAGCGAAAGGCTTCTTGAGGGGAAAGCTGTAACTCTGTGAGATGATTTCACAGAACACAAAGAACTTTCTCAGAAAGCTTCTTTCTCTTTGTTATCGGAGGATATTTCCTTTGGCCCTATAGTCTTCAAAGGGATCCGAAATATCTGTTCTCAGATTCCACAGAAATAAGGCTAACAAAGAGATCCACGAAATACAGATGTAACTCTTTGAGATGAATTAACAGAACACTAAGCAGTTTCTCACAAAGCTTCTTTCCAGATTTCATCTCAGGATATTTCCTCTTTCACCATAGCCGTCTATGGGCTTCCAAATATCACTTTGCCAATTCCGCAAGAACTGCCTTAACGAAAGGCTTCTTGAGGGCAAAGCTGTAACTCAGTGAGATGATTTCACAGAACACAAAGAAGTTTCTCAGAAAGCTTCTTTCTCTTTGTTATCTTAGTTTATTTCCTTTGGCCCTATAGTCTTCAAAGGGATCCGAAATATCTGTTCTCAGATTCCACAGAAATAACGCTAGCAAAGAGATCCACGAAATACAGATATAACTCTGTGAGATGAATTAACAGAACACTAAGCAGTTTCTCAGAAAGCTTCTTTCCAGATTTCATCTGAGGATATTTCCTTTTTCACCATAGCCCTCTAAGGGCTTCCAAATATCACTTTGCCATTCCACAAGAACTGTCTTAGCGAAAGGCTTCTTGAGGGGAAAGCTGTAACTCTGTGAGATGATTTCACAGAACACAAAGAAGTTTCTCAGAAAGCTTCTTTCTCTTTGTTATCGCAGGATATTTCCTTTGGCCCTATAGTCTTCAAAGGGATCCGAAATATCTGTTCTCAGATTCCACAGAAATAAGGCTAGCAAAGATATCCACGAAACACACATTTAACTCTGTGAGATGAATTAACAGAACACTAAGCAGTTTCTCAGAAAGCTTCTTTCCAGATTTCAGCTGAGGATATTTCCTTTTTCACCATAGCCCTCTATGGGCTTCCAAATATCACTTTGCCAATTCCACAAGAACTGTCTTAGCGAAAGGCTTCTTGAGGGGAAAGCTGTAACTCTGTGAGATGATTTCACAGAACACAAAGAAGTTTCTCAGAAAGCTTCTTTCTCTTTGTTATCGGAGGATATTTCCTTTGGCCCTATAGTCTTCAAAGGGATCCGAAATATCTGTTCTCAGATTCCACAGAAATAAGGCTAGCAAAGAGATCCACGACATACACATGTAACTCTGTGAGATGAATTAACAGAACACTAAGCAGTTTCTCAGAAAGCTTCTTTCCAGATTTCATCTGAGGATATTTCCTTTTTCACCATAGCCCTCTATGGGCTTCCAAATATCACTTTGCCATTCCACAAGAACTGTTTTAGCGAAAGGCTTCTTGAGGGGAAAGCTGTAACTCTGTGAGATGATTTCACAGAACACAAAGAAGTTTCTGAGAAAGCTTCTTTCTCTTTGTTATCGCAGGATATTTTCTTTGGTCCTATAGTCTTCAAAGGGATCCGAAATATCTGTTCTCAGATTCCACAGAAATAAGACTAGCAAAGAGGTCCACGAAATACAGATGTAACTCTGTGAGATGAATTAACAGAACACTAAGCAGTTTCTCAGAAAGCTTCTTTCCAGATTTCATCTGAGGATATTTTCTTTTTCACCATAGCCCTCTATGGGCTTCCAAATATCACTTTGCCAATTCCACAAGAACTGTCTTAGCGAAAGGCTTCTTGAGGGGAAAGCTGTAACTCTGTGAGATGATTTCACAGAACACAAAGAAGTTTCTCAGAAAGCTTCTTTCTCTTTGTTATCGGAGGATATTTCCTTTGGCCCCATAGTCTTCAAAGGGATCCGAAATATCTGTTCTCAGATTCCACAGAAATAAGGCTAGCAAAGAGATCCACGAAATACACATGTAACTCTGTGAGATGAATCAACAGAACACTAAGCAGTTTCTCAGAAAGCTTCTTTCCAGATTTCATCTGAGGATATTTCCTTTTTCTCCATAGCCCTCTATGGGCTTCCAAATATCACTATGCCAATTCCACAAGAACTGTCTTAGCGAAAGGCTTCTTGAGGGGAAAGCTGTAACTCTGTGAGATGATGTCACAGAACACAAAGAAGTTTCTCAGAAAGCTTCTTTCTCTTTGTTATCGGAGGATATTTCCTTTGGCCCTATAGTCTTCAAAGGGATCCGAAATATCTGTTCTCAGATTCCACAGAAATAAGGCTAGCAAAGGGATCCACGAAATACAGATGTAACTCTGTGAGATGAATTAACAGAACACTAAGCAGTTTCTCAGAAAGCTTCTTTCCATATTTCATCTGAGGATATTTCCTTTTTCAACATAGCCCTCTATGGGCTTCCAAATATCACTTTGCCAATTCCACAAGAACTGTCTTAGCGAAAGGCTTCTTGAGGGGACAGCTGTAACTCTGGGAGATGATTTCACAGAACACAAAGAAGTTTCTCAGAGAGCTTCTTTCTCTTTGTTATCGGAGGATATTTCCTTTGGCCCTATAGTCTTCAAAGGGATCCGAAAAATCTGTTCTCAGATTCCACAGAAATAAGGCTAGCAAAGAGATCCACGACATACACATGTAACTCTGTGAGTGGAAATCACACATCACAGAGCAGTTTCTCTGAAAGCTTCTTTCCAGATTTCATCTGAGGATATTTTCTTTTTCACCATAGCCCTCTATGGGCTTCCAAATATCACTTTCCCAATTCCACAAGAACTGTCTTAGCGAAAGGCTTGTTGAGGGGAAAGCTGTAACTCTGTGAGATGATTTCACAGAACACAAAGAAGTTTCTCAGAAAGCTTCTTTCTCTTTGTTATCGGAGGATATTTCCTTTGGCCCTATAGTCTTCAAAGGGATCCGAAATATCTGTTCTCAGATTCCACAGAAATAAGGCTAGCAAAGAGATCCACGAAATACAGATGTAACTCTTTGAGATGAATTAACAGAACACTAAGCAGTTTCTCACAAAGCTTCTTTCCAGATTTCATCTGAGGATATTTCCTTTTTCACCATAGCCGTCTATGGGCTTCCAAATATCACTTTGCTAATTCCGCAAGAACTGCCTTAACGAAAGGCTTCTTGAGGGGAAAGCTGTAACTCTGTGAGATGATTTCACAGAACACAAAGAAGTTTCTCAGAAAGCTTCTTTCTCTTTGTTATCTTAGTTTATTTCCTTTGGCCCTATAGTCTTCAAAGGGATCCGAAATGTCTGTTCTCAGATTCCACAGAAATAAGGCTAGCAAAGAGATCCACGAAATAAAGATGTAACTCTGTGAGATGAATTAACAGAACACTAAGCAGTTTCTCAGAAAGCTTCTTTCCAGATTTCATCTGAGGATATTTCCTTTTTCACCATAGCCCTCTATGGGCTTCCAAATATCACTTTGCCAATTCCACAAGAACTGTCTTAGCGAAAGGCTTCTTGAGGGGAAAGCTGTAACCCTGTGAGATGATGTCACAGAACACAAAGAAGTTTCTCAGAAAGCTTCTGTCTCTTTGTTATCGGAGGATATTTCCTTTGGCCCTATAGTCTTCAAAGGGATCCGAAATATCTGTTCTCAGATTCCACAGAAATAAGGCTAGCAAAGAGATCCACGAAATACAGATGTAACTCTGTGAGATGAATTAACAGAACACTAAGCAGTTTCTCACAAAGCTTCTATCCAGATTTCATCTGAGGATATTTCCTTTTTCACCATAGCCCTCTATGGGCTTCCAGATATCACTTTGCCAATTCCACAAGAACTGTCTTAGCGAAAGGCTTCTTGAGGGGAAAGCTGTAACTCTCTGAGATGATTTCACAGAACACGAAGAAGTTTCTCAGAAAGTTTCTTTCTCTTTGTTATCTTAGGATATTTCCTTTGGCCCTATAGTCTTCAAAGGGATCCGAAATATCTTTTCTCAGATTCCACAGAAATAAGGCTAGCAAAGAGATCCACGAAATACAGATGTAACTCTGTGAGATGAATTAACGGAACACTAAGCAGTTTCTCAGAAAGCTTCTTTCCAGATTTCATCTGAGGATATTTCCTTTTTCACCGTAGGCCTCTATGGGCTTCCAAATATCACTTTGCCAATTCCAAAAGAACTGTCTTAGCGAAAGGCTTCTTGAGGGGAAAGCTGTAACTCTGTGAGATGATTTCACAGAACACAAAGTAGTTTCTCAGAAAGCTTCTTTCTCCTTGTTATCGGAGGATATTTCCTTTGGCCCTATAGTCTTCAAAGGGATCCGAAATATCTGTTCTCAGATTCCACAGAAATAAGGCTAGCAAAGAGATCCACGAAATACAGATGTAACTCTGTGAGTGGAAGTCACACATCACAGAGCAGTTTCTCAGAAAGCTTCTTTCCAGATTTCATCAGAGGATATTTCCTTTTTCACCATAGCCCTCTATGGGCTTCCAAATATCACTTTCCCAATTCCACAAGAACTGTCTTAGCGAAAGGCTTCTTGATGGGAAAGCTGTAACTCTGTGAGATGATTTCACAGAACACAAAGAAGTTTCTCAGAAAGCTTCTTTCTCTTTGTTCTCGGAGGATATTTCCTTTGGCCCTATAGTCTTCAATGGGATCCGAAATATCTGTTCTCAGATTCCACAGAAATAAGGCTATCAAAGAGATCCACGAAATACAGATGTAACTCTTTGAGATGAATTAACAGAACACTAAGCAGTTTCTCACAAGGCTTCTTTCCAGATTTCATCTCAGGATATTTCCTTTTTCACCATAGCTGTCTAGGGGCTTCCAAATATCACTTTGCCAATTCCGCAAGAACTGCCTTAACGAAAGGCTTCTTGAGGGCAAAGCTGTAACTCTGTGAGATGATTTCACAGAACACAAAGAAGTTTCTCAGAAAGCTTCTTTCTCTTTGTTATCTTAGTTTATTTCCTTTGGCCCTGTAGTCTTCAAAGGGATCCGAAATATCTGTTCTCAGATTCCACAGAAATAACGCTAGCAAAGAGATCCACGAAATACAGATATAACTCTGTGAGATGAATTAACAGAACACTAAGCAGTTTCTCAGAAAGCTTCTTTCCAGATTTCATCTGAGGATAATTCCTTTTTCACCATAGCCCTCTATGGGCTTCCAAATATCACTTTGCCATTCCACAAGAACTGTCTTAGCGAAAGGCTTCTTGAGGGGAAAGCTGTAACTCTGTGAGATGATTTCACAGAACACAAAGAAGTTTCTCAGAAAGCTTCTTTCTCTTTGTTATCGCAGGATATTTCCTTTGGCCCTATAGTCTTCAAAGGGATCCGAAATATCTGTTCTCAGATTCCACAGAAATAAGGTTAGCAAAGAGATCCACGAAACACACATTTAACTCTGTGAGATGAACTAACAGAACACTAAGCAGTTTCTCAGAAAGCTTCTTTCCAGATTTCATCTGAGGATATTTCCTTTTTCACCATAGCCCTCTATGGGCTTCCAAATATCACTTTGCCAATTCCACAAGAACTGTCTTAGCGAAAGGCTTCTTGAGGGGAAAGCTGTAAATCTGTGAGATGATTTCACAGAACACAAAGAACTTTCTCAGAAAGCTTCTTTCTCTTTGTTATCGGAGGATATTTCCTTTGGCCCTATAGTCTTCAAAGGGATCCGAAATATCTGTTCTCAGATTCCACAGAAATAAGGCTAGCAAAGAGATCCACGAAATACATATGTAACTCTGTGAGATGAATTAACAGAACACTAAGCAGTTTCTCAGAAAGCTTCTTTCCAGATTTCATCTGAGGATATTTCCTTTTTCACCATCGCCCTCTATGGGCTTCCAAATATCAGTTTGCCGATTCCACAAGAACTGTCCTAGCGAAAGGCTTCTTGAGGGGAAAGCTGTAACTCTGTGAGATGATTTCACAGAACACAAAGAAGTTTCTCAGAAAGCTTCTTTCTCTTTGTTATCGGAGGATATTTCCTTTGGCCCTATAGTCTTCAAAGGGATCCGAAATATCTGTTCTCAGATTCCACAGAAATAAGGCTAGCAAAGGGATCCACGAAATACAGATGTAACTCTGTGAGATGAATTAACAGAACACTAAGCAGTTTCTCAGAAAGCTTCTTTCCATATTTCATCTGAGGATATTTCCTTTTTCACCATAGCCCTCTATGGGCTTCCAAATATCACTTTGCCAATTCCACAAGAACTGTCTTAGCGAAAGGCTTCTTGAGGGGAAAGCTGTAACTCTGGGAGATGATTTCACAGAACACAAAGAAGTTTCTCAGAGAGCTTCTTTCTCTTTGTTATCGGAGGATATTTCCTTTGGCCCTATAGTCTTCAAAGGGATCCGAAAAATCTGTTCTCAGATTCCACAGAAATAAGGCTAGCAAAGAGATCCACGACATACACATGTAACTCTGTGAGTGGAAGTCACACATCACAGAGCAGTTTCTCAGAAAGCTTCTTTCCAGATTTCATCTGAGGATATTTCCTTTTTCACCATTGCCCTCTATGGGCTTCCAAATATCACTTTCCCAATTCCACAAGAAGTGTCTTACCGAAAGGCTTCTTGAGGGGAAAGCTGTAACTCTGTGAGATGATTTCACAGAACACAAAGAAGTTTCTCAGAAAGCTTCTTTCTCTTTGTTATCGGAGGATATTTCCTTTGGCCCTATAGTCTTCAAAGGGATCCGAAATATCTGTTCTCAGATTCCACAGAAATAAGGCTAGCAAAGAGATCCACGAAATACAGATGTAACTCTTTGAGATGAATTAACAGAACACTAAGCAGTTTCTCACAAAGCTTCTTTCCAGATTTCATCTGAGGATATTTCCTTTTTCACCATAGCCGTCTATGGGCTTCCAAATATCACTTTGCTAATTCCGCAAGAACTGCCTTAACGAAAGGCTTCTTGAGGGGAAAGATGTAACTCTGTGAGATGATTTCACAGAACACAAAGAAGTTTCTCAGAAAGCTTCTTTCTCTTTGTTATCTTAGTTTATTTCCTTTGGCCCTATAGTCTTCAAAGGGATCTGAAATGTCTGTTCTCAGATTCCACAGAAATAAGGCTAGCAAAGGGATCCACGAAATACAGATGTAACTCTGTGAGATGAATTAACAGAACACTAAGCAGTTTCTCAGAAAGCTTCTTTCCAGATTTCATCTGAGGATATTTCCTTTTTCACCATAGCCCACTATGGGCTTCCAAATATCACTTTGCCAATTCCACAAGAACTGTCTTAGCGAAAGGCTTCTTGAGGGGAAAGCTGTAACCCTGTGAGATGATGTCACAGAACACAAAGAAGTTTCTCAGAAAGCTTCTGTCTCTTTGTTATCGGAGGATATTTCCTTTGGCCCTATAGTCTTCAAAGGGATCCGAAATATCTGTTCTCAGATTCCACAGAAATAAGGCTAGCAAAGAGATCCACGAAATACAGATGTAACTCTGTGAGATGAATTAACAGAACACTAAGCAGTTTCTCACAAAGCTTCTATCCAGATTTCATCTGAGGATATTTCCTTTTTCACCATAGCCCTCTATGGGCTTCCAGATATCACTTTGCCAATTCCACAAGAACTGTCTTAGCGAAAGGCTTCTTGAGGGGAAAGCTGTAACTCTCTGAGATGATTTCACAGAACACGAAGAAGTTTCTCAGAAAGTTTCTTTCTCTTTGTTATCTTAGGATATTTCCTTTGGCCCTATAGTCTTCAAAGGGATCCGAAATATCTTTTCTCAGATTCCACAGAAATAAGGCTAGCAAAGAGATCCACGAAATACAGATGTAACTCTGTGAGATGAATTAACGGAACACTAAGCAGTTTCTCAGAAAGCTTCTTTCCAGATTTCATCTGAGGATATTTCCTTTTTCACCGTAGCCCTCTATGGGCTTCCAAATATCACTTTGCCAATTCCACAAGAACTGTCTTAGCGAAAGGCTTCTTGAGGGGAAAGCTGTAACTCTGTGAGATGATTTCACAGAACACAAAGAAGTTTCTCAGAAAGCTTCTTTCTCTTTGTTATCGGAGGATATTTCCTTTGGCCCTATAGTCTTCAAAGGGATCCGAAATATCTGTTCTCAGATTCCACAGAAATAACGCTAGCAAAGAGATCCACGAAATACAGATGTAACTCAGTGAGATGAATTAACAGAACACTAAGCAGTTTCTCAGAAAGCTTCTTTCCAGATTTCATCTGAGGATATTTCCTTTTTCACCATAGCCCTCTATGGGCTTCCAAATATCACTTTGCCATTCCACAAGAACTGTCTTAGCGAAAGGCTTCTTGAGGGGAAAGCTGTAACTCTGTGAGATGATTTCACAGAACACAAAGAAGTTTCTCAGAAAGCTTCTTTCTCTTTGTTATCGCAGGATATTTCCTTTGGTCCTATAGTCTTCAAAGGGATCCGAAATATCTGTTCTCAGATTCCACAGAAATAAGGCTAGCAAAGAGATCCACGAAATACAGATGTAACTCTGTGAGATGAATTAACAGAACACTAAGCAGTTTCTCAGAAAGCTTCTTTCCAGATTTCATCTGAGGATATTTTCTTTTTCACCATAGCCCTCTATGGGCTTCCAAATATCACTTTGCCAATTCCACAAGAACTGTCTTAGCGAAAGGCTTATTGAGGGGAAAGCTGTAACTCTGTGAGATGATTTCTCAGAACAGAAAGAAGTTTCTTAGAAAGCTTCTTTCTCTTTGTTATCGGAGGATATTTCCTTTGGCCCTATAGTCTTCAAAGGGATCCGAAATATCTGTTCTCAGATTCCACAGAAATAAGGCTAGCGAAGAGATCCACGAAATACAGATGTAACTCTGTGAGATGAATTAACAGAACACTAAGCAGTTTCTCAGAAAGCTTCTTTCCAGATTTCATCTGAGGATATTTCCTTTTTCACCATAGCCCTCCATGGGCTTCCAAATATCACTTTGCCAATTCCACAAGAACTGTCTTAACGAAAGGCTTCTTGAGGGGAAAGCTGTAACTCTGTGAGATGATGTCACAGAACACAAAGAACTTATACAGAAAGCTTCTTTCTCTTTGTTATCGGAGGATATTTCCTTTGGCCCTATAGTCTTCAAAGGGATCCGAAATATCTGTTCTCAGATTCGAAGGAAATAAGGCTAGCAAAGAGATCCACGAAATACAGATGTAACTCTGTGAGATGAATTAACAGAACACTAAGCAGTTTCTCAGAAAGCTTCTTTCCAGATTTCATCTGAGGATATTTCCTTTTTCACCATAGCCCTCTATGGGCTTCCAAATATCACTTTGCCAATTCCACAAGAACTGTCTTAGCGAAAGGCTTCTTGAGGGGAAAGCTGTAAATCTGTGAGATGATTTCACAGAACACAAAGAACTTTCTCAGAAAGCTTCTTTCTCTTTGTTATCGGAGGATATTTCCTTTGGCCCTATAGTCTTCAAAGGGATCCGAAATATCTGTTCTCAGATTCCACAAAAATAAGGCTAGCAAAGAGATCCACGAAATACAGATGTAACTCTGTGAGATGAATTAACAGAACACTAAGCAGTTTCTCAGAAAGCTTCTTTCCAGATTTCATCTGAGGATATTTCCTTTTTCACCATCGCCCTCTATGGGCTTCCAAATATCACTTTGCCGATTCCACAAGAACTGTCCTAGCGAAAGGCTTCTTGAGGGGAAAGCTGTAACTCTGTGAGATGATTTCACAGAACACAAAGAAGTTTCTCAGAAAGCTTCTTTCTCTTTGTTATCGGAGGATATTTCCTTTGGCCCCATAGTCTTCAAAGGGATCCGAAATATCTGTTCTCAGATTCCACAGAAATAAGGCTAGCAAAGAGATCCACGAAATACACATGTAACTCTGTGAGATGAATTAACAGAACACTAAGCAGTTTCTCAGAAAGTTTCTTTCCAGATTTCATCTGAGGATATTTCCTTTTTCACCATAGCCCTCTATGGGCTTCCAAATATCACTTTGCCAATTCCACAAGAACTGTCTTAGCGAAAGGCTTCTTGAGGGGAAGGCTGTAACTCTGGGAGATGATTTCACAGAACACAAAGAAGTTTCTCAGAAAGCTTCTTTCTCTTTGTTATCGGAGGATATTTCCTTTGGCCCTATAGTGTTCAAAGGGATAAGAAATATCTGTTCTCAGATTCCACAGAAATAAGGCTAGCAAAGAGATCCACGACATACACATGTAACTCTGTGAGTGGAAGTCACACATCACAGAGCAGTTTCTCAGAAAGCTTCTTTCCAGATTTCATCGGAGGATATTTCCTTTTTCACCATAGCCCTCTAAGGGCTTCCAAATATCACTTTGCCAATTCCACAAGAACTGTGTTAGCGAAAGGCTTCTTGAGGGGAAAGCTGTAACTCTGTGAGATGATTTCACAGAACACAAAGAACTTTCTCAGAAAGCTTCTTTCTCTTTGTTATCGGAGGATATTTCCTTTGGCCCTATAGTCTTCAAAGGGATCCGAAATATCTGTTCTCAGATTCCACAGAAATAAGGCTAGCAAAGAGATCCACGAAATACAGATGTAACTCTGTGAGATGAATTAACAGAACACTAAGCAGTTTCTCAGAAAGCTTCTTTCCAGATTTCATCTGAGGATATTTCCTTTTTCACCATAGCCCTCTATGGGCTTCAAAATATCAATTTGCCAATTCCACAAGAACTGTCTTAGCGAAAGGCTTCTTGAGGAGAAAGCTGTAACTCTGTGAGATGATTTCACAGAACACAAAGAACTTTCTCAGAAAGCTTCTTTCTCTTTGTTATCGGAGGATATTTCCTTTGGCCCTATAGTCTTCCGTGGGATCCGAAATATCTGCTCTCAGATTCCACAGAAATAAGGCTAGCAAAGAGATCCACGAAATACAGCTGTAACTCTGTGAGATGAATTAACAGAACACTAAGCAGTTTCTCAGAAAGCTTCCTTCCAGATTTCATCTGTGGATATGTCCTTTTTCACCGTAGCCCTGTATGGGCTTCCAAATATCACTTTGCCAATTCCACAAGAACTGTCTTAGCGAAAGGCTTCTTGAGGGGAAAGCTGTAACTCTGTGAGATGATGTCACAGAACACAAAGAACTTTTTCAGAAAGCTTCTTTCTCTTTGTTATCGGAGGATATTTCCTTTGGCCCTATAGTCTTCAAAGGGATCCGAAATATCTGTTCTCAGATTCCACAGAAATAAGGCTAGCAAAGAGATCCACGAAATACAGATGTAACTCTTTGAGATGAATTAACAGAACACTAAGCAGTTTCTCACAAAGCTTCTTTCCAGATTTCATCTGAGGATATTTCCTTTTTCACCATAGCCGTCTATGGGCTTCCAAATATCACTTTGCTAATTCCGCAAGAACTGCCTTAACGAAAGGCTTCTTGAGGGGAAAGATGTAACTCTGTGAGATGATTTCACAGAACACAAAGAAGTTTCTCAGAAAGCTTCTTTCTCTTTGTTATCTTAGTTTATTTCCTTTGGCCCTATAGTCTTCAAAGGGATCTGAAATGTCTGTTCTCAGATTCCACAGAAATAAGGCTAGCAAAGGGATCCACGAAATACAGATGTAACTCTGTGAGATGAATTAACAGAACACTAAGCAGTTTCTCAGAAAGCTTCTTTCCAGATTTCATCTGAGGATATTTCCTTTTTCACCATAGCCCACTATGGGCTTCCAAATATCACTTTGCCAATTCCACAAGAACTGTCTTAGCGAAAGGCTTCTTGAGGGGAAAGCTGTAACCCTGTGAGATGATGTCACAGAACACAAAGAAGTTTCTCAGAAAGCTTCTGTCTCTTTGTTATCGGAGGATATTTCCTTTGGCCCTATAGTCTTCAAAGGGATCCGAAATATCTGTTCTCAGATTCCACAGAAATAAGGCTAGCAAAGAGATCCACGAAATACAGATGTAACTCTGTGAGATGAATTAACAGAACACTAAGCAGTTTCTCACAAAGCTTCTATCCAGATTTCATCTGAGGATATTTCCTTTTTCACCATAGCCCTCTATGGGCTTCCAGATATCACTTTGCCAATTCCACAAGAACTGTCTTAGCGAAAGGCTTCTTGAGGGGAAAGCTGTAACTCTCTGAGATGATTTCACAGAACACGAAGAAGTTTCTCAGAAAGTTTCTTTCTCTTTGTTATCTTAGGATATTTCCTTTGGCCCTATAGTCTTCAAAGGGATCCGAAATATCTTTTCTCAGATTCCACAGAAATAAGGCTAGCAAAGAGATCCACGAAATACAGATGTAACTCTGTGAGATGAATTAACGGAACACTAAGCAGTTTCTCAGAAAGCTTCTTTCCAGATTTCATCTGAGGATATTTCCTTTTTCACCGTAGCCCTCTATGGGCTTCCAAATATCACTTTGCCAATTCCACAAGAACTGTCTTAGCGAAAGGCTTCTTGAGGGGAAAGCTGTAACTCTGTGAGATGATTTCACAGAACACAAAGAAGTTTCTCAGAAAGCTTCTTTCTCTTTGTTATCGGAGGATATTTCCTTTGGCCCTATAGTCTTCAAAGGGATCCGAAATATCTGTTCTCAGATTCCACAGAAATAACGCTAGCAAAGAGATCCACGAAATACAGATGTAACTCAGTGAGATGAATTAACAGAACACTAAGCAGTTTCTCAGAAAGCTTCTTTCCAGATTTCATCTGAGGATATTTCCTTTTTCACCATAGCCCTCTATGGGCTTCCAAATATCACTTTGCCATTCCACAAGAACTGTCTTAGCGAAAGGCTTCTTGAGGGGAAAGCTGTAACTCTGTGAGATGATTTCACAGAACACAAAGAAGTTTCTCAGAAAGCTTCTTTCTCTTTGTTATCGCAGGATATTTCCTTTGGTCCTATAGTCTTCAAAGGGATCCGAAATATCTGTTCTCAGATTCCACAGAAATAAGGCTAGCAAAGAGATCCACGAAATACAGATGTAACTCTGTGAGATGAATTAACAGAACACTAAGCAGTTTCTCAGAAAGCTTCTTTCCAGATTTCATCTGAGGATATTTTCTTTTTCACCATAGCCCTCTATGGGCTTCCAAATATCACTTTGCCAATTCCACAAGAACTGTCTTAGCGAAAGGCTTATTGAGGGGAAAGCTGTAACTCTGTGAGATGATTTCTCAGAACAGAAAGAAGTTTCTTAGAAAGCTTCTTTCTCTTTGTTATCGGAGGATATTTCCTTTGGCCCTATAGTCTTCAAAGGGATCCGAAATATCTGTTCTCAGATTCCACAGAAATAAGGCTAGCGAAGAGATCCACGAAATACAGATGTAACTCTGTGAGATGAATTAACAGAACACTAAGCAGTTTCTCAGAAAGCTTCTTTCCAGATTTCATCTGAGGATATTTCCTTTTTCACCATAGCCCTCCATGGGCTTCCAAATATCACTTTGCCAATTCCACAAGAACTGTCTTAACGAAAGGCTTCTTGAGGGGAAAGCTGTAACTCTGTGAGATGATGTCACAGAACACAAAGAACTTATACAGAAAGCTTCTTTCTCTTTGTTATCGGAGGATATTTCCTTTGGCCCTATAGTCTTCAAAGGGATCCGAAATATCTGTTCTCAGATTCGAAGGAAATAAGGCTAGCAAAGAGATCCACGAAATACAGATGTAACTCTGTGAGATGAATTAACAGAACACTAAGCAGTTTCTCAGAAAGCTTCTTTCCAGATTTCATCTGAGGATATTTCCTTTTTCACCATAGCCCTCTATGGGCTTCCAAATATCACTTTGCCAATTCCACAAGAACTGTCTTAGCGAAAGGCTTCTTGAGGGGAAAGCTGTAAATCTGTGAGATGATTTCACAGAACACAAAGAACTTTCTCAGAAAGCTTCTTTCTCTTTGTTATCGGAGGATATTTCCTTTGGCCCTATAGTCTTCAAAGGGATCCGAAATATCTGTTCTCAGATTCCACAAAAATAAGGCTAGCAAAGAGATCCACGAAATACAGATGTAACTCTGTGAGATGAATTAACAGAACACTAAGCAGTTTCTCAGAAAGCTTCTTTCCAGATTTCATCTGAGGATATTTCCTTTTTCACCATCGCCCTCTATGGGCTTCCAAATATCACTTTGCCGATTCCACAAGAACTGTCCTAGCGAAAGGCTTCTTGAGGGGAAAGCTGTAACTCTGTGAGATGATTTCACAGAACACAAAGAAGTTTCTCAGAAAGCTTCTTTCTCTTTGTTATCGGAGGATATTTCCTTTGGCCCCATAGTCTTCAAAGGGATCCGAAATATCTGTTCTCAGATTCCACAGAAATAAGGCTAGCAAAGAGATCCACGAAATACACATGTAACTCTGTGAGATGAATTAACAGAACACTAAGCAGTTTCTCAGAAAGTTTCTTTCCAGATTTCATCTGAGGATATTTCCTTTTTCACCATAGCCCTCTATGGGCTTCCAAATATCACTTTGCCAATTCCACAAGAACTGTCTTAGCGAAAGGCTTCTTGAGGGGAAGGCTGTAACTCTGGGAGATGATTTCACAGAACACAAAGAAGTTTCTCAGAAAGCTTCTTTCTCTTTGTTATCGGAGGATATTTCCTTTGGCCCTATAGTGTTCAAAGGGATAAGAAATATCTGTTCTCAGATTCCACAGAAATAAGGCTAGCAAAGAGATCCACGACATACACATGTAACTCTGTGAGTGGAAGTCACACATCACAGAGCAGTTTCTCAGAAAGCTTCTTTCCAGATTTCATCGGAGGATATTTCCTTTTTCACCATAGCCCTCTAAGGGCTTCCAAATATCACTTTGCCAATTCCACAAGAACTGTGTTAGCGAAAGGCTTCTTGAGGGGAAAGCTGTAACTCTGTGAGATGATTTCACAGAACACAAAGAACTTTCTCAGAAAGCTTCTTTCTCTTTGTTATCGGAGGATATTTCCTTTGGCCCTATAGTCTTCAAAGGGATCCGAAATATCTGTTCTCAGATTCCACAGAAATAAGGCTAGCAAAGAGATCCACGAAATACAGATGTAACTCTGTGAGATGAATTAACAGAACACTAAGCAGTTTCTCAGAAAGCTTCTTTCCAGATTTCATCTGAGGATATTTCCTTTTTCACCATAGCCCTCTATGGGCTTCAAAATATCAATTTGCCAATTCCACAAGAACTGTCTTAGCGAAAGGCTTCTTGAGGAGAAAGCTGTAACTCTGTGAGATGATTTCACAGAACACAAAGAACTTTCTCAGAAAGCTTCTTTCTCTTTGTTATCGGAGGATATTTCCTTTGGCCCTATAGTCTTCCGTGGGATCCGAAATATCTGCTCTCAGATTCCACAGAAATAAGGCTAGCAAAGAGATCCACGAAATACAGCTGTAACTCTGTGAGATGAATTAACAGAACACTAAGCAGTTTCTCAGAAAGCTTCCTTCCAGATTTCATCTGTGGATATGTCCTTTTTCACCGTAGCCCTGTATGGGCTTCCAAATATCACTTTGCCAATTCCACAAGAACTGTCTTAGCGAAAGGCTTCTTGAGGGGAAAGCTGTAACTCTGTGAGATGATGTCACAGAACACAAAGAACTTTTTCAGAAAGCTTCTTTCTCTTTGTTATCGGAGGATATTTCCTTTGGCCCTATAGTCTTCAAAGGGATCCGAAATATCTGTTCTCAGATTCCACAGAAATAAGGCTAGCAAAGAGATCCACGAAATACAGATGTAACTCTGTGAGATGAATTAACAGAACACTAAGCAGTTTCTCAGAAAGCTTCTTTCCAGATTTCATCTGAGGATATTTCCTTTTTCAACATAGCCCTCTTTGGGCTTCCAAATATCACTTTGCCAATTCCACAAGAACTGTCTTAGCGAAAGGCTTCTTGAGGGGAAAGCTGTAACTCTGTGAGGTGATTTCACAGAACACAAAGAAGTTTATCAGAAAGCTTCTTTCTCTTTGTTATCGGAGGATATTTCCTTTGGCCCTATAGTCTTCAAAGGGATCCGAAATATCTGTTCTCAGATTCCAGAGAAATAAGGCTAGCAAAGAGATCCAAGAAATACAGATGTAACTCTGTGAGATGAATTAACAGAACACTAAGCAGTTTCTCAGAAAGCTCCTTTCCAGATTTCATCTGAGGATATTTCCTTTTTCACCATAGCCCTATAGGGGCTTCCAAATATCACTTTGCCAATTCCACAAGAACTGTCTTAGCGAAAGGCTTCTTGAGGGGAAAGCTGTAAGTCTGTGAGATGATGTCAAAGAACACAAAGAAGTTTCTCAGAAAGCTTCTTTCTCTTTGTTATCAGAGGATATTTCCTTTGGCCCTATAGTCTTCAAAGGGATCTGAAATATCTGTTCTCAGATTCCACAGAAATAAGGCTAGCAAAGGGATCCACGAAATACAGATGTAAATCTGTGAGATGAATTAACAGAACACTAAGCAGTTTCTCAGAAAGCTTCTTTCCAGATTTCATCTGAGGATATTTCCTTTTTCACCATAGCCCTCTATGGGCTTCCAAATATCACTTTCCCAATTCCACAAGAACTGTCTTAGCGAAAGGCTTCTTGAGGGGAAAGCTGTAACTCTGTGAGATGATTTCACAGAACACAAAGAAGTTTCTCAGAAAGCTTCTTTCTCTTTGTTATCGGAGGATATTTCCTTTGGCCCTATAGTCTTCAAAGGGATCCGAAATATCTGTTCTCAGATTCCACAGAAATAAGGCTAGCAAAGAGATCCACGAAATACAGATGTAACTCTTTGAGATGAATTAACAGAACACTAAACAGTTTCAACAAAGCTTCTTTCCAGATTTCATCTCAGGATATTTCCTTTTTCACCATAGCCGTCTATGGGCTTCCAAATATCACTTTGCCAATTCCGCAAGAACTGCCTTAACGAAAGGCTTCTTGAGGGCAAAGCTGTAACTCTGTGAGATGATTTCACAGAACACAAAGAAGTTTCTCAGAAAGCTTCTTTCTCTTTGTTATCTTAGTTTATTTCCTTTGGCCCTATAGTCTTCAAAGGGATCCGAAATATCTGTTCTCAGATTCCACAGAAATAACGCTAGCAAAGAGATCCACGAAATACAGATATAACTCTGTGAGATGAATTAACAGAACACTAAGCAGTTTCTCAGAAAGCTTCTTTCCAGATTTCATCTGAGGATATTTCCTTTTTCACCATAGCCCTCTATGGGCTTCCAAATATCACTTTGCCATTCCACAAGAACTGTCTTAGCGAAAGGCTTCTTGAGGGGAAAGCTGTAACTCTGTGAGATGATTTCACAGAACACAAAGAAGTTTCTCAGAAAGCTTCTTTCTCTTTGTTATCGCAGGATATTTCCTTTGGCCCTATAGTCTTCAAAGGGATCCGAAATATCTGTTCTCAGATTCCACAGAAATAAGGCTAGCAAAGATATCCACGAAACACACATTTAACACTGTGAGATGAACTAACAGAACACTAAGCAGTTTCTCAGAAAGCTTCTTTCCAGATTTCATCTGAGGATATTTCCTTTTTCACCATAGCCCTCTATGGGCTTCCAAATATCACTGTGCCAATTCCACAAGAACTGTCTTAGCGAAAGGCTTCTTGAGGGGAAAGCTGTAACTCTGTGAGATGATTTCACAGAACACAAAGAAGTTTCTCAGAAAGCTTCTTTCTCTTTGTTATCGGAGGATATTTCCTTTGGCCCTATAGTCTTCAAAGGGATCCGAAATATCTGTTCTCAGATTCCACAGAAATAAGGCAAGCAAAGAGATCCACGAAATACACATGTAACTCTGTGAGATGAATCAACAGAACACTAAGCAGTTTCTCAGAAAGCTTCTTTCCAGATTTCATCTGAGGATATTTCCTTTTTCTCCATAGCCCTCTATGGGCTTCCAAATATCACTTTGCCAATTCCACAAGAACTGTCTTAGCGAAAGGCTTCTTGAGGGGAAAGCTGTAACTCTGTGAGATGATGTCACAGAACACAAAGAAGTTTCTCAGAAAGCTTCTTTCTCTTTGTTATCGGAGGATATTTCCTTTGGCCCTATAGTCTTCAAAGGGATCCGAAATATCTGTTCTCAGATTCCACAGAAATAAGGCTAGCAAAGGGATCCACGAAATACAGATGTAACTCTGTGAGATGAATTAACAGAACACTAAGCAGTTTCTCAGAAAGCTTCTTTCCATATTTCATCTGAGGATATTTCCTTTTTCAACATAGCCCACTATGGGCTTCCAAATATCACTTTGCCAATTCCACAAGAACTGTCTTAGCGAAAGGCTTCTTGAGGGGAAAGCTGTAACTCTGGGAGATGATTTCACAGAACACAAAGAAGTTTCTCAGAGAGCTTCTTTCTCTTTGTTATCGGAGGATATTTCCTTTGGCCCTATAGTCTTCAAAGGGATCCGAAAAATCTGTTCTCAGATTCCACAGAAATAAGGCTAGCAGAGAGATCCACGACATACACATGTAACTCTGTGAGTGGAAGTCACACATCACAGAGCAGTTTCTCAGAAAGCTTCTTTCCAGATTTCATCTGAGGATATTTCCTTTTTCACCATAGCCCTCTATGGGCTTCCAAATATCACTTTCCCAATTCCACAAGAACTGTCTTAGCGAAAGGCTTCTTGATGGGAAAGCTGTAACTCTGTGAGATGATTTCACAGAACACAAAGAAGTTTCTCAGAAAGCTTCTTTCTCTTTGTTCTCGGAGGATATTTCCTTTGGCCCTATAGTCTTCAAAGGGATCCGAAATATCTGTTCTCAGATTCCACAGAAATAAGGCTAGCAAAGAGATCCACGAAATACAGATGTAACTCTTTGAGATGAATTAACAGAACACTAAGCAGTTTCTCACAAGGCTTCTTTCCAGATTTCATCTCAGGATATTTCCTTTTTCACCATAGCTGTCTAGGGGCTTCCAAATATCACTTTGCCAATTCCGCAAGAACTGCCTTAACGAAAGGCTTCTTGAGGGCAAAGCTGTAACTCTGTGAGATGATTTCACAGAACACAAAGAAGTTTCTCAGAAAGCTTCTTTCTCTTTGTTATCTTAGTTTATTTCCTTTGGCCCTGTAGTCTTCAAAGGGATCCGAAATATCTGTTCTCAGATTCCACAGAAATAACGCTAGCAAAGAGATCCACGAAATACAGATATAACTCTGTGAGATGAATTAACAGAACACTAAGCAGTTTCTCAGAAAGCTTCTTTCCAGATTTCATCTGAGGATAATTCCTTTTTCACCATAGCCCTCTATGGGCTTCCAAATATCACTTTGCCATTCCACAAGAACTGTCTTAGCGAAAGGCTTCTTGAGGGGAAAGCTGTAACTCTGTGAGATGATTTCACAGAACACAAAGAAGTTTCTCAGAAAGCTTCTTTCTCTTTGTTATCGCAGGATATTTCCTTTGGCCCTATAGTCTTCAAAGGGATCCGAAATATCTGTTCTCAGATTCCACAGAAATAAGGTTAGCAAAGAGATCCACGAAACACACATTTAACTCTGTGAGATGAACTAACAGAACACTAAGCAGTTTCTCAGAAAGCTTCTTTCCAGATTTCATCTGAGGATATTTCCTTTTTCACCATAGCCCTCTATGGGCTTCCAAATATCACTTTGCCAATTCCACAAGAACTGTCTTAGCGAAAGGCTTCTTGAGGGGAAAGCTGTAACTCTGTGAGATGATTTCACAGAACACAAAGAAGTTTCTCAGAAAGCTTCTTTCTCTTTGTTATCGGAGGATATTTCCTTTGGCCCTATAGTCTTCAAAGTGATCCGAAATATCTGTTCTCAGATTCCACAGAAAAAAGGCTAGCAAAGGGATCCACGAAATACAGATGTAACTCTGTGAGATGAATCAACAGAACACTAAGCAGTTTCTCAGAAAGCTTCTTTCCAGATTTCATCTGAGGATATTTCCTTTTTCACCATAGCCCTCTATGGGCTTCCAAATATCACTTTGCCAATTCCACAAGAACTGTCTTAGCGAAAGGCTTCTTGAGGGGAAAGCTGTAACTCTGGGAGATGATTTCACAGAACACAAAGAAGTTTCTCAGAGAGCTTCTTTCTCTTTGTTATCGGAGGATATTTCCTTTGGCCTTATAGTCTTCAAAGGGATCCGAAAAATCTGTTCTCAGATTCCACAGAAATAAGGCTAGCAAAGAGATCCAAGACATACACATGTAACTCTGTGAGTGGAAGTCACACATCACAGAGCAGTTTCTCAGAAAGCTTCTTTCCAGATTTCATCGGAGGATATTTCCTTTTTCACCATAGCCCTCTATGGGCTTCCAAATATCACTTTCCCAATTCCACAAGAACTGTCTTAGCGAAAGGCTTCTTGAGGGGAAAGCTGTAACTCTGTGAGATGATTTCACAGAACACAAAGAAGTTTCTCAGAAAGCTTCTTTCTCTTTGTTATCGGAGGATATTTCCTTTGGCCCTATAGTCTTCAAAGGGATCCGAAATATCTGTTCTCAGATTCCACAGAAATAAGGCTAGCAAAGAGATCCACGAAATACAGATGTAACTCTTTGAGATGAATTAACAGAACACTAAGCAGTTTCTCACAAAGCTTCTTTCCAGATTTCATCTCAGGATATTTCCTTTTTCACCATAGCCGTCTATGGGCTTCCAAATATCACTTTGCCAATTCCGCAAGAACTGCCTTAACGAAAGGCTTCTTGAGGGCAAAGCTGTAACTCTGTGAGATGATTTCACAGAACACAAAGAAGTTTCTCAGAAAGCTTCTTTCTCTTTGTTATCTTAGTTTATTTCCTTTGGCCCTATAGTCTTCAAAGGGATCCGAAATATCTGTTCTCAGATTCCACAGAAATAACGCTAGCAAAGAGATCCACGAAATACAGATGTTACTCTGTGAGATGAATTAACAGAACACTAAGCAGTTTCTCAGAAAGCTTCTTTCCAGATTTCATCTGAGGATATTTCCTTTTTCACCATAGCCCTCTATGGGCTTCCAAATATCACTTTGCCATTCCACAAGAACTGTCTTAGCGAAAGGCTTCTTGAGGGGAAAGCTGTAACTCTGTGAGATGATTTCACAGAACACAAAGAAGTTTCTCAGAAAGCTTCTTTCTCTTTTTTATCGCAGGATATTTCCTTTGGTCCTATAGTCTTCAAAGGGATCCGAAATATCTGTTCTCAGATTCCACAGAAATAAGACTAGCAAAGAGATCCACGAAATACAGATGTAACTCTGTGAGATGAATTAACAGAACACTAAGCAGTTTCTCAGAAAGCTTCTTTCCAGATTTCATCTGAGGATATTTCCTTTTTCACCATAGCCCTCCATGGGCTTCCAAATATCACTTTGCCAATTCCACAAGAACTGTCTTAACGAAAGGCTTCTTGAGGGGAAAGCTGTAACTCTGTGAGATGATGTCACAGAACACAAATAACTTTCTCAGAAAGCTTCTTTCTCTTTGTTATCGGAGGATATTTCCTTTGGCCCTATAGTCTTGAAAGGGATCCGAAATATCTGTTCTCAGATTCCACAGAAATAAGGCTAGCAAAGAGATCCACGAAATACAGATGTAACTCTGTGAGATGAATTAACAGAACACTAAGCAGTTTCTCAGAAAGCTTCTTTCCAGATTTCATCTGAGGATATTTCCTTTTTCACCATCGCCCTCTATGGGCTTCCAAATATCACTTTGCCAATTCCACAAGAACTGTCTTAGGGAAAGGCTTCTTGAGGGGAAAGCTGTAACTCTGTGAGATGATTTCACAGAACACAAAGAAGTTTCTCAGAAAGCTTCTTTCTCTTTGTTATCGGAGGATATTTCTTTGGCCCCATAGTCTTCAAAGGGATCCGAAATATCTGTTCTCAGATTCCACAGAAATAAGGCTAGCAAAGAGATCCACGAAATACACATGTAACTCTGTGAGATGAATTAACAGAACACTAAGCAGTTTCTCAGAAAGTTTCTTTCCATATTTCATCTGAGGATATTTCCTTTTTCACCATAGCCCTCTATGGGCTTCCAAATATCACATTGCCAATTCCACAAGAACTGTCTTAGCGAAAGGCTTCTTGAGGGGAAAGCTGTAACTCTGTGAGATGATGTCACAGAACACAAAGAACTTTCTCAGAAAGCTTCTTTCTCTTTGTTATCGGAGGATATTTCCTTTGGCCCTATAGTCTTCAAAGGGATCCGAAATATCTGTTCTCAGATTCCACAGAAATAAGGCTAGCAAAGGGATCCACGAAATACAGATGTAACTCTGTGAGATGAATTAACAGAACACTAAGCAGTTTCTCAGAAAGCTTCTTTCCAGATTTCATCTGAGGATATTTCCTTTTTCACCATAGCCCTCTATGGGCTTCCAAATATCACTTTGCCAATTCCACAAGAACTGTCTTAGCGAAAGGCTTCTTGAGGGGAAAGCTGTAACTCTGTGAGATGATTTCACAGAACACAAAGAAGTTTCTCAGAAAGCTTCTTTCTCTTTGTTATCGGAGGATATTTCCTTTGGCCCTATAGTCTTCAAAGGGATCTGAAATATCTGTTCTCAGATTCCACAGAAATAAGGCTAGCAAAGAGATCCACGAAATACAGATGTAACTCTGTGAGATGAATTAACAGAACACTAAGCAGTTTCTGAGAAAGCTTCTATCCAGATTTCATCTGAGGATATTTTCTTTTTCACCATAGCCCTCTATGGGCTTCCAAATATCACTTTGCCAATTCCACAAGAACTGTCTTAGCGAAAGGCTTATTGAGGGGAAAGCTGTAACTCTGTGAGATGATTTCACAGAACACAAAGAAGTTTCTCAGAAAGCTTCTTTCTCTTCGTTATCGGAGGATATTTCCTTTGGCCCTATAGTCTTCAAAGGGATCCGAAATATCTGTTCTCAGATTCCACAGAAATAAGGCTAGCAAAGAGATCCACGAAATACAGATGTAACTCTGTGAGATGAATTAACAGAACACTAAGCAGTTTCTCAGAAAGCTTCTTTCCAGATTTCATCTGATTATATTTCCTTTTTCACCATAGCCCTCCATGGGCTTCCAAATATCACTTTGCCAATTCCACAAGAACTGTCTTAACGAAAGGCTTCTTGAGGGGAAAGCTGTAACTCTGTGAGATGATGTCACAGAACACAAAGAACTTTCTCAGAAAGCTTCTTTCTCTTTGTTATCGGAGGATATTTCCTTTGGCCCTATAGTCTTGAAAGGGATCCGAAATATCTGTTCTCAGATTCCACAGAAATAAGGCTAGCAAAGAGATCCACGAAATACAGATGTAACTCTGTGAGATGAATTAACAGAACACTAAGCCGTTTCTCAGAAAGCTTCTTTCCAGATTTCATCTGAGGATATTTCCTTTTTCACCATCGCCCTCTATGGGCTTCCAAATATCACTTTGCCAATTCCACAAGAACTGTCTTAGGGAAAGGCTTCTTGAGGGCAAAGCTGTAACTCTGTGAGATGATTTCACAGAACACAAAGAAGTTTCTCAGAAAGCTTCTTTCTCTTTGTTATCTTAGTTTATTTCCTTTGGCCCTATAGTCTTCAAAGGGATCCGAAATATCTGTTCTCAGATTCCACAGAAATAACGCTAGCAAAGAGATCCACGAAATACAGATATAACTCTGTGAGATGAATTAACAGAACACTAAGCAGTTTCTCAGAAAGCTTCTTTCCAGATTTCATCTGAGGATATTTCCTTTTTCAGCATAGCCCTCTATGGGCTTCCAAATATCACTTTGCCATTCCACAAGAACTGTCTTAGCGAAAGGCTTCTTGAGGGGAAAGCTGTAACTCTGTGAGATGATTTCACAGAACACAAAGAAGTTTCTCAGAAAGCTTCTTTCTCTTTGTTATCGCAGGATATTTCCTTTGGCCCTATAGTCTTCAAAGGGATCCGAAATATCTGTTCTCAGATTCCACAGAAATAAGGCTAGCAAAGATATCCACGAAACACACATTTAACTCTGTGAGATGAATTAACAGAACACTAAGCAGTTTCTCAGAAAGCTTCTTTCCAGATTTCATCTGAGGATATTTCCTTTTTCACCATAGCCCACTATGGGCTTCCAAATATCACTTTGCCAATTCCACAAGAACTGTCTTAGCGAAAGGCTTCTTGAGGGGAAAGCTGTAACTCTGTGAGATGATTTCACAGAACACAAAGAAGTTTCTCAGAAAGCTTCTTTCTCTTTGTTATCGGAGGATATTTCCTTCGGCCCTATAGTCTTCAAAGGGATCCGAAATATCTGTTCTCAGATTCCACAGAAATAAGGCTAGCAAAGGGATCCACGAAATACAGATGTAACTCTGTGAGATGAATTAACAGAACACTAAGCAGTTTCTCAGAAAGCTTCTTTCCAGATTTCATCTGAGGATATTTCCTTTTTCACCATAGCCCTCTATGGGCTTCCAAATATCACTTTGCCAATTCCACAAGAACTGTCTTAGCGAAAGGCTTCTTGAGAGGAAAGCTGTAACTCTGTGAGATGATGTCACAGAACACAAAGAAGTTTCTCAGAAAGCTTCTTTCTCTTTGTTATGGGAGGATATTTCCTTTGGCCCTATGGTCTTCAAAGGGATCCGAAATATCTGTTCTCAGATTCCACAGAAATAAGGCTAGCAAAGAGATTCACGAAATACAGATGTAACTCTGTGAGATGAATTAAAAGAACACTAAACAGTTTCTCAGAAAGCTTCTTTCCAGATTTCATCTGAGGATATTTCCTTTTTCACCATAGCCCTCTATGGGCTTCCAAATATCACTTTGCCAATTCCACAAGAACTGTCTTAGCGAAAGGCTTCTTGAGGGGAAAGCTGTAAATCTGTGAGATGATTTCACAGAACACAAAGAACTTTCTCAGAAAGCTTCTTTCTCTTTGTTATCGGAGGATATTTCCTTTGGCCCTATAGTCTTCAAAGGGATCCGAAATATCTGTTCTCAGATTCCACAGAAATAAGGCTAGCAAAGGGATCCACGAAATACAGATGTAATTCTGTGAGATGAATTAACAGAACACTAAGCAGTTTCTCAGAAAGCTTCTTTCCAGATTTCATCTGAGGATATTTCCTTTTTCACCATAGCCCTCTATGGGCTTCCAAATATCACTTTGCCAATTCCACAAGAACTGTCTTAGCGAAAGGCTTCTTGAGGGGAAAGCTGTAACTCTGTGAGATGATTTCACAGAACACAAAGAAGTTTCTCAGAAAGCTTCTTTCTCTTTGTTATCGGAGGATATTTCCTTTGGCCCTATAGTCTTCAAAGGGATCCGAAATATCTGTTCTCAGATTCCACAGAAATAAGGCTAGCAAAGAGATCCACGAAATACAGATGTAACTCTGTGAGGTGAATCAACAGAACACTAAGCAGTTTCTCAGAAAGCTTCTTTCCAGATTTCATCTGAGGATATTTCCTTTTTCACCATAGCCCTCTATGGGCTTCCAAATATCACTATGCCAATTCCACAAGAACTGTCTTAGCGAAAGGCTTCTTGAGGGGAAAGCTGTAACTCTGTGAGATGATGACACAGAACACAAAGAAGTTTCTCAGAAAGCTTCTTTCTCTTTGTTATCGGAGGATATTTCCTTTGGCCCTATAGTCTTCAAAGGGATCCGAAATATCTGTTCTCATATTCCATAGAAATAAGGCTAGCAAAGGGATCCACGAAATACAGATGTAACTCTGTGAGATGAATTAACAGAACACTAAGCAGTTTCTCAGAAAGCTTCTTTCCATATTTCATCTGAGGATATTTCCTTTTTCAACATAGCCCTCTATGGGCTTCCAAATATCACTTTGCCAATTCCACAAGAACTGTCTTAGCGAAAGGCTTCTTGAGGGGAAAGCTGTAACTCTGGGAGATGATTTCACAGAACACAAAGAAGTTTCTCAGAGAGCTTCTTTCTCTTTGTTATCGGAGGATATTTCCTTTGGCCCTATAGTCTTCAAAGGGATCCGAAAAATCTGTTCTCAGATTCCACAGAAATAAGGCTAGCAAAGAGATCCACGACATACACATGTAATTCTGTGAGTGGAAGTCACACATCACAGAGCAGTTTCTCAGAAAGCTTCTTTCCAGATTTCATCTGAGGATATTTCCTTTTTCACCATAGCCCTCTATGGGCTTCCAAATATCACTTTCCCAATTCCACAAGAACTGTCTTAGCGAAAGGCTTCTTGAGGGGAAAGCTGTAACTCTGTGAGATGATTTCACAGAACACAAAGAAGTTTCTCAGAAAGCTTCTTTCTCTTTGTTATCGGAGGATATTTCCTTTGGCCCTATAGTCTTCAAAGGGATCCGAAATATCTGTTCTCAGATTCCACAGAAATAAGGCTAGCAAAGAGATCCACGAAATACAGATGTAACTCTTTGAGATGAATTAACAGAACACTAAGCAGTTTCTCAGAAAGCTTCTTTCCAGATTTCATCTCAGGATATTTCCTTTTTCACCATAGCCGTCTATGGGATTCCAAATATCACTTTGCCAATTCCGCAAGAACTGCCTTAACGAAAGGCTTCTTGAGGGGAAAGCTGTAACTCTGTGAGATGATTTCACAGAACACAAAGAAGTTTCTCAGAAAGCTTCTTTCTCTTTGTTATCTTAGTTTATTTCCTTTGGCCCTATAGTCTTCAATGGGATCCGAAATATCTGTTCTCAGATTCCACAGAAATAAGGCTAGCAAAGAGATCCACGAAATAAAGATGTAACTCTGTGAGATGAATTAACAGAACACTAAGCAGTTTCTCAGAAAGCTTCTTTCCAGATTTCATCTGAGGATATTTCCTTTTTCACCATAGCCCTCTATGGGCTTCCAAATATCTCTTTGCCAATTCCACAAGAACTGTCTTAGCGAAAGGCTTCTTGAGGGGAAAGCTGTAACCCTGTGAGATGATGTGACAGAACACAAAGAACTTTCTCAGAAAGCTTCTTTCTCTTTGTTATCGGAGGATATTTCCTTTGGCCCTATAGTCTTCAAAGGGATCCGAAATATCTGTTCTCAGATTCCACAGAAATAAGGCTAGTAAAGGGATCCACGAAATACAGATGTAATTCTGTGAGATGAATTAACAGTACACTAAGCAGTTTCTCAGAAAGCTTCTTTCCAGATTTCATCTGAGGATATTTCCTTTTTCACCATAGCCCTCTATGGGCTTCCAAATATCACTTTGCCAATTCCACAAGAACTGTCTTAGCGAAAGGCTTCTTGAGGGGAAAGCTGTAACTCTGTGAGATGATTTCACAGAACACAAAGAAGTTTCTCAGAAAGCTTCTTTCTCTTTGTTATCGGAGGATATTTCCTTTGGCCCTATAGTCTTCAAAGGGATCCGAAATATCTGTTCTCAGATTCCACAGAAATAAGGCTAGCAAAGAGATCCACGAAATACAGATGTAACTCTGTGAGATGAATCAACAGAACACTAAGCAGTTTCTCAGAAAGCTTCTTTCCAGATTTCATCTGAGGATATTTCCTTTTTCTCCATAGCCCTCTATGGGCTTCCAAATATCACTATGCCAATTCCACAAGAACTGTCTTAGCGAAAGGCTTCTTGAGGAGAAAGCTGTAACTCTGTGAGATGATGTCACAGAACACAAAGAAGTTTCTCAGAAAGCTTCTTTCTCTTTGTTATCGGAGGATATTTCCTTTGGCCCTATAGTCTTCAAAGAGATCCGAAATATCTGTTCTCAGATTCCACAGAAATAAGGCTAGCAAAGGGATCCACGAAATACAGATGTAACTCTGTGAGATGAATTAACAGAACACTAAGCAGTTTCTCAGAAAGCTTCTTTCCATATTTCATCTGAGGATATTTCCTTTTTCAACATAGCCCTCTATGGGCTTCCAAATATCACTTTGCCAATTCCACAAGAACTGTCTTAGCGAAAGGCTTCTTGAGGGGAAAGCTGTAACTCTGGGAGATGATTTCACAGAACACAAAGAAGTTTCTCAGAGAGCTTCTTTCTCTTTGTTATCGGAGGATATTTCCTTTGGCCCTATAGTCTTCAAAGGGATCCGAAAAATCTGTTCTCAGATTCCACAGAAATAAGGCTAGCAAAGAGATCCACGACATACACATGTAACTCTGTGAGTGGAAGTCACACATCACAGAGCAGTTTCTCAGAAAGCTTCTTTCCAGATTTCATCTGAGGATATTTCCTTTTTCACCATAGCCCTCTATGGGCTTCCAAATATCACTTTCCCAATTCCACAAGAACTGTCTTAGCGAAAGGTTTCTTGAGGGGAAAGCTGTAACTCTGTGAGATGATTTCACAGAACACAAAGAAGTTTCTCAGAAAGCTTCTTTCTCTTTGTTATCGGAGGATATTTCCTTTGGCCCTATAGTCTTCAAAGGGATCCGAAATATCTGTTCTCAGATTCCACAGAAATAAGGCTAGCAAAGAGATCCACGAAATACAGATGTAACTCTTTGAGATGAATTAACAGAACACTAAGCAGTTTCTCAGAAAGCTTCTTTCCAGATTTCATCTGAGGATATTTCCTTTTTCACCATAGCCGTCTATGGGCTTCCAAATATCACTTCGCCAATTCCGCAAGAACTGCCTTAACGAAAGGCTTCTTGAGGGGAAAGCTGTAACTCTGTGATATGATTTCACAGAACACAAAGAAGTTTCTCAGAAAGCTTCTTTCTCTTTGTTATCGGAGGATATTTCCTTTGGCCCTATAGTCTTCAAAGGGATCCGAAATATCTGTTCTCAGATTCCACAGAAATAACGCTAGCAAAGAGATCCACGAAATACAGATGTAACTCTGTGAGATGAATTAACAGAACACTAAGCAGTTTCTCAGAAAGCTTCTTTCCAGATTTCATCTGAGGATATTTCCTTTTTCACCATAGCCCTCTATGGGCTTCCAAATATCACTTTGCCATTCCACAAGAACTGTCTTAGCGAAAGGCTTCTTGAGGGGAAAGCTGTAACTCTGTGAGATGATTTCACAGAACACAAAGAAGTTTCTCAGAAAGCTTCTTTCTCTTTGTTATCGCAGGATATTTCCTTTGGCCCTATAGTCTTCAAAGGGATCCGAAATATCTGTTCTCAGATTCCACAGAAATAAGGCTAGCAAAGATATCCACGAAACACACATTTAACTCTGTGTGATGAATTAACAGAACACTAAGCAGTTTCTCAGAAAGCTTCTTTCCAGATTTCATCTGAGGATATTTCCTTTTTCACCATAGCCCTCTATGGGCTTCCAAATATCACTTTGCCAATTCCACAAGAACTGTCTAGCGAAAGGCTTCTTGAGGGGAAAGCTGTAACTCTGTGAGATGATTTCACAGAACACAAAGAAGTTTCTCAGAAAGCTCCTTTCTCTTTGTTATCGGAGGATATTTCCTTTGGCCCTATAGTCTTCAAAGGGATCCGTAATATCTGTTCTCAGATTCCACAGAAATAAGGCTAGCAAAGAGATCCACGAAATACAGATGTAACTCTGTGAGATGAATTAACAGAACACTAAGCAGTTTCTCAGAAAGCTTCTTTCCAGATTTCATCTGAGGATATTTCCTTTTTCACCATAGCCCTCTATGGGCTTCCAAATATCACTTTGCCATTCCACAAGAACTGTCTTAGCGAAAGGCTTCTTGAGGGGAAAGCTGTAACTCTGTGAGATGATTTCACAGAACACAAAGAACTTTCTCAGAAAGCTTCTTTCTCTTTGTTATCGGAGGATATTTCCTTTGGCCCTATAGTCTTCAAAGGGATCCGAAATATCTGTTCTCAGATTCCACAGAAATAAGGCTAACAAAGAGATCCACGAAATACAGATGTAACTCTTTGAGATGAATTAACAGAACACTAAGCAGTTTCTCACAAAGCTTCTTTCCAGATTTCATCTCAGGATATTTCCTCTTTCACCATAGCCGTCTATGGGCTTCCAAATATCACTTTGCCAATTCCGCAAGAACTGCCTTAACGAAAGGCTTCTTGAGGGCAAAGCTGTAACTCAGTGAGATGATTTCACAGAACACAAAGAAGTTTCTCAGAAAGCTTCTTTCTCTTTGTTATCTTAGTTTATTTCCTTTGGCCCTATAGTCTTCAAAGGGATCCGAAATATCTGTTCTCAGATTCCACAGAAATAACGCTAGCAAAGAGATCCACGAAATACAGATATAACTCTGTGAGATGAATTAACAGAACACTAAGCAGTTTCTCAGAAAGCTTCTTTCCAGATTTCATCTGAGGATATTTCCTTTTTCACCATAGCCCTCTAAGGGCTTCCAAATATCACTTTGCCATTCCACAAGAACTGTCTTAGCGAAAGGCTTCTTGAGGGGAAAGCTGTAACTCTGTGAGATGATTTCACAGAACACAAAGAAGTTTCTCAGAAAGCTTCTTTCTCTTTGTTATCGCAGGATATTTCCTTTGGCCCTATAGTCTTCAAAGGGATCCGAAATATCTGTTCTCAGATTCCACAGAAATAAGGCTAGCAAAGATATCCACGAAACACACATTTAACTCTGTGAGATGAATTAACAGAACACTAAGCAGTTTCTCAGAAAGCTTCTTTCCAGATTTCAGCTGAGGATATTTCCTTTTTCACCATAGCCCTCTATGGGCTTCCAAATATCACTTTGCCAATTCCACAAGAACTGTCTTAGCGAAAGGCTTCTTGAGGGGAAAGCTGTAACTCTGTGAGATGATTTCACAGAACACAAAGAAGTTTCTCAGAAAGCTTCTTTCTCTTTGTTATCGGAGGATATTTCCTTTGGCCCTATAGTCTTCAAAGGGATCCGAAATATCTGTTCTCAGATTCCACAGAAATAAGGCTAGCAAAGAGATCCACGACATACACATGTAACTCTGTGAGATGAATTAACAGAACACTAAGCAGTTTCTCAGAAAGCTTCTTTCCAGATTTCATCTGAGGATATTTCCTTTTTCACCATAGCCCTCTATGGGCTTCCAAATATCACTTTGCCATTCCACAAGAACTGTTTTAGCGAAAGGCTTCTTGAGGGGAAAGCTGTAACTCTGTGAGATGATTTCACAGAACACAAAGAAGTTTCTGAGAAAGCTTCTTTCTCTTTGTTATCGCAGGATATTTTCTTTGGTCCTATAGTCTTCAAAGGGATCCGAAATATCTGTTCTCAGATTCCACAGAAATAAGACTAGCAAAGAGATCCACGAAATACAGATGTAACTCTGTGAGATGAATTAACAGAACACTAAGCAGTTTCTCAGAAAGCTTCTTTCCAGATTTCATCTGAGGATATTTTCTTTTTCACCATAGCCCTCTATGGGCTTCCAAATATCACTTTGCCAATTCCACAAGAACTGTCTTAGCGAAAGGCTTCTTGAGGGGAAAGCTGTAACTCTGTGAGATGATTTCACAGAACACAAAGAAGTTTCTCAGAAAGCTTCTTTCTCTTTGTTATCGGAGGATATTTCCTTTGGCCCCATAGTCTTCAAAGGGATCCGAAATATCTGTTCTCAGATTCCACAGAAATAAGGCTAGCAAAGAGATCCACGAAATACACATGTAACTCTGTGAGATGAATCAACAGAACACTAAGCAGTTTCTCAGAAAGCTTCTTTCCAGATTTCATCTGAGGATATTTCCTTTTTCTCCATAGCCCTCTATGGGCTTCCAAATATCACTATGCCAATTCCACAAGAACTGTCTTAGCGAAAGGCTTCTTGAGGGGAAAGCTGTAACTCTGTGAGATGATGTCACAGAACACAAAGAAGTTTCTCAGAAAGCTTCTTTCTCTTTGTTATCGGAGGATATTTCCTTTGGCCCTATAGTCTTCAAAGGGATCCGAAATATCTGTTCTCAGATTCCACAGAAATAAGGCTAGCAAAGGGATCCACGAAATACAGATGTAACTCTGTGAGATGAATTAACAGAACACTAAGCAGTTTCTCAGAAAGCTTCTTTCCATATTTCATCTGAGGATATTTCCTTTTTCAACATAGCCCTCTATGGGCTTCCAAATATCACTTTGCCAATTCCACAAGAACTGTCTTAGCGAAAGGCTTCTTGAGGGGACAGCTGTAACTCTGGGAGATGATTTCACAGAACACAAAGAAGTTTCTCAGAGAGCTTCTTTCTCTTTGTTATCGGAGGATATTTCCTTTGGCCCTATAGTCTTCAAAGGGATCCGAAAAATCTGTTCTCAGATTCCACAGAAATAAGGCTAGCAAAGAGATCCACGACATACACATGTAACTCTGTGAGTGGAAATCACACATCACAGAGCAGTTTCTCTGAAAGCTTCTTTCCAGATTTCATCTGAGGATATTTTCTTTTTCACCATAGCCCTCTATGGGCTTCCAAATATCACTTTCCCAATTCCACAAGAACTGTCTTAGCGAAAGGCTTGTTGAGGGGAAAGCTGTAACTCTGTGAGATGATTTCACAGAACACAAAGAAGTTTCTCAGAAAGCTTCTTTCTCTTTGTTATCGGAGGATATTTCCTTTGGCCCTATAGTCTTCAAAGGGATCCGAAATATCTGTTCTCAGATTCCACAGAAATAAGGCTAGCAAAGAGATCCACGAAATACAGATGTAACTCTTTGAGATGAATTAACAGAACACTAAGCAGTTTCTCACAAAGCTTCTTTCCAGATTTCATCTGAGGATATTTCCTTTTTCACCATAGCCGTCTATGGGCTTCCAAATATCACTTTGCTAATTCCGCAAGAACTGCCTTAACGAAAGGCTTCTTGAGGGGAAAGCTGTAACTCTGTGAGATGATTTCACAGAACACAAAGAAGTTTCTCAGAAAGCTTCTTTCTCTTTGTTATCTTAGTTTATTTCCTTTGGCCCTATAGTCTTCAAAGGGATCCGAAATGTCTGTTCTCAGATTCCACAGAAATAAGGCTAGCAAAGAGATCCACGAAATAAAGATGTAACTCTGTGAGATGAATTAACAGAACACTAAGCAGTTTCTCAGAAAGCTTCTTTCCAGATTTCATCTGAGGATATTTCCTTTTTCACCATAGCCCTCTATGGGCTTCCAAATATCACTTTGCCAATTCCACAAGAACTGTCTTAGCGAAAGGCTTCTTGAGGGGAAAGCTGTAACCCTGTGAGATGATGTCACAGAACACAAAGAAGTTTCTCAGAAAGCTTCTGTCTCTTTGTTATCGGAGGATATTTCCTTTGGCCCTATAGTCTTCAAAGGGATCCGAAATATCTGTTCTCAGATTCCACAGAAATAAGGCTAGCAAAGAGATCCACGAAATACAGATGTAACTCTGTGAGATGAATTAACAGAACACTAAGCAGTTTCTCACAAAGCTTCTATCCAGATTTCATCTGAGGATATTTCCTTTTTCACCATAGCCCTCTATGGGCTTCCAGATATCACTTTGCCAATTCCACAAGAACTGTCTTAGCGAAAGGCTTCTTGAGGGGAAAGCTGTAACTCTCTGAGATGATTTCACAGAACACGAAGAAGTTTCTCAGAAAGTTTCTTTCTCTTTGTTATCTTAGGATATTTCCTTTGGCCCTATAGTCTTCAAAGGGATCCGAAATATCTTTTCTCAGATTCCACAGAAATAAGGCTAGCAAAGAGATCCACGAAATACAGATGTAACTCTGTGAGATGAATTAACGGAACACTAAGCAGTTTCTCAGAAAGCTTCTTTCCAGATTTCATCTGAGGATATTTCCTTTTTCACCGTAGGCCTCTATGGGCTTCCAAATATCACTTTGCCAATTCCAAAAGAACTGTCTTAGCGAAAGGCTTCTTGAGGGGAAAGCTGTAACTCTGTGAGATGATTTCACAGAACACAAAGTAGTTTCTCAGAAAGCTTCTTTCTCCTTGTTATCGGAGGATATTTCCTTTGGCCCTATAGTCTTCAAAGGGATCCGAAATATCTGTTCTCAGATTCCACAGAAATAAGGCAAGCAAAGAGATCCACGAAATACACATGTAACTCTGTGAGATGAATCAACAGAACACTAAGCAGTTTCTCAGAAAGCTTCTTTCCAGATTTCATCTGAGGATATTTCCTTTTTCTCCATAGCCCTCTATGGGCTTCCAAATATCACTTTGCCAATTCCACAAGAACTGTCTTAGCGAAAGGCTTCTTGAGGGGAAAGCTGTAACTCTGTGAGATGATGTCACAGAACACAAAGAAGTTTCTCAGAAAGCTTCTTTCTCTTTGTTATCGGAGGATATTTCCTTTGGCCCTATAGTCTTCAAAGGGATCCGAAATATCTGTTCTCAGATTCCACAGAAATAAGGCTAGCAAAGGGATCCACGAAATACAGATGTAACTCTGTGAGATGAATTAACAGAACACTAAGCAGTTTCTCAGAAAGCTTCTTTCCATATTTCATCTGAGGATATTTCCTTTTTCAACATAGCCCACTATGGGCTTCCAAATATCACTTTGCCAATTCCACAAGAACTGTCTTAGCGAAAGGCTTCTTGAGGGGAATGCTGTAACTCTGGGAGATGATTTCACAGAACACAAAGAAGTTTCTCAGAGAGCTTCTTTCTCTTTGTTATCGGAGGATATTTCCTTTGGCCCTATAGTCTTCAAAGGGATCCGAAAAATCTGTTCTCAGATTCCACAGAAATAAGGCTAGCAGAGAGATCCACGACATACACATGTAACTCTGTGAGTGGAAGTCACACATCACAGAGCAATTTCTCAGAAAGCTTCTTTCCAGATTTCATCTGAGGATATTTCCTTTTTCACCATAGCCCTCTATGGGCTTCCAAATATCACTTTCCCAATTCCACAAGAACTGTCTTAGCGAAAGGCTTCTTGATGGGAAAGCTGTAACTCTGTGAGATGATTTCACAGAACACAAAGAAGTTTCTCAGAAAGCTTCTTTCTCTTTGTTCTCGGAGGATATTTCCTTTGGCCCTATAGTCTTCAATGGGATCCGAAATATCTGTTCTCAGATTCCACAGAAATAAGGCTATCAAAGAGATCCACGAAATACAGATGTAACTCTTTGAGATGAATTAACAGAACACTAAGCAGTTTCTCACAAGGCTTCTTTCCAGATTTCATCTCAGGATATTTCCTTTTTCACCATAGCTGTCTAGGGGCTTCCAAATATCACTTTGCCAATTCCGCAAGAACTGCCTTAACGAAAGGCTTCTTGAGGGCAAAGCTGTAACTCTGTGAGATGATTTCACAGAACACAAAGAAGTTTCTCAGAAAGCTTCTTTCTCTTTGTTATCTTAGTTTATTTCCTTTGGCCCTGTAGTCTTCAAAGGGATCCGAAATATCTGTTCTCAGATTCCACAGAAATAACGCTAGCAAAGAGATCCACGAAATACAGATATAACTCTGTGAGATGAATTAACAGAACACTAAGCAGTTTCTCAGAAAGCTTCTTTCCAGATTTCATCTGAGGATAATTCCTTTTTCACCATAGCCCTCTATGGGCTTCCAAATATCACTTTGCCATTCCACAAGAACTGTCTTAGCGAAAGGCTTCTTGAGGGGAAAGCTGTAACTCTGTGAGATGATTTCACAGAACACAAAGAAGTTTCTCAGAAAGCTTCTTTCTCTTTGTTATCGCAGGATATTTCCTTTGGCCCTATAGTCTTCAAAGGGATCCGAAATATCTGTTCTCAGATTCCACAGAAATAAGGTTAGCAAAGAGATCCACGAAACACACATTTAACTCTGTGAGATGAACTAACAGAACACTAAGCAGTTTCTCAGAAAGCTTCTTTCCAGATTTCATCTGAGGATATTTCCTTTTTCACCATAGCCCTCTATGGGCTTCCAAATATCACTTTGCCAATTCCACAAGAACTGTCTTAGCGAAAGGCTTCTTGAGGGGAAAGCTGTAACTCTGTGAGATGATTTCACAGAACACAAAGAAGTTTCTCAGAAAGCTTCTTTCTCTTTGTTATCGGAGGATATTTCCTTTGGCCCTATAGTCTTCAAAGTGATCCGAAATATCTGTTCTCAGATTCCACAGAAAAAAGGCTAGCAAAGGGATCCACGAAATACAGATGTAACTCTGTGAGATGAATCAACAGAACACTAAGCAGTTTCTCAGAAAGCTTCTTTCCAGATTTCATCTGAGGATATTTCCTTTTTCACCATAGCCCTCTATGGGCTTCCAAATATCACTTTGCCAATTCCACAAGAACTGTCTTAGCGAAAGGCTTCTTGAGGGGAAAGCTGTAACTCTGGGAGATGATTTCACAGAACACAAAGAAGTTTCTCAGAGAGCTTCTTTCTCTTTGTTATCGGAGGATATTTCCTTTGGCCTTATAGTCTTCAAAGGGATCCGAAAAATCTGTTCTCAGATTCCACAGAAATAAGGCTAGCAAAGAGATCCACGACATACACATGTAACTCTGTGAGTGGAAGTCACACATCACAGAGCAGTTTCTCAGAAAGCTTCTTTCCAGATTTCATCGGAGGATATTTCCTTTTTCACCATAGCCCTCTATGGGCTTCCAAATATCACTTTCCCAATTCCACAAGAACTGTCTTAGCGAAAGGCTTCTTGAGGGGAAAGCTGTAACTCTGTGAGATGATTTCACAGAACACAAAGAAGTTTCTCAGAAAGCTTCTTTCTCTTTGTTATCGGAGGATATTTCCTTTGGCCCTATAGTCTTCAAAGGGATCCGAAATATCTGTTCTCAGATTCCACAGAAATAAGGCTAGCAAAGAGATCCACGAAATACAGATGTAACTCTTTGAGATGAATTAACAGAACACTAAGCAGTTTCTCACAAAGCTTCTTTCCAGATTTCATCTCAGGATATTTCCTTTTTCACCATAGCCGTCTATGGGCTTCCAAATATCACTTTGCCAATTCCGCAAGAACTGCCTTAACGAAAGGCTTCTTGAGGGTAAAGCTGTAACTCTGTGAGATGATTTCACAGAACACAAAGAAGTTTCTCAGAAAGCTTCTTTCTCTTTGTTATCTTAGTTTATTTCCTTTGGCCCTATAGTCTTCAAAGGGATCCGAAATATCTGTTCTCAGATTCCACAGAAATAACGCTAGCAAAGAGATCCACGAAATACAGATGTTACTCTGTGAGATGAATTAACAGAACACTAAGCAGTTTCTCAGAAAGCTTCTTTCCAGATTTCATCTGAGGATATTTCCTTTTTCACCATAGCCCTCCATGGGCTTCCAAATATCACTTTGCCAATTCCACAAGAACTGTCTTAACGAAAGGCTTCTTGAGGGGAAAGCTGTAACTCTGTGAGATGATGTCACAGAACACAAAGAACTTTCTCAGAAAGCTTCTTTCTCTTTGTTATCGGAGGATATTTCCTTTGGCCCTATAGTCTTCAAAGGGATCCGAAATATCTGTTCTCAGATTCCACAGAAATAAGGCTAGCAAAGAGATCCACGAAATACAGATGTAACTCTGTGAGATGAATTAACAGAACACTAAGCAGTTTCTCAGAAACCTTCTTTCCAGATTTCATCTGAGGATATTTCCTTTTTCACCATAGCCCTCTATGGGCTTCCAAATATCACTTTGCCAATTCCACAAGAACTGTCTTAGCGAAAGGCTTCTTGAGGGGAAAGCTGTAAATCTGTGAGATGATTTCACAGAACACAAAGAACTTTCTCAGAAAGCTTCTTTCTCTTTGTTATCGGAGGATATTTCCTTTGGCCCTATAGTCTTCAAAGGGATCCGAAATATCTGTTCTCAGATTCCACAGAAATAAGGCTAGCAAAGAGATCCACGAAATACATATGTAACTCTGTGAGATGAATTAACAGAACACTAAGCAGTTTCTCAGAAAGCTTCTTTCCAGATTTCATCTGAGGATATTTCCTTTTTCACCATCGCCCTCTATGGGCTTCCAAATATCAGTTTGCCGATTCCACAAGAACTGTCCTAGCGAAAGGCTTCTTGAGGGGAAAGCTGTAACTCTGTGAGATGATTTCACAGAACACAAAGAAGTTTCTCAGAAAGCTTCTTTCTCTTTGTTATCGGAGGATATTTCCTTTGGCCCTATAGTCTTCAAAGGGATCCGAAATATCTGTTCTCAGATTCCACAGAAATAAGGCTAGCAAAGGGATCCACGAAATACAGATGTAACTCTGTGAGATGAATTAACAGAACACTAAGCAGTTTCTCAGAAAGCTTCTTTCCATATTTCATCTGAGGATATTTCCTTTTTCACCATAGCCCTCTATGGGCTTCCAAATATCACTTTGCCAATTCCACAAGAACTGTCTTAGCGAAAGGCTTCTTGAGGGGAAAGCTGTAACTCTGGGAGATGATTTCACAGAACACAAAGAAGTTTCTCAGAGAGCTTCTTTCTCTTTGTTATCGGAGGATATTTCCTTTGGCCCTATAGTCTTCAAAGGGATCCGAAAAATCTGTTCTCAGATTCCACAGAAATAAGGCTAGCAAAGAGATCCACGACATACACATGTAACTCTGTGAGTGGAAGTCACACATCACAGAGCAGTTTCTCAGAAAGCTTCTTTCCAGATTTCATCTGAGGATATTTCCTTTTTCACCATTGCCCTCTATGGGCTTCCAAATATCACTTTCCCAATTCCACAAGAAGTGTCTTACCGAAAGGCTTCTTGAGGGGAAAGCTGTAACTCTGTGAGATGATTTCACAGAACACAAAGAAGTTTCTCAGAAAGCTTCTTTCTCTTTGTTATCGGAGGATATTTCCTTTGGCCCTATAGTCTTCAAAGGGATCCGAAATATCTGTTCTCAGATTCCACAGAAATAAGGCTAGCAAAGAGATCCACGAAATACAGATGTAACTCTTTGAGATGAATTAACAGAACACTAAGCAGTTTCTCACAAAGCTTCTTTCCAGATTTCATCTGAGGATATTTCCTTTTTCACCATAGCCGTCTATGGGCTTCCAAATATCACTTTGCTAATTCCGCAAGAACTGCCTTAACGAAAGGCTTCTTGAGGGGAAAGATGTAACTCTGTGAGATGATTTCACAGAACACAAAGAAGTTTCTCAGAAAGCTTCTTTCTCTTTGTTATCTTAGTTTATTTCCTTTGGCCCTATAGTCTTCAAAGGGATCTGAAATGTCTGTTCTCAGATTCCACAGAAATAAGGCTAGCAAAGGGATCCACGAAATACAGATGTAACTCTGTGAGATGAATTAACAGAACACTAAGCAGTTTCTCAGAAAGCTTCTTTCCAGATTTCATCTGAGGATATTTCCTTTTTCACCATAGCCCACTATGGGCTTCCAAATATCACTTTGCCAATTCCACAAGAACTGTCTTAGCGAAAGGCTTCTTGAGGGGAAAGCTGTAACCCTGTGAGATGATGTCACAGAACACAAAGAAGTTTCTCAGAAAGCTTCTGTCTCTTTGTTATCGGAGGATATTTCCTTTGGCCCTATAGTCTTCAAAGGGATCCGAAATATCTGTTCTCAGATTCCACAGAAATAAGGCTAGCAAAGAGATCCACGAAATACAGATGTAACTCTGTGAGATGAATTAACAGAACACTAAGCAGTTTCTCACAAAGCTTCTATCCAGATTTCATCTGAGGATATTTCCTTTTTCACCATAGCCCTCTATGGGCTTCCAGATATCACTTTGCCAATTCCACAAGAACTGTCTTAGCGAAAGGCTTCTTGAGGGGAAAGCTGTAACTCTCTGAGATGATTTCACAGAACACGAAGAAGTTTCTCAGAAAGTTTCTTTCTCTTTGTTATCTTAGGATATTTCCTTTGGCCCTATAGTCTTCAAAGGGATCCGAAATATCTTTTCTCAGATTCCACAGAAATAAGGCTAGCAAAGAGATCCACGAAATACAGATGTAACTCTGTGAGATGAATTAACGGAACACTAAGCAGTTTCTCAGAAAGCTTCTTTCCAGATTTCATCTGAGGATATTTCCTTTTTCACCGTAGCCCTCTATGGGCTTCCAAATATCACTTTGCCAATTCCACAAGAACTGTCTTAGCGAAAGGCTTCTTGAGGGGAAAGCTGTAACTCTGTGAGATGATTTCACAGAACACAAAGAAGTTTCTCAGAAAGCTTCTTTCTCTTTGTTATCGGAGGATATTTCCTTTGGCCCTATAGTCTTCAAAGGGATCCGAAATATCTGTTCTCAGATTCCACAGAAATAACGCTAGCAAAGAGATCCACGAAATACAGATGTAACTCTGTGAGATGAATTAACAGAACACTAAGCAGTTTCTCAGAAAGCTTCTTTCCAGATTTCATCTGAGGATATTTCCTTTTTCACCATAGCCCTCTATGGGCTTCCAAATATCACTTTGCCATTCCACAAGAACTGTCTTAGCGAAAGGCTTCTTGAGGGGAAAGCTGTAACTCTGTGAGATGATTTCACAGAACACAAAGAAGTTTCTCAGAAAGCTTCTTTCTCTTTGTTATCGCAGGATATTTCCTTTGGTCCTATAGTCTTCAAAGGGATCCGAAATATCTGTTCTCAGATTCCACAGAAATAAGGCTAGCAAAGAGATCCACGAAATACAGATGTAACTCTGTGAGATGAATTAACAGAACACTAAGCAGTTTCTCAGAAAGCTTCTTTCCAGATTCCATCTGAGGATATTTTCTTTTTCACCATAGCCCTCTATGGGCTTCCAAATATCACTTTGCCAATTCCACAAGAACTGTCTTAGCGAAAGGCTTATTGAGGGGAAAGCTGTAACTCTGTGAGATGATTTCTCAGAACAGAAAGAAGTTTCTTAGAAAGCTTCTTTCTCTTTGTTATCGGAGGATATTTCCTTTGGCCCTATAGTCTTCAAAGGGATCCGAAATATCTGTTCTCAGATTCCACAGAAATAAGGCTAGCGAAGAGATCCACGAAATACAGATGTAACTCTGTGAGATGAATTAACAGAACACTAAGCAGTTTCTCAGAAAGCTTCTTTCCAGATTTCATCTGAGGATATTTCCTTTTTCACCATAGCCCTCCATGGGCTTCCAAATATCACTTTGCCAATTCCACAAGAACTGTCTTAACGAAAGGCTTCTTGAGGGGAAAGCTGTAACTCTGTGAGATGATGTCACAGAACACAAAGAACTTATACAGAAAGCTTCTTTCTCTTTGTTATCGGAGGATATTTCCTTTGGCCCTATAGTCTTCAAAGGGATCCGAAATATCTGTTCTCAGATTCGAAGGAAATAAGGCTAGCAAAGAGATCCACGAAATACAGATGTAACTCTGTGAGATGAATTAACAGAACACTAAGCAGTTTCTCAGAAAGCTTCTTTCCAGATTTCATCTGAGGATATTTCCTTTTTCACCATAGCCCTCTATGGGCTTCCAAATATCACTTTGCCAATTCCACAAGAACTGTCTTAGCGAAAGGCTTCTTGAGGGGAAAGCTGTAAATCTGTGAGATGATTTCACAGAACACAAAGAACTTTCTCAGAAAGCTTCTTTCTCTTTGTTATCGGAGGATATTTCCTTTGGCCCTATAGTCTTCAAAGGGATCCGAAATATCTGTTCTCAGATTCCACAAAAATAAGGCTAGCAAAGAGATCCACGAAATACAGATGTAACTCTGTGAGATGAATTAACAGAACACTAAGCAGTTTCTCAGAAAGCTTCTTTCCAGATTTCATCTGAGGATATTTCCTTTTTCACCATCGCCCTCTATGGGCTTCCAAATATCACTTTGCCGATTCCACAAGAACTGTCCTAGCGAAAGGCTTCTTGAGGGGAAAGCTGTAACTCTGTGAGATGATTTCACAGAACACAAAGAAGTTTCTCAGAAAGCTTCTTTCTCTTTGTTATCGGAGGATATTTCCTTTGGCCCCATAGTCTTCAAAGGGATCCGAAATATCTGTTCTCAGATTCCACAGAAATAAGGCTAGCAAAGAGATCCACGAAATACACATGTAACTCTGTGAGATGAATTAACAGAACACTAAGCAGTTTCTCAGAAAGTTTCTTTCCAGATTTCATCTGAGGATATTTCCTTTTTCACCATAGCCCTCTATGGGCTTCCAAATATCACTTTGCCAATTCCACAAGAACTGTCTTAGCGAAAGGCTTCTTGAGGGGAAAGCTGTAACTCTGTGAGATGATTTCACAGAACACAAAGAAGTTTCTCAGAAAGCTTCTTTCTCTTTGTTATCGGAGGATATTTCCTTTGGCCCTATAGTCTTCAAAGGGATCCGAAATATCTGTTCTCAGATTCCACAGAAATAAGGCTAGCAAAGAGATCCACGAAATACACATGTAACTCTGTGAGATGAATCAACAGAACACTAAGCAGTTTCTCAGAAAGCTTCTTTCCAGATTTCATCTGAGGATATTTCCTTTTTCACCATAGCCCTCTATGGGCTTCCAAATATCACTTTGCCAATTCCACAAGAACTGTCTTAGCGAAAGGCTTCTTGAGGGGAAAGCTGTAAATCTGTGAGATGATTTCACAGAACACAAAGAACTTTCTCAGAAAGCTTCTTTCTCTTTGTTATCGGAGGATATTTCCTTTGGCCCTATAGTCTTCAAAGGGATCCGAAATATCTGTTCTCAGATTCCACAGAAATAAGGCTAGAAAAGGGATCCACGAAATACAGATGTAACTCTGTGAGATGAATTAACAGAACACTAAGCAGTTTCTCAGAAAGCTTCTTTCCAGATTTCATCTGAGGATATTTCCTTTTTCAACATAGCCCTCTATGGGCTTCCAAATATCACTTTGCCAATTCCACAAGAACTGTCTTAGCGAAAGGCTTCTTGAGGGGAAAGCTGTAACTCTGGGAGATGATTTAACAGAAAACAAAGAAGTTTCTCAGAAAGCTTCTTTCTCTTTGTTATCGGAGGATATTTCCTTTGGCCCTATGGTCTTCAAAGGGATCCGAAATATCTGTTCTCAGATTCCACAGAAATAAGGCTAGCAAAGAGATCCACGAAATACAGATGTAACTCTGTGAGATGAATTAACAGAACACTAAGCAGTTTCTCAGAAAGCTTCTTTCCAGATTTCATCTGAGGATATTTTCTTTTTCACCGTAGCCCTCTATGGGCTTCCAAATATCACTTTGCCAATTCCACAAGAACTGTCTTAGGGAAAGGCTTATTGAGGGGAAAGCTGTAACTCTGTGAGATGATTTCTCAGAACAGAAAGAAGTTTCTCAGAAAGCTTCTTTCTCTTTGTTATCGGAGGATATTTCCTTTGGCCCTATAGTCTTCAAAGGGATCCGAAATATCTGTTCTCAGATTCCACAGAAATAAGGCTAGCAAAGAGATCCACGAAATACAGATGTAACTCTGTGAGATGAATTAACAGAACACTAAGCAGTTTCTCAGAAAGCTTCTTTCCAGATTTCATCTGAGGATATTTCCTTTTTCAACATAGCCCTCCATGGGCTTCCAAATATCACTTTGCCAATTCCACAAGAACTGTCTTAACGAAAGGCTTCTTGAGGGGAAAGCTGTAACTCTGTGAGATGATGTCACAGAACACAAAGAACTTTCTCAGAAAGCTTCTTTCTCTTTGTTATCGGAGGATATTTCCTTTGGCCCTATAGTCTTCAAAGGGATCCGAAATATCTGTTCTCAGATTCCACAGAAATAAGGCTAGCAAAGAGATCCACGAAATACAGATGTAACTCTGTGAGATGAATTAACAGAACACTAAGCAGTTTCTCAGAAAGCTTCTTTCCAGATTTCATCTGAGGATATTTCCTTTTTCACCATAGCCCTCTATGGGCTTCCAAATATCACTTTGCCAATTCCACAAGAACTGTCTTAGCGAAAGGCTTCTTGAGGGGAAAGCTGTAAATCTGTGAGATGATTTCACAGAACACAAAGAACTTTCTCAGAAAGCTTCTTTCTCTTTGTTATCGGAGGATATTTCCTTTGGCCCTATAGTCTTCAAAGGGATCCGAAATATCTGTTCTCAGATTCCACAGAAATAAGGCTAGCAAAGAGATCCACGAAATACAGATGTGACTCTGTGAGATGAATTAAGAGAACACTAAGCAGTTTCTCAGAAAGCTTCTTTCCAGATTTCATCTGAGGATATTTCCTTTTTCACCATCGCCCTCTATGGGCTTACAAATATCACTTTGCCGATTCCACAAGAACTGTCCTAGCGAAAGGCTTCTTGAGGGGAAAGCTGTAACTCTGTGAGATGATTTCACAGAACACAAAGAAGTTTCTCAGAAAGCTTCTTTCTCTTTGTTATCGGAGGATATTTCCTTTGGCCCCATAGTCTTCAAAGGGATCCGAAATATCTGTTCTCAGATTCCACAGAAATAAGGCTAGCAAAGAGATCCACGAAATACACATGTAACTCTGTGAGATGAATTAACAGAACACTAAGCAGTTTCTCAGAAAGTTTCTTTCCAGATTTCATCTGAGGATATTTCCTTTTTCACCATAGCCCTCTATGGGCTTCCAAATATCACTTTGCCAATTCCACAAGAACTGTCTTAGCGAAAGGCTTCTTGAGGGGAAAGCTGTAACTCTGTGAGATGATTTCACAGAACACAAAGAAGTTTCTCAGAAAGCTTCTTTCTCTTTGTTATGGGAGGATATTTCCTTTGGCCCTATGGTCTTCAAAGGGATCCGAAATATCTGTTCTCAGATTCCACAGAAATAAGGCTAGCAAAGAGATTCACGAAATACAGATGTAACTCTGTGAGATGAATTAAAAGAACACTAAGCAGTTTCTCAGAAAGCTTCTTTCCAGATTTCATCTGAGGATATTTCCTTTTTCACCATAGCCCTCTATGGGCTTCCAAATATCACTTTGCCAATTCCACAAGAACTGTCTTAGCGAAAGGCTTCTTGAGGGGAAAGCTGTAAATCTGTGAGATGATTTCACAGAACACAAAGAACTTTCTCAGAAAGCTTCTTTCTCTTTGTTATCGGAGGATATTTCCTTTGGCCCTATAGTCTTCAAAGGGATCCGAAATATCTGTTCTCAGATTCCACAGAAATAAGGCTAGCAAAGGGATCCACGAAATACAGATGTAATTCTGTGAGATGAATTAACAGAACACTAAGCAGTTTCTCAGAAAGCTTCTTTCCAGATTTCATCTGAGGATATTTCCTTTTTCACCATAGCCCTCTATGGGCTTCCAAATATCACTTTGCCAATTCCACAAGAAGTGTCTTAGCGAAAGGCTTCTTGAGGGGAAAGCTGTAACTCTGTGAGATGATTTCACAGAACACAAAGAAGTTTCTCAGAAAGCTTCTTTCTCTTTGTTATCGGAGGATATTTCCTTTGGCCCTATAGTCTTCAAAGGGATCCGAAATATCTGTTCTCAGATTCCACAGAAATAAGGCTAGCAAAGAGATCCACGAAATACAGATGTAACTCTGTGAGATGAATCAACAGAACACTAAGCAGTTTCTCAGAAAGCTTCTTTCCAGATTTCATCTGAGGATATTTCCTTTTTCTCCATAGCCCTCTATGGGCTTCCAAATATCACTATGCCAATTCCACAAGAACTGTCTTAGCGAAAGGCTTCTTGAGGGGAAAGCTGTAACTCTGTGAGATGATGTCACAGAACACAAAGAAGTTTCTCAGAAAGCTTCTTTCTCTTTGTTATCGGAGGATATTTCCTTTGGCCCTATAGTCTTCAAAGGGATCCGAAATATCTGTTCTCAGATTCCACAGAAATAAGGCTAGCAAAGGGATCCACGAAATACAGATGTAACTCTGTGAGATGAATTAACAGAACACTAAGCAGTTTCTCAGAAAGCTTCTTTCCATATTTCATCTGAGGATATTTCCTTTTTAAACATAGCCCTCTATGGGCTTCCAAATATCACTTTGCCAATTCCACAAGAACTGTCTTAGCGAAAGGCTTCTTGAGGGGAAAGCTGTAACTCTGGGAGATGATTTCACAGAACACAAAGAAGTTTCTCAGAGAGCTTCTTTCTCTTTGTTATCGGAGGATATTTCCTTTGGCCCTATAGTCTTCAAAGGGATCCGAAAAATCTGTTCTCAGATTCCACAGAAATAAGGCTAGCAAAGAGATCCACGACATACACATGTAACTCTGTGAGTGGAAGTCACACATCACAGAGCAGTTTCTCAGAAAGCTTCTTTCCAGATTTCATCTGAGGATATTTCCTTTTTCACCATAGCCCTCTATGGGCTTCCAAATATCACTTTCCCAATTCCACAAGAACTGTCTTAGCGAAAGGTTTCTTGAGGGGAAAGCTGTAACTCTGTGAGATGATTTCACAGAACACAAAGAAGTTTCTCAGAAAGCTTCTTTCTCTTTGTTATCGGAGGATATTTCCTTTGGCCCTATAGTCTTCAAAGGGATCCGAAATATCTGTTCTCAGATTCCACAGAAATAAGGCTAGCAAAGAGATCCACGAAATACAGATGTAACTCTTTGAGATGAATTAACAGAACACTAAGCAGTTTCTCAGAAAGCTTCTTTCCAGATTTCATCTGAGGATATTTCCTTTTTCACCATAGCCGTCTATGGGCTTCCAAATATCACTTCGCCAATTCCGCAAGAACTGCCTTAACGAAAGGCTTCTTGAGGGGAAAGCTGTAACTCTGTGAGATGATTTCACAGAACACAAAGAAGTTTCTCAGAAAGCTTCTTTCTCTTTGTTATCGGAGGATATTTCCTTTGGCCCTATAGTCTTCAAAGGGATCCGAAATATCTGTTCTCAGATTCCACAGAAATAACGCTAGCAAAGAGATCCACGAAATACAGATGTAACTCTGTGAGATGAATTAACAGAACACTAAGCAGTTTCTCAGAAAGCTTCTTTCCAGATTTCATCTGAGGATATTTCCTTTTTCACCATAGCCCTCTATGGGCTTCCAAATATCACTTTGCCATTCCACAAGAACTGTCTTAGCGAAAGGCTTCTTGAGGGGAAAGCTGTAACTCTGTGAGATGATTTCACAGAACACAAAGAAGTTTCTCAGAAAGCTTCTTTCTCTTTGTTATCGCAGGATATTTCCTTTGGCCCTATAGTCTTCAAAGGGATCCGAAATATCTGTTCTCAGATTCCACAGAAATAAGGCTAGCAAAGATATCCACGAAACACACATTTAACTCTGTGAGATGAATTAACAGAACACTAAGCAGTTTCTCAGAAAGCTTCTTTCCAGATTTCATCTGAGGATATTTCCTTTTTCAACATAGCCCTCTATGGGCTTCCAAATATCACTTTGCCAATTCCACAAGAACTGTCTAGCGAAAGGCTTCTTGAGGGGAAAGCTGTAACTCTGTGAGATGATTTCACAGAACACAAAGAAGTTTCTCAGAAAGCTCCTTTCTCTTTGTTATCGGAGGATATTTCCTTTGGCCCTATAGTCTTCAAAGGGATCCGTAATATCTGTTCTCAGATTCCACAGAAATAAGGCTAGCAAAGAGATCCACGAAATACAGATGTAACTCTGTGAGATGAATTAACAGAACACTAAGCAGTTTCTCAGAAAGCTTCATTCCAGATTTCATCTGAGGATATTTCCTTTTTCACCATAGCCCTCTATGGGCTTCCAAATATCACTTTGCCATTCCACAAGAACTGTCTTAGCGAAAGGCTTCTTGAGGGGAAAGCTGTAACTCTGTGAGATGATTTCACAGAACACAAAGAACTTTCTCAGAAAGCTTCTTTCTCTTTGTTATCGGAGGATATTTCCTTTGGCCCTATAGTCTTCAAAGGGATCCGAAATATCTGTTCTCAGATTCCACAGAAATAAGGCTAACAAAGAGATCCACGAAATACAGATGTAACTCTTTGAGATGAATTAACAGAACACTAAGCAGTTTCTCACAAAGCTTCTTTCCAGATTTCATCTCAGGATATTTCCTCTTTCACCATAGCCGTCTATGGGCTTCCAAATATCACTTTGCCAATTCCGCAAGAACTGCCTTAACGAAAGGCTTCTTGAGGGCAAAGCTGTAACTCAGTGAGATGATTTCACAGAACACAAAGAAGTTTCTCAGAAAGCTTCTTTCTCTTTGTTATCTTCGTTTATTTCCTTTGGCCCTATAGTCTACAAAGGGATCCGAAATATCTGTTCTCAGATTCCACAGAAATAACGCTAGCAAAGAGATCCACGAAATACAGATATAACTCTGTGAGATGAATTAACAGAACACTAAGCAGTTTCTCAGAAAGCTTCTTTCCAGATTTCATCTGAGGATATTTCCTTTTTCACCATAGCCCTCTATGGGCTTCCAAATATCACTTTGCCATTCCACAAGAACTGTCTTAGCGAAAGGCTTCTTGAGGGGAAAGCTGTAACTCTGTGAGATGATTTCACAGAACACAAAGAAGTTTCTCAGAAAGCTTCTTTCTCTTTGTTATCGCAGGATATTTCCTTTGGCCCTATAGTCTTCAAAGGGATCCGAAATATCTGTTCTCAGATTCCACAGAAATAAGGCTAGCAAAGATATCCACGAAACACACATTTAACTCTGTGAGATGAATTAACAGAACACTAAGCAGTTTCTCAGAAAGCTTCTTTCCAGATTTCAGCTGAGGATATTTCCTTTTTCACCATAGCCCTCTATGGGCTTCCAAATATCACTTTGCCAATTCCACAAGAACTGTCTTAGCGAAAGGCTTCTTGAGGGGAAAGCTGTAACTCTGTGAGATGATTTCACAGAACACAAAGAAGTTTCTCAGAAAGCTTCTTTCTCTTTGTTATCGGAGGATATTTCCTTTGGCCCTATAATCTTCAAAGGGATCCGAAATATCTGTTCTCAGATTCCACAGAAATAAGGCTAGCAAAGAGATCCACGACATACACATGTAACTCTGTGAGATGAATTAACAGAACACTAAGCAGTTTCTCAGAAAGCTTCTTTCCAGATTTCATCTGAGGATATTTCCTTTTTCACCATAGCCCTCTATGGGCTTCCAAATATCACTTTGCCATTCCACAAGAACTGTTTTAGCGAAAGGCTTCTTGAGGGGAAAGCTGTAACTCTGTGAGATGATTTCACAGAACACAAAGAAGTTTCTCAGAAAGCTTCTTTCTCTTTGTTATCGCAGGATATTTTCTTTGGTCCTATAGTCTTCAAAGGGATCCGAAATATCTGTTCTCAGATTCCACAGAAATAAGACTAGCAAAGAGATCCACGAAATACAGATGTAACTCTGTGAGATGAATTAACAGAACACTAAGCAGTTTCTCAGAAAGCTTCTTTCCAGATTTCATCTGAGGATATTTTCTTTTTCACCATAGCCCTCTATGGGCTTCCAAATATCACTTTGCCAATTCCACAAGAACTGTCTTAGCGAAAGGCTTCTTGAGGGGAAAGCTGTAACTCTGTGAGATGATTTCACAGAACACAAAGAAGTTTCTCAGAAAGCTTCTTTCTCTTTGTTATCGGAGGATATTTCCTTTGGCCCCATAGTCTTCAAAGGGATCCGAAATATCTGTTCTCAGATTCCACAGAAATAAGGCTAGCAAAGAGATCCACGAAATACACATGTAACTCTGTGAGATGAATCAACAGAACACTAAGCAGTTTCTCAGAAAGCTTCTTTCCAGATTTCATCTGAGGATATTTCCTTTTTCTCCATAGCCCTCTATGGGCTTCCAAATATCACTATGCCAATTCCACAAGAACTGTCTTAGCGAAAGGCTTCTTGAGGGGAAAGCTGTAACTCTGTGAGATGATGTCACAGAACACAAAGAAGTTTCTCAGAAAGCTTCTTTCTCTTTGTTATCGGAGGATATTTCCTTTGGCCCTATAGTCTTCAAAGGGATCCGAAATATCTGTTCTCAGATTCCACAGAAATAAGGCTAGCAAAGGGATCCACGAAATACAGATGTAACTCTGTGAGATGAATTAACAGAACACTAAGCAGTTTCTCAGAAAGCTTCTTTCCAGATTTCATCTGAGGATATTTCCTTTTTCAACATAGCCCTCTATGGGCTTCCAAATATCACTTTGCCAATTCCACAAGAACTGTCTTAGCGAAAGGCTTCTTGAGGGGAAAGCTGTAACTCTGGGAGATGATTTCACAGAACACAAAGAAGTTTCTCAGAGAGCTTCTTTCTCTTTGTTATCGGAGGATATTTCCTTTGGCCCTATAGTCTTCAAAGGGATCCGAAAAATCTGTTCTCAGATTCCACAGAAATAAGGCTAGCAAAGAGATCCACGACATACACATGTAACTCTGTGAGTGGAAATCACACATCACAGAGCAGTTTCTCAGAAAGCTTCTTTCCAGATTTCATCTGAGGATATTTTCTTTTTCACCATAGCCCTCTATGGGCTTCCAAATATCACTTTCCCAATTCCACAAGAACTGTCTTAGCGAAAGGCTTGTTGAGGGGAAAGCTGTAACTCTGTGAGATGATTTCACAGAACACAAAGAAGTTTCTCAGAAAGCTTCTTTCTCTTTGTTATCGGAGGATATTTCCTTTGGCCCTATAGTCTTCAAAGGGATCCGAAATATCTGTTCTCAGATTCCACAGAAATAAGGCTAGCAAAGAGATCCACGAAATACAGATGTAACTCTTTGAGATGAATTAACAGAACACTAAGCAGTTTCTCACAAAGCTTCTTTCCAGATTTCATCTGAGGATATTTCCTTTTTCACCATAGCCGTCTATGGGCTTCCAAATATCACTTTGCTAATTCCGCAAGAACTGCCTTAACGAAAGGCTTCTTGAGGGGAAAGCTGTAACTCTGTGAGATGATTTCACAGAACACAAAGAAGTTTCTCAGAAAGCTTCTTTCTCTTTGTTATCTTAGTTTATTTCCTTTGGCCCTATAGTCTTCAAAGGGATCCGAAATGTCTGTTCTCAGATTCCACAGAAATAAGGCTAGCAAAGAGATCCACGAAATAAAGATGTAACTCTGTGAGATGAATTAACAGAACACTAAGCAGTTTCTCAGAAAGCTTCTTTCCAGATTTCATCTGAGGATATTTCCTTTTTCACCATAGCCCTCTATGGGCTTCCAAATATCACTTTGCCAATTCCACAAGAACTGTCTTAGCGAAAGGCTTCTTGAGGGGAAAGATGTAACCCTGTGAGATGATGTCACAGAACACAAAGAAGTTTCTCAGAAAGCTTCTGTCTCTTTGTTATCGGAGGATATTTCCTTTGGCCCTATAGTCTTCAAAGGGATCCGAAATATCTGTTCTCAGATTCCACAGAAATAAGGCTAGCAAAGAGATCCACGAAATACAGATGTAACTCTGTGAGATGAATTAACAGAACACTAAGCAGTTTCTCACAAAGCTTCTATCCAGATTTCATCTGAGGATATTTCCTTTTTCACCATAGCCCTCTATGGGCTTCCAGATATCACTTTGCCAATTCCACAAGAACTGTCTTAGCGAAAGGCTTCTTGAGGGGAAAGCTGTAACTCTCTGAGATGATTTCACAGAACACGAAGAAGTTTCTCAGAAAGTTTCTTTCTCTTTGTTATCTTAGGATATTTCCTTTGGCCCTATAGTCTTCAAAGGGATCCGAAATATCTTTTCTCAGATTCCACAGAAATAAGGCTAGCAAAGAGATCCACGAAATACAGATGTAACTCTGTGAGATGAATTAACGGAACACTAAGCAGTTTCTCAGAAAGCTTCTTTCCAGATTTCATCTGAGGATATTTCCTTTTTCACCGTAGGCCTCTATGGGCTTCCAAATATCACTTTGCCAATTCCAAAAGAACTGTCTTAGCGAAAGGCTTCTTGAGGGGAAAGCTGTAACTCTGTGAGATGATTTCACAGAACACAAAGAAGTTTCTCAGAAAGCTTCTTTCTCCTTGTTATCGGAGGATATTTCCTTTGGCCCTATAGTCTTCAAAGGGATCCGAAATATCTGTTCTCAGATTCCACAGAAATAACGCTAGCAAAGAGATCCACGAAATACAGATGTAACTCTGTGAGATGAATTAACAGAACACTAAGCAGTTTCTCAGAAAGCTTCTTTCCAGATTTCATCTGAGGATATTTCCTTTTTCACGATAGCCCTCTATGGGCTTCCAAATATCACTTTGCCATTCCACAAGAACTATCTTAGCGAAAGGCTTCTTGAGGGGAAAGCTGTAACTCTGTGAGATGATTTCACAGAACACAAAGAAGTTTCTCAGAAAGCTTCTTTCTCTTTGTTATCGCAGATATTTCCTTTGGCCCTATAGTCTTCAAAGGGATCCGAAATATCTGTTCTCAGATTCCACAGAAATAAGGCTAGCAAAGATATCCACGAAACACACATTTAACTCTGTGAGATGAATTAACAGAACACTAAGCAGTTTCTCAGAAAGCTTCTTTCCAGATTTCATCTGAGGATATTTCCTTTTTCACCATAGCCCTCTATGGGCTTCCAAATATCTCTTTGCCAATTCCACAAGAACTGTCTTAGCGAAAGGCTTCTTGAGGGGAAAGCTGTAACTCTGTGAGATGATTTCACAGAACACAAAGAAGTTTCTCAGAAAGCTTCTTTCTCTTTGTTATCGCAGGATATTTCCTTTGGTCCTATAGTCTTCAAAGGGATCCGAAATATCTGTTCTCAGATTCCACAGAAATAAGGCTAGCAAAGAGATCCACGAAATACAGATGTAACTCTGTGAGATGAATTAACAGAACACTAAGCAGTCTCTCAGAAAGCTTCTTTCCAGATTTCATCTTAGGATATTTTCTTTTTCACCATAGCCCTCTATGGGCTTCCAAATATCACTTTGCCAATTCCACAAGAACTGTCTTAGCGAAAGGCTTCTTGAGGGGAAAGCTGTAACTCTGTGAGATGATTTCTCAGAACAGAAAGAAGTTTCTCAGAAAGCTTCTTTCTCTTTGTTATCGGAGGATATTTCCTTTGGCCCTATAGTCTTCAAAGGGATCCGAAATATCTGTTCTCAGATTCCACAGAAATAAGGCTAGCAAAGAGATCCACGAAATACAGATGTAACTCTGTGAGATGAATTAACAGAACACTAAGCAGTTTCTCAGAAAGCTTCTTTCCAGATTTCATCTGAGGATATTTCCTTTTTCACCATAGCCCTCCATGGGCTTCCAAATATCACTTTGCCAATTCCACAAGAACTGTCTTAACGAAAGGCTTCTTGAGGGGAAAGCTGTAACTCTGTGAGATGATGTCACAGAACACAAAGAACTTTCTCAGAAAGCTTCTTTCTCTTTGTTATCGGAGGATATTTCCTTTGGCCCTATAGTCTTCAAAGGGATCCGAAATATCTGTTCTCAGATTCCACAGAAATAAGGCTAGCAAAGAGATCCACGAAATACAGATGTAACTCTGTGAGATGAATTAACAGAACACTAAGCAGTTTCTCAGAAAGCTTCTTTCCAGATTTCATCTGAGGATATTTCCTTTTTCACCATAGCCCTCTATGGGCTTCCAAATATCAGTTTGCCGATTCCACAAGAACTGTCCTAGCGAAAGGCTTCTTGAGGGGAAAGCTGTAACTCTGTGAGATGATTTCACAGAACACAAAGAAGTTTCTCAGAAAGCTTCTTTCTCTTTGTTATCGGAGGATATTTCCTTTGGCCCTATAGTCTTCAAAGGGATCCGAAATATCTGTTCTCAGATTCCACAGAAATAAGGCTAGCAAAGGGATCCACGAAATACAGATGTAACTCTGTGAGATGAATTAACAGAACACTAAGCAGTTTCTCAGAAAGCTTCTTTCCATATTTCATCTGAGGATATTTCCTTTTTCAACATAGCCCTCTATGGGCTTCCAAATATCACTTTGCCAATTCCACAAGAACTGTCTTAGCGAAAGGCTTCTTGAGGGGAAAGCTGTAACTCTGGGAGATGATTTCACAGAACACAAAGAAGTTTCTCAGAGAGCTTCTTTCTCTTTGTTATCGGAGGATATTTCCTTTGGCCCTATAGTCTTCAAAGGGATCCGAAAAATCTGTTCTCAGATTCCACAGAAATAAGGCTAGCAAAGAGATCCACGACATACACATGTAACTCTGTGAGTGGAAGTCACACATCACAGAGCAGTTTCTCAGAAAGCTTCTTTCCAGATTTCATCTGAGGATATTTCCTTTTTCACCATAGCCCTCTATGGGCTTCCAAATATCACTTTGCCAATTCCACAAGAACTGTCTTAGCGAAAGGCTTCTTGAGGGGAAAGCTGTAACCCTGTGAGATGATGTCACAGAACACAAAGAAGTTTCTCAGAAAGCTTCTGTCTCTTTGTTATCGGAGGATATTTCCTTTGGCCCTATAGTCTTCAAAAGGATCCGAAATATCTGTTCTCAGATTCCACAGAAATAAGGCTAGCAAAGAGATCCACGAAATACAGATGTAACTCTGTGAGATGAATTAACAGAACACTAAGCAGTTTCTCACAAAGCTTCTATCCAGATTTCATCTGAGGATATTTCCTTTTTCACCATAGCCCTCTATGGGCTTCCAGATATCACTTTGCCAATTCCACAAGAACTGTCTTAGCGAAAGGCTTCTTGAGGGGAAAGCTGTAACTCTCTGAGATGATTTCACAGAACACGAAGAAGTTTCTCAGAAAGTTTCTTTCTCTTTGTTATCTTAGGATATTTCCTTTGGCCCTATAGTCTTCAAAGGGATCCGAAATATCTTTTCTCAGATTCCACAGAAATAAGGCTAGCAAAGAGATCCACGAAATACAGATGTAACTCTGTGAGATGAATTAACGGAACACTAAGCAGTTTCTCAGAAAGCTTCTTTCCAGATTTCATCTGAGGATATTTCCTTTTTCACCGTAGCCCTCTATGGGCTTCCAAATATCACTTTGCCAATTCCACAAGAACTGTCTTAGCGAAAGGCTTATTGAGGGGAAAGCTGTAACTCTGTGAGATGATTTCTCAGAACAGAAAGAAGTTTCTCAGAAAGCTTCTTTCTCTTTGTTATCGGAGGATATTTCCTTTGGCCCTATAGTCTTCAAAGGGATCCGAAATATCTGTTCTCAGATTCCACAGAAATAAGGCTAGCGAAGAGATCCACGAAATACAGATGTAACTCTGTGAGATGAATTAACAGAACACTAAGCAGTTTCTCAGAAAGCTTCTTTCCAGATTTCATCTGAGGATATTTCCTTTTTCACCATAGCCCTACATGGGCTTCCAAATATCACTTTGCCAATTCCACAAGAACTGTCTTAACGAAAGGCTTCTTGAGGGGAAAGCTGTAACTCTGTGAGATGATGTCACAGAACACAAAGAACTTTCTCAGAAAGCTTCTTTCTCTTTGTTATCGGAGGATATTTCCTTTGGCCCTATAGTCTTCAAAGGGATCCGAAATATCTGTTCTCAGATTCCACAGAAATAAGGCTAGCAAAGAGATCCACGAAATACAGATGTAACTCTGTGAGATGAATTAACAGAACACTAAGCAGTTTCTCAGAAAGCTTCTTTCCAGATTTCATCTGAGGATATTTCCTTTTTCACCATAGCCCTCTATGGGCTTCCAAATATCACTTTGCCAATTCCACAAGAACTGTCTTAGCGAAAGGCTTCTTGAGGGGAAAGCTGTAAATCTGTGAGATGATTTCACAGAACACAAAGAACTTTCTCAGAAAGCTTCTTTCTCTTTGTTATCGGAGGATATTTCCTTTGGCCCTATAGTCTTCAAAGGGATCCGAAATATCTGTTCTCAGATTCCACAAAAATAAGGCTAGCAAAGAGATCCACGAAATACAGATGTAACTCTGTGAGATGAATTAACAGAACACTAAGCAGTTTCTCAGAAAGCTTCTTTCCATATTTCATCTGAGGATATTTCCTTTTTCAACATAGCCCTCTATGGGCTTCCAAATATCACTTTGCCAATTCCACAAGAACTGTCTTAGCGAAAGGCTTCTTGAGGGGAAAGCTGTAACTCTGGGAGATGATTTCACAGAACACAAAGAAGTTTCTCAGAGAGCTTCTTTCTCTTTGTTATCGGAGGATATTTCCTTTGGCCCTATAGTCTTCAAAGGGATCCGAAAAATCTGTTCTCAGATTCCACAGAAATAAGGCTAGCAAAGAGATCCACGACATACACATGTAACTCTGTGAGTGGAAGTCACACATCACAGAGCAGTTTCTGAGAAAGCTTCTTTCCAGATTTCATCTGAGGATATTTCCTTTTTCACCATAGCCATCTAAGGGCTTCCAAATATCACTTTGCCAATTCCACAAGAACTGTCTTAGCGAAAGGCTTCTTGAGGGGAAAGCTGTAACCCTGTGAGATGATGTCACAGAACACAAAGAAGTTTCTCAGAAAGCTTCTGTCTCTTTGTTATCGGAGGATATTTCCTTTGGCCCTATAGTCTTCAAAGGGATCCGAAATATCTGTTCTCAGATTCCACAGAAATAAGGCTAGCAAAGAGATCCACGAAATACAGATGTAACTCTGTGAGATGAATTAACAGAACACTAAGCAGTTTCTCACAAAGCTTCTATCCAGATTTCATCTGAGGATATTTCCTTTTTCACCATAGCCCTCTATGGGCTTCCAGATATCACTTTGCCAATTCCACAAGAACTGTCTTAGCGAAAGGCTTCTTGAGGGGAAAGCTGTAACTCTCTGAGATGATTTCACAGAACACGAAGAAGTTTCTCAGAAAGTTTCTTTCTCTTTGTTATCTTAGGATATTTCCTTTGGCCCTATAGTCTTCAAAGGGATCCGAAATATCTTTTCTCAGATTCCACAGAAATAAGGCTAGCAAAGAGATCCACGAAATACAGATGTAACTCTGTGAGATGAATTAACGGAACACTAAGCAGTTTCTCAGAAAGCTTCTTTCCAGATTTCATCTGAGGATATTTCCTTTTTCACCGTAGCCCTCTATGGGCTTCCAAATATCACTTTGCCAATTCCACAAGAACTGTCTTAGCGAAAGGCTTCTTGAGGGGAAAGCTGTAACTCTGTGAGATGATTTCACAGAACACAAAGAAGTTTCTCAGAAAGCTTCTTTCTCTTTGTTATCGGAGGATATTTCCTTTGGCCCTATAGTCTTCAAAGGGATCCGAAATATCTGTTCTCAGATTCCACAGAAATAACGCTAGCAAAGAGATCCACGAAATACAGATGTAACTCTGTGAGATGAATTTACAGAACACTAAGCAGTTTCTCAGAAAGCTTCTTTCCAGATTTCATCTGAGGATATTTCCTTTTTCACCATAGCCCTCTATGGGCTTCCAAATATCACTTTGCCATTCCACAAGAACTGTCTTAGCGAAAGGCTTCTTGAGGGGAAAGCTGTAACTCTGTGAGATGATTTCACAGAACACAAAGAAGTTTCTCAGAAAGCTTCTTTCTCTTTGTTATCGCAGGATATTTCCTTTGGTCCTATAGTCTTCAAAGGGATCCGAAATATCTGTTCTCAGATTCCACAGAAATAAGGCTAGCAAAGAGATCCACGAAATACAGATGTAACTCTGTGAGATGAATTAACAGAACACTAAGCAGTTTCTCAGAAAGCTTCTTTCCAGATTTCATCTGAGGATATTTTCTTTTTCACCATAGCCCTCTATGGGCTTCCAAATATCACTTTGCCAATTCCACAAGAACTGTCTTAGCGAAAGGCTTATTGAGGGGAAAGCTGTAACTCTGTGAGATGATTTCTCAGAACAGAAAGAAGTTTCTCAGAAAGCTTCTTTCTCTTTGTTATCGGAGGATATTTCCTTTGGCCCTATAGTCTTCAAAGGGATCCGAAATATCTGTTCTCAGATTCCACAGAAATAAGGCTAGCGAAGAGATCCACGAAATACAGATGTAACTCTGTGAGATGAATTAACAGAACACTAAGCAGTTTCTCAGAAAGCTTCTTTCCAGATTTCATCTGAGGATATTTCCTTTTTCACCATAGCCCTACATGGGCTTCCAAATATCACTTTGCCAATTCCACAAGAACTGTCTTAACGAAAGGCTTCTTGAGGGGAAAGCTTTAACTCTGTGAGATGATGTCACAGAACACAAAGAACTTTCTCAGAAAGCTTCTTTCTCTTTGTTATCGGAGGATATTTCCTTTGGCCCTATAGTCTTCAAAGGGATCCGAAATATCTGTTCTCAGATTCCACAGAAATAAGGCTAGCAAAGAGATCCACGAAATACAGATGTAACTCTGTGAGATGAATTAACAGAACACTAAGCAGTTTCTCAGAAAGCTTCTTTCCAGATTTCATCTGAGGATATTTCCTTTTTCACCATAGCCCTCTATGGGCTTCCAAATATCACTTTGCCAATTCCACAAGAACTGTCTTAGCGAAAGGCTTCTTGAGGGGAAAGCTGTAAATCTGTGAGATGATTTCACAGAACACAAAGAACTTTCTCAGAAAGCTTCTTTCTCTTTGTTATCGGAGGATATTTCCTTTGGCCCTATAGTCTTCAAAGGGATCCGAAATATCTGTTCTCAGATTCCACAAAAATAAGGCTAGCAAAGAGATCCACGAAATACAGATGTAACTCTGTGAGATGAATTAACAGAACACTAAGCAGTTTCTCAGAAAGCTTCTTTCCATATTTCATCTGAGGATATTTCCTTTTTCAACATAGCCCTCTATGGGCTTCCAAATATCACTTTGCCAATTCCACAAGAACTGTCTTAGCGAAAGGCTTCTTGAGGGGAAAGCTGTAACTCTGGGAGATGATTTCACAGAACACAAAGAAGTTTCTCAGAGAGCTTCTTTCTCTTTGTTATCGGAGGATATTTCCTTTGGCCCTATAGTCTTCAAAGGGATCCGAAAAATCTGTTCTCAGATTCCACAGAAATAAGGCTAGCAAAGAGATCCACGACATACACATGTAACTCTGTGAGTGGAAGTCACACATCACAGAGCAGTTTCTCAGAAAGCTTCTTTCCAGATTTCATCTGAGGATATTTCCTTTTTCACCATAGCCCTCTATGGGCTTCCAAATATCACTTTGCCAATTCCACAAGAACTGTCTTAGCGAAAGGCTTCTTGAGGGGAAAGCTGTAACCCTGTGAGATGATGTCACAGAACACAAAGAAGTTTCTCAGAAAGCTTCTGTCTCTTTGTTATCGGAGGATATTTCCTTTGGCCCTATAGTCTTCAAAGGGATCCGAAATATCTGTTCTCAGATTCCACAGAAATAAGGCTAGCAAAGAGATCCACGAAATACAGATGTAACTCTGTGAGATGAATTAACAGAACACTAAGCAGTTTCTCACAAAGCTTCTATCCAGATTTCATCTGAGGATATTTCCTTTTTCACCATAGCCCTCTATGGGCTTCCAGATATCACTTTGCCAATTCCACAAGAACTGTCTTAGCGAAAGGCTTCTTGAGGGGAAAGCTGTAACTCTCTGAGATGATTTCACAGAACACGAAGAAGTTTCTCAGAAAGTTTCTTTCTCTTTGTTATCTTAGGATATTTCCTTTGGCCCTATAGTCTTCAAAGGGATCCGAAATATCTTTTCTCAGATTCCACAGAAATAAGGCTAGCAAAGAGATCCACGAAATACAGATGTAACTCTGTGAGATGAATTAACGGAACACTAAGCAGTTTCTCAGAAAGCTTCTTTCCAGATTTCATCTGAGGATATTTCCTTTTTCACCGTAGCCCTCTATGGGCTTCCAAATATCACTTTGCCAATTCCACAAGAACTGTCTTAGCGAAAGGCTTCTTGAGGGGAAAGCTGTAACTCTGTGAGATGATTTCACAGAACACAAAGAAGTTTCTCAGAAAGCTTCTTTCTCTTTGTTATCGGAGGATATTTCCTTTGGCCCTATAGTCTTCAAAGGGATCCGAAATATCTGTTCTCAGATTCCACAGAAATAACGCTAGCAAAGAGATCCACGAAATACAGATGTAACTCTGTGAGATGAATTTACAGAACACTAAGCAGTTTCTCAGAAAGCTTCTTTCCAGATTTCATCTGAGGATATTTCCTTTTTCACCATAGCCCTCTATGGGCTTCCAAATATCACTTTGCCATTCCACAAGAACTGTCTTAGCGAAAGGCTTCTTGAGGGGAAAGCTGTAACTCTGTGAGATGATTTCACAGAACACAAAGAAGTTTCTCAGAAAGCTTCTTTCTCTTTGTTATCGCAGGATATTTCCTTTGGTCCTATAGTCTTCAAAGGGATCCGAAATATCTGTTCTCAGATTCCACAGAAATAAGGCTAGCAAAGAGATCCACGAAATACAGATGTAACTCTGTGAGATGAATTAACAGAACACTAAGCAGTTTCTCAGATAGCTTCTTTCCAGATTTCATCTGAGGATATTTTCTTTTTCACCATAGCCCTCTATGGGCTTCCAAATATCACTTTGCCAATTCCACAAGAACTGTCTTAGCGAAAGGCTTATTGAGGGGAAAGCTGTAACTCTGTGAGATGATTTCTCAGAACAGAAAGAAGTTTCTCAGAAAGCTTCTTTCTCTTTGTTATCGGAGGATATTTCCTTTGGCCCTATAGTCTTCAAAGGGATCCGAAATATCTGTTCTCAGATTCCACAGAAATAAGGCTAGCGAAGAGATCCACGAAATACAGATGTAACTCTGTGAGATGAATTAACAGAACACTAAGCAGTTTCTCAGAAAGCTTCTTTCCAGATTTCATCTGAGGATATTTCCTTTTTCACCATAGCCCTACATGGGCTTCCAAATATCACTTTGCCAATTCCACAAGAACTGTCTTAACGAAAGGCTTCTTGAGGGGAAAGCTGTAACTCTGTGAGATGATGTCACAGAACACAAAGAACTTTCTCAGAAAGCTTCTTTCTCTTTGTTATCGGAGGATATTTCCTTTGGCCCTATAGTCTTCAAAGGGATCCGAAATATCTGTTCTCAGATTCCACAGAAATAAGGCTAGCAAAGAGATCCACGAAATACAGATGTAACTCTGTGAGATGAATTAACAGAACACTAAGCAGTTTCTCAGAAAGCTTCTTTCCAGATTTCATCTGAGGATATTTCCTTTTTCACCATAGCCCTCTATGGGCTTCCAAATATCACTTTGCCAATTCCACAAGAACTGTCTTAGCGAAAGGCTTCTTGAGGGGAAAGCTGTAAATCTGTGAGATGATTTCACAGAACACAAAGAACTTTCTCAGAAAGCTTCTTTCTCTTTGTTATCGGAGGATATTTCCTTTGGCCCTATAGTCTTCAAAGGGATCCGAAATATCTGTTCTCAGATTCCACAAAAATAAGGCTAGCAAAGAGATCCACGAAATACAGATGTAACTCTGTGAGATGAATTAACAGAACACTAAGCAGTTTCTCAGAAAGCTTCTTTCCAGATTTCATCTGAGGATATTTCCTTTTTCACCATCGCCCTCTATGGGCTTCCAAATATCACTTTGCCGATTCCACAAGAACTGTCCTAGCGAAAGGCTTCTTGAGGGGAAAGCTGTAACTCTGTGAGATGATTTCACAGAACACAAAGAAGTTTCTCAGAAAGCTTCTTTCTCTTTGTTATCGGAGGATATTTCCTTTGGCCCCATAGTCTTCAAAGGGATCCGAAATATCTGTTGTCAGATTCCACAGAAATAAGGCTAGCAAAGAGATCCACGAAATACACATGTAACTCTGTGAGATGAATTAACAGAACACTAAGCAGTTTCTCAGAAAGTTTCTTTCCAGATTTCATCTGAGGATATTTCCTTTTTCACCATAGCCCTCTATGGGCTTCCAAATATCACTTTGCCAATTCCACAAGAACTGTCTTAGCGAAAGGCTTCTTGAGGGGAAAGCTGTAACTCTGTGAGATGATTTCACAGAACACAAAGAAGTTTCTCAGAAAGCTTCTTTCTCTTTGTTATCGGAGGATATTTCCTTTGGCCCTATAGTCTTCAAAGGGATCCGAAATATCTGTTCTCAGATTCCACAGAAATAAGGCTAGCAAAGGGATACACGAAATACAGATGTAACTCTGTGAGATGAATTAACGGAACACTAAGCAGTTTCTCAGAAAGCTTCTTTCCAGATTTCATCTGAGGATATTTCCTTTTACACCATAGCCCTCTATGGGCTTCCAAATATCACTTTGCCAATTCCACAAGAACTGTCTTAGCGAAAGGCTTCTTGAGGGGAAAGCTGTAACTCTGTGAGATGATTTCACAGAACACAAAGAAGTTTCTCAGAAAGCTTCTTTCTCTTTGTTATCGGAGGATATTTCCTTTGGCCCTATAGTCTTCAAAGGGATCCGAAATATCTGTTCTCAGATTCCACAGAAATAAGGCTAGCAAAGAGATCCACGAAATACACATGTAACTCTGTGAGATGAATCAACAGAACACTAAGCAGTTTCTCAGAAAGCTTCTTTCCAGATTTCATCTGAGGATATTTCCTTTTTCACCATAGCCCTCTATGGGCTTCCAAATATCACTTTGCCAATTCCACAAGAACTGTCTTAGCGAAAGGCTTCTTGAGGGGAAAGCTGTAAATCTGTGAGATGATTTCACAGAACACAAAGAACTTTCTCAGAAAGCTTCTTTCTCTTTGTTATCGGAGGATATTTCCTTTGGCCCTATAGTCTTCAAAGGGATCCGAAATATCTGTTCTCAGATTCCACAGAAATAAGGCTAGCAAAGGGATCCACGAAATACAGATGTAACTCTGTGAGATGAATTAACAGAACACTAAGCAGTTTCTCAGAAAGCTTCTTTCCAGATTTCATCTGAGGATATTTCCTTTTTCAACATAGCCCTCTATGGGCTTCCAAATATCACTTTGCCAATTCCACAAGAACTGTCTTAGCGAAAGGCTTCTTGAGGGGAAAGCTGTAACTCTGGGAGATGATTTCACAGAAAACAAAGAAGTTTCTCAGAAAGCTTCTTTCTCTTTGTTATCGGAGGATATTTCCTTTGGCCCTATGGTCTTCAAAGGGATCCGAAATATCTGTTCTCAGATTCCACAGAAATAAGGCTAGCAAAGAGATCCACGAAATACAGATGTAACTCTGTGAGATGAATTAACAGAACACTAAGCAGTTTCTCAGAAAGCTTCTTTCCAGATTTCATTTGAGGATATTTTCTTTTTCACCATAGCCCTCTATGGGCTTCCAAATATCACTTTGCCAATTCCACAAGAACTGTCTTAGCGAAAGACTTATTGAGGGGAAAGCTGTAACTCTGTGAGATGATTTCTCAGAACAGAAAGAAGTTTCTCAGAAAGCTTCTTTCTCTTTGTTATCGGAGGATATTTCCTTTGGCCCTATAGTCTTCAAAGGGATCCGAAATATCTGTTCTCAGATTCCACAGAAATAAGGCTAGCAAAGAGATCCACGAAATACAGATGTAACTCTGTGAGATGAATTAACAGAACACTAAGCAGTTTCTCAGAAAGCTTCTTTCCAGATTTCATCTGAGGATATTTCCTTTTTCAACATAGCCCTCCATGGGCTTCCAAATATCACTTTGCCAATTCCACAAGAACTGTCTTAACGAAAGGCTTCTTGAGGGGAAAGCTGTAACTCTGTGAGATGATGTCACAGAACACAAAGAACTTTCTCAGAAAGCTTCTTTCTCTTTGTTATCGGAGGATATTTCCTTTGGCCCTATAGTCTTCAAAGGGATCCGAAATATCTGTTCTCAGATTCCACAGAAATAAGGCTAGCAAAGGGATACACGAAATACAGATGTAACTCTGTGAGATGAATTAACGGAACACTAAGCAGTTTCTCAGAAAGCTTCTTTCCAGATTTCATCTGAGGATATTTCCTTTTACACCATAGCCCTCTATGGGCTTCCAAATATCACTTTGCCAATTCCACAAGAACTGTCTTAGCGAAAGGCTTCTTGAGGGGAAAGCTGTAACTCTGTGAGATGATTTCACAGAACACAAAGAAGTTTCTCAGAAAGCTTCTTTCTCTTTGTTATCGGAGGATATTTCCTTTGGCCCTATAGTCTTCAAAGGGATCCGAAATATCTGTTCTCAGATTCCACAGAAATAAGGCTAGCAAAGAGATCCACGAAATACACATGTAACTCTGTGAGATGAATCAACAGAACACTAAGCAGTTTCTCAGAAAGCTTCTTTCCAGATTTCATCTGAGGATATTTCCTTTTTCACCATAGCCCTCTATGGGCTTCCAAATATCACTTTGCCAATTCCACAAGAACTGTCTTAGCGAAAGGCTTCTTGAGGGGAAAGCTGTAAATCTGTGAGATGATTTCACAGAACACAAAGAACTTTCTCAGAAAGCTTCTTTCTCTTTGTTATCGGAGGATATTTCCTTTGGCCCTATAGTCTTCAAAGGGATCCGAAATATCTGTTCTCAGATTCCACAGAAATAAGGCTAGCAAAGGGATCCACGAAATACAGATGTAACTCTGTGAGATGAATTAACAGAACACTAAGCAGTTTCTCAGAAAGCTTCTTTCCAGATTTCATCTGAGGATATTTCCTTTTTCAACATAGCCCTCTATGGGCTTCCAAATATCACTTTGCCAATTCCACAAGAACTGTCTTAGCGAAAGGCTTCTTGAGGGGAAAGCTGTAACTCTGGGAGATGATTTCACAGAAAACAAAGAAGTTTCTCAGAAAGCTTCTTTCTCTTTGTTATCGGAGGATATTTCCTTTGGCCCTATGGTCTTCAAAGGGATCCGAAATATCTGTTCTCAGATTCCACAGAAATAAGGCTAGCAAAGAGATCCACGAAATACAGATGTAACTCTGTGAGATGAATTAACAGAACACTAAGCAGTTTCTCAGAAAGCTTCTTTCCAGATTTCATTTGAGGATATTTTCTTTTTCACCATAGCCCTCTATGGGCTTCCAAATATCACTTTGCCAATTCCACAAGAACTGTCTTAGCGAAAGACTTATTGAGGGGAAAGCTGTAACTCTGTGAGATGATTTCTCAGAACAGAAAGAAGTTTCTCAGAAAGCTTCTTTCTCTTTGTTATCGGAGGATATTTCCTTTGGCCCTATAGTCTTCAAAGGGATCCGAAATATCTGTTCTCAGATTCCACAGAAATAAGGCTAGCAAAGAGATCCACGAAATACAGATGTAACTCTGTGAGATGAATTAACAGAACACTAAGCAGTTTCTCAGAAAGCTTCTTTCCAGATTTCATCTGAGGATATTTCCTTTTTCAACATAGCCCTCCATGGGCTTCCAAATATCACTTTGCCAATTCCACAAGAACTGTCTTAACGAAAGGCTTCTTGAGGGGAAAGCTGTAACTCTGTGAGATGATGTCACAGAACACAAAGAACTTTCTCAGAAAGCTTCTTTCTCTTTGTTATCGGAGGATATTTCCTTTGGCCCTATAGTCTTCAAAGGGATCCGAAATATCTGTTCTCAGATTCCACAGAAATAAGGCTAGCAAAGAGATCCACGAAATACAGATGTAACTCTGTGAGATGAATTCACAGAACACTAAGCAGTTTCTCAGAAAGCTTCTTTCCAGATTTCATCTGAGGATATTTCCTTTTTCACCATAGCCCTCTATGGGCTTCCAAATATCACTTTGCCAATTCCACAAGAACTGTCTTAGCGAAAGGCTTCTTGAGGGGAAAGCTGTAAATCTGTGAGATGATTTCACAGAACACAAAGAACTTTCTCAGAAAGCTTCTTTCTCTTTGTTATCGGAGGATATTTCCTTTGGCCCTATAGTCTTCAAAGGGATCCGAAATATCTGTTCTCAGATTCCACAGAAATAAGGCTAGCAAAGAGATCCACGAAATACAGATGTGACTCTGTGAGATGAATTAAGAGAACACTAAGCAGTTTCTCAGAAAGCTTCTTTCCAGATTTCATCTGAGGATATTTCCTTTTTCACCATCGCCCTCTATGGGCTTACAAATATCACTTTGCCGATTCCACAAGAACTGTCCTAGCGAAAGGCTTCTTGAGGGGAAAGCTGTAACTCTGTGAGATGATTTCACAGAACACAAAGAAGTTTCTCAGAAAGCTTCTTTCTCTTTGTTATCGGAGGATATTTCCTTTGGCCCCATAGTCTTCAAAGGGATCCGAAATATCTGTTCTCAGATTCCACAGAAATAAGGCTAGCAAAGAGATCCACGAAATACACATGTAACTCTGTGAGATGAATTAACAGAACACTAAGCAGTTTCTCAGAAAGTTTCTTTCCAGATTTCATCTGAGGATATTTCCTTTTTCACCATAGCCCTCTATGGGCTTCCAAATATCACTTTGCCAATTCCACAAGAACTGTCTTAGCGAAAGGCTTCTTGAGGGGAAAGCTGTAACTCTGTGAGATGATTTCACAGAACACAAAGAAGTTTCTCAGAAAGCTTCTTTCTCTTTGTTATCGGAGGATATTTCCTTTGGCCCTATAGTCTTCAAAGGGATCCGAAATATCTGTTCTCAGATTCCACAGAAATAAGGCTAGCAAAGGGATCCACGAAATACAGATGTAACTCTGTGAGATGAATTAACAGAACACTAAGCAGTTTCTCAGAAAGCTTCTTTCCAGATTTCATCTGAGGATATTTCCTTTTTCACCATAGCCCTCTATGGGCTTCCAAATATCACTTTGCCAATTCCACAAGAACTGTCTTAGCGAAAGGCTTCTTGAGGGGAAAGCTGTAACTCTGTGAGATGATTTCACAGAACACAAAGAAGTTTCTCAGAAAGCTTCTTTCTCTTTGTTATCGGAGGATATTTCCTTTGGCCCTATAGTCTTCAAAGGGATCCGAAATATCTGCTCTCAGATTCCACAGAAATAAGGCTAGCAAAGAGATCCACGAAATACACATGTAACTCTGTGAGATGAATCAACAGAACACTAAGCAGTTTCTCAGAAAGCTTCTTTCCAGATTTCATCTGAGGATATTTCCTTTTTCACCATAGCCCTCTATGGACTTCCAAATATCACTTTGCCAATTCCACAAGAACTGTCTTAGCGAAAGGCTTCTTGAGGGGAAAGCTGTAACTCTGTGAGATGATGTCACAGAACACAAAGAAGTTTCTCAGAAAGCTTCTTTCTCTTTGTTATCGGAGGATATTTCCTTTGGTCCTATAGTCTTCAAAGGGATCCGAAATATCTGTTCTCAGATTCCACAGAAATAAGGCTAGCAAAGGGATCCACGAAATACAGATGTAACTCTGTGAGATGAATTAACAGAACACTAAGCAGTTTCTCAGAAAGCTTCTTTCCAGATTTCATCTGAGGATATTTCCTTTTTCAACATAGTCCTCTATGGGCTTCCAAATATCACTTTGCCAATTCCACAAGAACTGTCTTAGCGAAAGGCTTCTTGAGGGGAAAGCTGTAACTCTGGGAGATGATTTCACAGAACACAAAGAAGTTTCTCAGAAAGCTTCTTTCTCTTTGTTATCGGAGGATATTTCCTTTGGCCCTATAGTCTTCAAAGGGATCCGAAATATCTGTTCTCAGATTCCACAGAAATAAAGCTAGCAAAGAGATCCACGACATACACATGTAACTCTGTGAGTGGAAGTCACACATCACAGAGCAGTTTCTCAGAAAGCTTCTTTCCAGATTTCATCTGAGGATATTTCCTTTTTCACCATAGCCCTCTATGGGCTTCCAAATATCACTTTCCCAATTCCACAAGAACTGTCTTAGCGAAAGGCTTCTTGAGGGGAAACCTGTAACTCTGTGAGATGATTTCACAGAACACAAAGAAGTTTCTCAGAAAGCTTCTTTCTCTTTGTTATCGGAGGGTATTTCCTTTGGCCCTATAGTCTTCAAAGGGATCCGAAATATCTGTCTCAGATTCCACAGAAATAAGGCTAGCAAAGAGATCCACTAAATACAGATGTAACTCTTTGAGATGAATTAACAGAACACTAAGCAGTTTCTCACAAAGCTTCTTTCCAGATTTCATCTGAGGATATTTCCTTTTTCACCATAGCCGTCTATGGGCTTCCAAATATCACTTTGCCAATTCCGCAAGAACTGCCTTAATGAAAGGCTTCTTGAGGGGAAAGCTGTAACTCTGTGAGATGATTTCACAGAACACAAAGAAGTTTCTCAGAAAGCTTCTTTCTCTTTTTTATCTTAGTTTATTTCCTTTGGCCCTATAGTCTTCAAAGGGATCCGAAATATCTGTTCTCAGATTCCACAGAAATAAGGCTATCAAAGAGATCCACGAAATACAGATGTAACTCTGTGAGATGAATTAACAGAACACTAAGCAGTTTCTCAGAAAGCTTCTTTCCAAATTTCATCTGAGGATATTTCCTTTTTCACCATAGCCCTCTATGGGCTTCCAAATATCACTTTGCCAATTCCACAAGAACTGTCTTAGCGAAAGGCTTCTTGAGGGGAAAGCTGTAAATCTGTGAGATGATTTCACAGAACACAAAGAAGTTTCTCAGAAAGCTTCTTTCTCTTTGTTATCGGAGGATATTTCCTTTGGCCCTATAGTTTTCAAAGGGATCCGAAATATCTGTTCTCAGATTCCACAGAAATAAGGCTAGCAAAGAGATCCACGAAATACAGATGTAACTCTGTGAGATGAATTAACAGAACACTAAGCAGTTTCTCAGAAAGCTTCTTTCCAGATTTCATCTGAGGATATTTCCTTTTTCACCATAGCCCTCTATGGGCTTCCAAATATCACTTTGCCATTCCACAAGAACTGTCTTAGCGAAAGGCTTCTTGAGGGGAAAGCTGTAACTCTGTGAGATGATTTCACAGAACACAAAGAAGTTTCTCAGAAAGCTTCTTTCTCTTTGTTATCGCAGGATATTTCCTTTGGTCCTATAGTCTTCAAAGGGATCCGAAATATCTGCTCTCAGATTCCACAGAAATAAGGCTAGCAAAGATATCCACGAAATACACATGTAACTCTGTGAGATGAATCAACAGAACACTAAGCAGTTTCTCAGAAAGCTTCTTTCCAGATTTCATCTGAGGATATTTCCTTTTTCACCATAGCCCTCTATGGACTTCCAAATATCACTTTGCCAATTCCACAAGAACTGTCTTAGCGAAAGGCTTCTTGAGGGGAAAGCTGTAACTCTGTGAGATGATGTCACAGAACACAAAGAAGTTTCTCAGAAAGCTTCTTTCTCTTTGTTATCGGAGGATATTTCCTTTGGCCCTATAGTCTTCAAAGGGATCCGAAATATCTGTTCTCAGATTCCACAGAAATAAGGCTAGCAAAGGGATCCACGAAATACAGATGTAACTCTGTGAGATGAATTAACAGAACACTAAGCAGTTTCTCAGAAAGCTTCTTTCCAGATTTCATCTGAGGATATTTCCTTTTTCAACATAGCCCTCTATGGGCTTCCAAATATCACTTTGCCAATTCCACAAGAACTGTCTTAGCGAAAGGCTTCTTGAGGGGAAAGCTGTAACTCTGGGAGATGATTTCACAGAACACAAAGAAGTTTCTCAGAAAGCTTCTTTCTCTTTGTTATCGGAGGATATTTCCTTTGGCCCTATAGTCTTCAAAGGGATCCGAAATATCTGTTCTCAGATTCCACAGAAATAAGGCTAGCAAAGAGATCCACGACATACACATGTAACTCTGTGAGTGGAAGTCACACATCACAGAGCAGTTTCTCAGAAAGCTTCTTTCCAGATTTCATCTGAGGATATTTCCTTTTTCACCATAGCCCTCTATGGGCTTCTAAATATCACTTTCCCAATTCCACAAGAACTGTCTTAGCGAAAGGCTTCTTGAGGGGAAACCTGTAACTCTGTGAGATGATTTCACAGAACACAAAGAAGTTTCTCAGAAAGCTTCTTTCTCTTTGTTATCGGAGGGTATTTCCTTTGGCCCTATAGTCTTCAAAGGGATCCGAAATATCTGTCTCAGATTCCACAGAAATAAGGCTAGCAAAGAGATCCACTAAATACAGATGTAACTCTTTGAGATGAATTAACAGAACACTAAGCAGTTTCTCACAAAGCTTCTTTCCAGATTTCATCTGAGGATATTTCCTTTTTCACCATAGCCGTCTATGGGCTTCCAAATATCACTTTGCCAATTCCGCAAGAACTGCCTTAATGAAAGGCTTCTTGAGGGGAAAGCTGTAACTCTGTGAGATGATTTCACAGAACACAAAGAAGTTTCTCAGAAAGCTTCTTTCTCTTTGTTATCTTAGTTTATTTCCTTTGGCCCTATAGTCTTCAAAGGGATCCGAAATATCTGTTCTCAGATTCCACAGAAATAAGGCTAGCAAAGAGATCCACGAAATACAGATGTAACTCTGTGAGATGAATTAACAGAACACTAAGCAGTTTCTCAGAAAGCTTCTTTCCAAATTTCATCTGAGGATATTTCCTTTTTCACCATAGCCCTCTATGGGCTTCCAAATATCACTTTGCCAATTCCACAAGAACTGTCTTAGCGAAAGGCTTCTTGAGGGGAAAGCTGTAAATCTGTGAGATGATTTCACAGAACACAAAGAAGTTTCTCAGAAAGCTTCTTTCTCTTTGTTATCGGAGGATATTTCCTTTGGCCCTATAGTTTTCAAAGGGATGCGAAATATCTGTTCTCAGATTCCACAGAAATAAGGCTAGCAAAGAGATCCACGAAATACAGATGTAACTCTGTGAGATGAATTAACAGAACACTAAGCAGTTTCTCAGAAAGCTTCTTTCCAGATTTCATCTGAGGATATTTCCTTTTTCACCATAGCCCTCTATGGGCTTCCAAATATCACTTTGCCATTCCACAAGAACTGTCTTAGCGAAAGGCTTCTTGAGGGGAAAGCTGTAACTCTATGAGATGATTTCACAGAACACAAAAAAGTTTCTCAGAAAGCTTCTTTCTCTTTGTTATCTTAGTTTATTTCCTTTGGCCCTATAGTCTTCAAAGGGATCCGAAATATCTGTTCTCAGATTCCACAGAAATAAGGCTAGCAAAGAGATCCACGAAATACAGATGTAACTCTGTGAGATGAATTAACAGAACACTAAGCAGTTTCTCAGAAAGCTTCTTTCCAAATTTCATCTGAGGATATTTCCTTTTTCACCATAGCCCTCTATGGGCTTCCAAATATCACTTTGCCAATTCCACAAGAACTGTCTTAGCGAAAGGCTTCTTGAGGGGAAAGCTGTAAATCTGTGAGATGATTTCACAGAACACAAAGAAGTTTCTCAGAAAGCTTCTTTCTCTTTGTTATCGGAGGATATTTCCTTTGGCCCTATAGTTTTCAAAGGGATCCGAAATATCTGTTCTCAGATTCCACAGAAATAAGGCTAGCAAAGAGATCCACGAAATACAGATGTAACTCTGTGAGATGAATTAACAGAACACTAAGCAGTTTCTCAGAAAGCTTCTTTCCAGATTTCATCTGAGGATATTTCCTTTTTCACCATAGCCCTCTATGGGCTTCCAAATATCACTTTGCCATTCCACAAGAACTGTCTTAGCGAAAGGCTTCTTGAGGGGAAAGCTGTAACTCTATGAGATGATTTCACAGAACACAAAGAAGTTTCTCAGAAAGCTTCTTTCTCTTTGTTATCGCAGGATATTTCCTTTGGTCCTATAGTCTTCAAAGGGATCCGAAATATCTGTTCTCAGATTCCACAGAAATAAGGCTAGCAAAGAGATCCACGAAATACAGATGTAACTCTGTGAGATGAATTAACAGAACACTAAGCAGTTTCTCAGAAAGCTTCTTTCCAGATTTCATCTGAGGATATTTTCTTTTTCACCATAGCCCTCTATGGGCTTCCAAATATCACTTTGCCAATTCCACAAGAACTGTCTTAGCGAAAGGCTTATTGAGGGGAAAGCTGTAACTCTGTGAGATGATTTCTCAGAACAGAAAGAAGTTTCTCGGAAAGCTTCTTTCTCTTTGTTATCGGAGGATATTTCCTTTGGCCCTATAGTCTTCAAAGGGATCCGAAATATCTGTTCTCAGATTCCACAGAAATAAGGCTAGCAAAGAGATCCACGAAATACAGATGTAACTCTGTGAGATGAATTAACAGAACACTAAGCAGTTTCTCAGAAAGCTTCTTTCCAGATTTCATCTGAGGATATTTCCTTTTTCACCATAGCCCTCCATGGGCTTCCAAATATCACTTTGCCAATTCCACAAGAACTGTCTTAACGAAAGGCTTCTTGAGGGGAAAGCTGTAACTCTGTGAGATGATGTCACAGAACACAAAGAACTTTCTCAGAAAGCTTCTTTCTCTTTGTTATCGGAGGATATTTCCTTTGGCCCTATAGTCTTCAAAGGGATCCGAAATATCTGTTCTCAGATTCCACAGAAATAAGGCTAGCAAAGAGATCCACGAAATACAGATGTAACTCTGTGAGATGAATTAACAGAACACTAAGCAGTTTCTCAGAAAGCTTCTTTCCAGATTTCATCTGAGGATATTTCCTTTTTCACCATAGCCCTCTATGGGCTTCCAAATATCACTTTGCCAATTCCACAAGAACTGTCTTAGCGAAAGGCTTCTTGAGGGGAAAGCTGTAAATCTGTGAGATGATTTCACAGAACACAAAGAACTTTCTCAGAAAGCTTCTTTCTCTTTGTTATCGGAGGATATTTCCTTTGGCCCTATAGTCTTCAAAGGGATCCGAAATATCTGTTCTCAGATTCCACAGAAATAAGGCTAGCAAAGAGATCCACGAAATACAGATGTAACTCTGTGAGATGAATTAACAGAACACTAAGCAGTTTCTCAGAAAGCTTCTTTCCAGATTTCATCTGAGGATATTTCCTTTTTCACCATCGCCCTCTATGGGCTTCCAAATATCACTTTGCCGATTCCACAAGAACTGTCCTAGCGAAAGGCTTCTTGAGGGGAAAGCTGTAACTCTGTGAGATGATTTCACAGAACACAAAGAAGTTTCTCAGAAAGCTTCTTTCTCTTTGTTATCGGAGGATATTTCCTTTGGCCCCATAGTCTTCAAAGGGATCCGAAATATCTGTTCTCAGATTACACAGAAATAAGGCTAGCAAAGAGATCCACGAAATACACATGTAACTCTGTGAGATGAATTAACAGAACACTAAGCAGTTTCTCAGAAAGTTTCTTTCCAGATTTCATCTGAGGATATTTCCTTTTTCACCATAGCCCTCTATGGGCTTCCAAATATCACTTTGCCAATTCCACAAGAACTGTCTTAGCGAAAGGCTTCTTGAGGGGAAAGCTGTAACTCTGTGAGATGATTTCACAGAACACAAAGAAGTTTCTCAGAAAGCTTCTTTCTCTTTGTTATCGGAGGATATTTCCTTTGGCCCTATAGTCTTCAAAGGGATCCGAAATATCTGTTCTCAGATTCCACAGAAATAAGGCTAGCAAAGGGATCCACGAAATACAGATGTAACTCTGTGAGATGAATTAACAGAACACTAAGCAGTTTCTCAGAAAGCTTCTTTCCAGATATCATCTGAGGATATTTCCTTTTACACCATAGCCCTCTATGGGCTTCCAAATATCACTTTGCCAATTCCACAAGAACTGTCTTAGCGAAAGGCTTCTTGAGGGGAAAGCTGTAACTCTGTGAGATGATTTCACAGAACACAAAGAAGTTTCTCAGAAAGCTTCTTTCTCTTTGTTATCGGAGGATATTTCCTTTGGCCCCATAGTCTTCAAAGGGATCCGAAATATCTGTTCTCAGATTCCACAGAAATAAGGCTAGCAAAGAGATCCACGAAATACACATGTAACTCTGTGAGATGAATCAACAGAACACTAAGCAGTTTCTCAGAAAGCTTCTTTCCAGATTTCATCTGAGGATATTTCCTTTTTCACCATAGCCCTCTATGGGCTTCCAAATATCACTTTGCCAATTCCACAAGAACTGTCTTAGCGAAAGGCTTCTTGAGGGGAAAGATGTAAATCTGTGAGATGATTTCACAGAACACAAAGAACTTTCTCAGAAAGCTTCTTTCTCTTTGTTATCGGAGGATATTTCCTTTGGCCCTATAGTCTTCAAAGGGATCCGAAATATCTGTTCTCAGATTCCACAGAAATAAGGCTAGCAAAGGGATCCACGAAATACAGATGTAACTCTGTGAGATGAATTAACAGAACACTAAGCAGTTTCTCAGAAAGCTTCTTTCCAGATTTCATCTGAGGATATTTCCTTTTTCACCATAGCCCTCTATGGGCTTCCAAATATCACTTTGCCAATTCCACAAGAACTGTCTTAGCGAAAGGCTTCTTGAGGGGAAAGCTGTAACTCTGTGAGATGATTTCACAGAACACAAAGAAGTTTCTCAGAAAGCTTCTTTCTCTTTGTTATCGGAGGATATTTCCTTTGGCCCTATAGTCTTCAAAGGGATCCGAAATATCTGCTCTCAGATTCCACAGAAATAAGGCTAGCAAAGAGATCCACGAAATACACATGTAACTCTGTGAGATGAATCAACAGAAAACTAAGCAGATTCTCAGAAAGCTTCTTTCCAGATTTCATCTGAGGATATTTCCTTTTTCACCATAGCCCTCTATGGGCTTCCAAATATCACTTTGCCAATTCCACAAGAACTGTCTTAGCGAAAGGCTTCTTGAGGGGAAAGCTGTAACTCTGGGAGATGATTTCACAGAAAACAAAGAAGTTTCTCAGAAAGCTTCTTTCTCTTTGTTATCGGAGGATATTTCCTTTGGCCCTATGGTCTTCAAAGGGATCCGAAATATCTGTTCTCAGATTCCACAGAAATAAGGCTAGCAAAGAGATCCACGAAATACAGATGTAACTCTGTGAGATGAATTAACAGAACACTAAGCAGTTTCTCAGAAAGCTTCTTTCCAGATTTCATCTGAGGATATTTCCTTTTTCACCATAGTCCTCTATGGGCTTCCAAATATCACTTTGCAAATTCCACAAGAACTGTCTTAGCGAAAGGCTTCTTGAGGGGAAAGCTGTAACTCTGTGAGATGATTTCACAGAACACAAAGAAGTTTCTCAGAAAGCTTCTTTCTCTTTGTTATCGGAGGATATTTCCTTTGGCCCTATAGTCTTCAAAGGGATCTGAAATATCTGCTCTCAGATTCCACAGAAATAAGGCTAGCAAAGAGATCCACGAAATACACATGTAACTCTGTGAGATGAATCAACAGAACACTAAGCAGTTTCTCAGAAAGCTTCTTTCCAGATTTCATCTGAGGATATTTCCTTTTTCACCATAGCCCTCTATGGACTTCCAAATATCACTTTGCCAATTCCACAAGAACTGTCTTAGCGAAAGGCTTCTTGAGGGGAAAGCTGTAACTCTGTGAGATGATGTCACAGAACACAAAGAAGTTTCTCAGAATGCTTCTTTCTCTTTGTTATCGGAGGATATTTCCTTTGGCCCTATAGTCTTCAAAGGGATCCGAAATATCTGTTCTCAGATTCCACAGAAATAAGGCTAGCAAAGGGATCCACGAAATACAGATGTAACTCTGTGAGATGAATTAACAGAACACTAAGCAGTTTCTCAGAAAGCTTCTTTCCAGATTTCATCTGAGGATATTTCCTTTTTCAACATAGCCCTCTATGGGCTTCCAAATATCACTTTGCCAATTCCACAAGAACTGTCTTAGCGAAAGGCTTCTTGAGGGGAAAGCTGTAACTCTGGGAGATGATTTCACAGAACACAAAGAAGTTTCTCAGAAAGCTTCTTTCTCTTTGTTATCGGAGGATATTTCCTTTGGCCCTATAGTCTTCAAAGGGATCCGAAATATCTGTTCTCAGATTCCACAGAAATAAGGCTAGCAAAGAGATCCACGACATACACATGTAACTCTGTGAGTGGAAGTCACACATCACAGAGCAGTTTCTCAGAAAGCTTCTTTCCAGATTTCATCTGAGGATATTTCCTTTTTCACCGTAGCCCTCTATGGGCTTCCAAATATCACTTTCCCAATTCCACAAGAACTGTCTTAGCGAAAGGCTTCTTGAGGGGAAACCTGTAACTCTGTGAGATGATTTCACAGAACACAAAGAAGTTTCTCAGAAAGCTTCTTTCTCTTTGTTATCGGAGGGTATTTCCTTTTGCCCTATAGTCTTCAAAGGGATCCGAAATATCTGTCTCAGATTCCACAGAAATAAGGCTAGCAAAGAGATCCACGAAATACAGATGTAACTCTTTGAGATGAATTAACAGAACACTAAGCAGTTTCTCACAAAGCTTCTTTCCAGATTTCATCTGAGGATATTTCCTTTTTCACCATAGCCGTCTATGGGCTTCCAAATATCACTTTGCCAATTCCGCAAGAACTGCCTTAATGAAAGGCTTCTTGAGGGGAAAGCTGTAACTCTGTGAGATGATTTCACAGAACACAAAGAAGTTTCTCAGAAAGCTTCTTTCTCTTTGTTATCTTAGTTTATTTCCTTTGGCCCTATAGTCTTCAAAGGGATCCGAAATATCTGTTCTCAGATTCCACAGAAATAAGGCTAGCAAAGAGATCCACGAAATACACATGTAACTCTGTGAGATGAATTAACAGAACACTAAGCAGCTTCTCAGAAAGCTTCTTTCCAAATTTCATCTGAGGATATTTCCTTTTTCACCATAGCCCTCTATGGGCTTCCAAATATCACTTTGCCAATTCCACAAGAACTGTCTTAGCGAAAGGCTTCTTGAGGGGAAAGCTGTAAATCTGTGAGATGATTTCACAGAACACAAAGAAGTTTCTCAGAAAGCTTCTTTCTCTTTGTTATCGGAGGATATTTCCTTTGGCCCTATAGTTTTCAAAGGGATCCGAAATATCTGTTCTCAGATTCCACAGAAATAAGGCTAGCAAAGAGATCCACGAAATACAGATGTAACTCTGTGAGATGAATTAACAGAACACTAAGCAGTTTCTCAGAAATCTTCTTTCCAGATTTCATCTGAGGATATTTCCTTTTTCCCCATAGCCCTCTATGGGCTTCCAAATATCACTTTGCCAATTCCACAAGAAATGCCTTAGCGAAAGGCTTCTTGAGGGGAAAGCTGTAACTCTGTGAGATGATTTCACAGAACACAAAGAAGTTTCTCAGAAAGCTTCTTTCTCTTTGTTATCGGAGGATATTTCCTTTGGCCCTATAGTCTTCAAAGGGATCCGAAATATCTGTTCTCAGATTCCACAGAAATAAGGCTAGCAAAGAGATCCACGAAATACAGATGTAACTCTGTGAGTGGAAGTCACACATCACAGAGCAGTTTCTCAGAAAGCTTCTTTCCAGATTTCATCTGAGGATATTTCCTTTTTCACCATAGCCCTCTATGGGCTTCCAAATATCACTTTGCCAATTCCACAAGAACTGTCTTAGCGAAAGGCTTCTTGAGGGGAAAGCTGTAACTCTGTGAGATGATTTCACAGAACACAAAGAAGTTTCTCAGAAAGCTTCTTTCTCTTTGTTATCGGAGGATATTTCCTTTGGCCCTATAGTCTTCAAAGGGATCCGAAATATCTGTTCTCAGATTCCACAGAAATAAGGCTAGCAAAGAGATCCACGAAATACAGATCTAACTCTTTGAGATGAATTAACAGAACACTAAGCAGTTTCTCAGAAAGCTTCTTTCCAGATTTCATCTGAGGATATTTCCTTTTTCACCATAGCCCTCTATGGGCTTCCAAATATCACTTTGCCAATTCCACAAGAACTGCCTTAGCGAAAGGCTTCTTGAGGGGAAAGCTGTACCTCTGTGAGATGATTTCACAGAACACAAAGAAGTTTCTCAGAAAGCTTCTTTCTCTTTGTTATCGGAGGATATTTCCTTTGGCCCTATAGTCTTCAAAGGGATCCGAAATATCTGTTCTCAGATTCCACAGAAATAAGGCTAGCAAAGAGATCCACGAAATACAGATGTAACTCTGTGAGATGAATTAACAGAACACTAAGCAGTTTCTCAGAAAGCTTCTTTCCAGATTTCATCTGTGGATATTTCCATTTTCACCATAGCCCTCTAAGGGCTTCCAAATATCACTTTGCCAATTCCACAAGAACTGTCTTAGCGAAAGGCTTCTTGAGGGGAAAGCTGTAACTCTGTGAGATGATTTCACAGAACACAAAGAAGTTTCTCAGAAAGCTTCTGTCTCTTTGTTATCTTAGGATATTTCCTTTGGCCCTATAGTCTTCAAAGGGATCCGAAATATCTGTTCTCAGATTCCACAGAAATAAGGCTAGCAAAGAGATCCACGAAATACAGATGTAACTCTGTGAGATGAATTCACAGAACACTAAGCAGTTTCTCAGAAAGCTTCTTTCCATATTTCATCTGAGGATATTTCCTTTTTCAACATAGCCCTCTATGGGATTCCAAATATCACTTTGCCAATTCCACAAGAACTGTCTTAGCGAAAGGCTTCTTGAGGGGAAAGCTGTAACCCTGTGAGATGATTTCACAGAACACAAAGAAGTTTCTCAGAAAGCTTCTTTCTCTTTGTTATCAGAGGATATTTGCTTTGGCCATATAGTCTTCAAAGGCATCCGAAATATCTGTTCTCAGATTCCACAGAAATAAGGCTAGCAAAGAGATCCACGAAATACAGATGTAACTCTGTGAGATGAATTAACAGAACACTAAGCAGTTTCTCAGAAAGCTTCTTTCCAGATTTGATCTGAGGATATTTCCTTTTTCACCATAGCCCTCTTTGGGCTTCCAAATATCACTTTGCCAATTCCACAAGAACTGTCTTAGCGAAAGGCTTCTTGAGGGGAAAGCTGTAACTCTGTGAGGTGATTTCACAGAACACAAAGAAGTTTCTCAGAAAGCTTCTTTCTCTTTGTTATCGGAGGATATTTCCTTTGGCCCTATAGTCTTCAAAGGGATCCGAAATATCTGATCTCAGATTCCACAGAAATAAGGCTAGCAAAGAGATCCTAGAAATACAGATGTAACTCTGTGAGATGAATTAACAGAACACTAAGCAGTTTCTCAGAAAGCTTCTTTCCAGATTTCATCTGAGGATATTTCCTTTTTCACCATAGCCCTCTATGGGCTTCCAAATATCACTTTACCAATTCCACAAGAACTGTCTTAGCGAAAGGCTTCTTGAGGGGAAAGCTGTAACTCTGTGAGATGATTTCACAAAACACAAAGAAGTTTCTCAGAAAGCTTCTTTCTCTTTGTTATCCGAGGATATTTCCTTTGGCCCTATAGTCTTCAAAGGGATCCGAAATATCTGTTCTCAGATTCCACAGAAATAAGGCTAGCAAAGAGATCCACGAAATACACATGTAACTCTGTGAGATGAATCAACAGAACACTAAGCAGTTTCTCAGAAAGCTTCTTTCCAGATTTCATCTGAGGATATTTCCTTTTTCACCATAGCCCTATAGGGGCTTCCAAATATCACTTTGCCAATTCCACAAGAACTGTCTTAGCGAAAGGCTTCTTGAGGGGAAAGCTGTAACTCTGTCAGGTGATGTCACAGAACACAAAGAAGTTTCTCAGAAAGCTTCTTTCTCTGTGTTATCGGAGGATATTTCCTTTCGCCCTATAGTCTTCTAAGGGATCTGAAATATCTGTTCTCAGATTCCACAGAAATAAGTCTAGCAAAGGGATCCACGAAATACAGATGTAAATCTGTGAGATGAATTAACAGAACACTAAGCAGTTTCTCAGAAAGCTTCTTTCCAGATTTCATCTGAGGATATTTCCTTTTTCACCATAGCCCTCTATGGGCTTCCAAATATAACTTTGCCAATTCCACAAGAACTGTCTTAACGAAAGGCTTCTTTAGGGGAAAGCTGTAACCCTGTGAGATGATTTCACAGAACACAAAGAAGTTTCTCAGAAAGCTTCTTTCTCTTTGTTATCAGAGGATATTTGCTTTGGCCCTATAGTCTTCAAAGGGATCCGAAATATCTGTTCTCAGATTCCACAGAAATAACGCTAGCAAAGAGATCCACGAAATACAGATGTAACTCTGTGAGATGAATTAACAGAACACTAAGCAGTTTCTCAGAAAGCTTCTTTCCAGATTTCATCTGAGGATATTTCCTTTTTCACCATAGCCCTCTAGGGGCTTCCAAATATCACTTTGCCATTCCACAAGACCTGTCTTAGCGAAAGGCTTCTTGAGGGGAAAGCTGTAACTCTGTGAGATGATTTCACAGAACACAAAGAAGTTTCTCAGAAAGCTTCTTTCTCTTTGTTATCGCAGGATATTTCCTTTGGCCCTATAGTCTTCAAAGGGATCCGAAATATCTGTTCTCAGATTCCACAGAAATAAGGCTAGCAAAGATATCCACGAAACACACATTTAACTCTGTGAGATGAATTAACAGAACACTAAGAAGTTTCTCAGAAAGCTTCTTTCCAGATTTCATCTGAGGATATTTCCTTTTTCACCATAGCCCTCTATGGGCTTCCAAATATCACTTTGCCAATTCCACAAGAACTGTCTTAGCGAAAGGCTTCTTGAGGGGAAAGCTGTAACTCTGTGAGATGATTTCACAGAACACAAAGAAGTTTCTCAGAAAGCTTCTTTCTCTTTGTTATCGGAGGATATTTCCTTTGGCCCTATTGTCTTCAAAGGGATCCGAAATATCTGTTCTCAGATTCCACAGAAATAAGGCTAGCAAAGAGATCCACGAAATACAGATGTACCTCTGTGAGATGAATTAACAGAACACTAAGCAGTTTCTCAGAAAGCTTCTTTCCAGATTTCATCTGAGGATATTTCCTTTTTCACCATAGCCCTCTATGGGCTTCCAAATATCACTTTGCCATTCCACAAGAACTGTCTTAGCGAAAGGCTTCTTGAGGGGAAAGCTGTAACTCTGTGAGATGATTTCACAGAACACAAAGATGTTTCTCAGAAAGCTTCTTTCTCTTTGTTATCGCAGGATATTTCCTTTGGTCCTGTAGTCTTCAAAGGGATCCGAAATATCTGTTCTCAGATTCCACAGAAATAAGGCTAGCAAAGAGATCCACGAAATACAGATGTAACTCTGTGAGATGAATTAACAGAACACTAAGCAGTTTCTCAGAAAGCTTCTTTCCAGATTTCATCTGAGGATATTTTCTTTTTCACCATTGCCCTCTATGGGCTTCCAAATATCAATTTGCCAATTCCACAAGAACTGTCTTAGCGAAAGGCTTATTGAGGGGAAAGCTGTAACTCTGTGAGACGATTTCACAGAACACAAAGAAGTTTCTCAGAAAGCTTCTTTCTCTTTGTTATCTTAGGATATTTCCTTTGGCCCTATACTCTTCAAAGGGATCCGAAATATCTGTTCTCAGATTCCACAGAAATAAGGCTAGCAAAGAGATCCACGAAATACAGATGTAACTCTGTGAGATGAATTAACAGAACACTAAGCAGTTTCTCAGAAAGCTTCTTTCCAGATTTCATCTGAGGATATTTCCTTTTTCACCATAGCCCTCCACGGGCTTCCAAATATCACTTTGCCAATTCCACAAGAACTGTCTTAACGAAAGGCTTCTTGAGGGGAAAGCTGTAACTCTGTGAGATGATGTCACAGAACACAAAGAAGTTTCTCAGAAAGCTTCTTTCTCTTTGTTATCGGAGGATATTTCCTTTGGCCCTATTGTCTTCAAAGGGATCCGAAATATCTGTTCTCAGATTCCACAGAAATAAGGCTAGCAAAGAGATCCACGAAATACAGATGTACCTCTGTGAGATGAATTAACAGAACACTAAGCAGTTTCTCAGAAAGCTTCTTTCCAGATTTCATCTGAGGATATTTCCTTTTTCACCATAGCCCTCTATGGGCTTCCAAATATCACTTTGCCATTCCACAAGAACTGTCTTAGCGAAAGGCTTCTTGAGGGGAAAGCTGTAACTCTGTGAGATGATTTCACAGAACACAAAGATGTTTCTCAGAAAGCTTCTTTCTCTTTGTTATCGCAGGATATTTCCTTTGGTCCTGTAGTCTTCAAAGGGATCCGAAATATCTGTTCTCAGATTCCACAGAAATAAGGCTAGCAAAGAGATCCACGAAATACAGATGTAACTCTGTGAGATGAATTAACAGAACACTAAGCAGTTTCTCAGAAAGCTTCTTTCCAGATTTCATCTGAGGATATTTTCTTTTTCACCATTGCCCTCTATGGGCTTCCAAATATCACTTTGCCAATTCCACAAGAACTGTCTTAGCGAAAGGCTTATTGAGGGGAAAGCTGTAACTCTGTGAGACGATTTCACAGAACACAAAGAAGTTTCTCAGAAAGCTTCTTTCTCTTTGTTATCTTAGGATATTTCCTTTGGCCCTATACTCTTCAAAGGGATCCGAAATATCTGTTCTCAGATTCCACAGAAATAAGGCTAGCAAAGAGATCCACGAAATACAGATGTAACTCTGTGAGATGAATTAACAGAACACTAAGCAGTTTCTCAGAAAGCTTCTTTCCAGATTTCATCTGAGGATATTTCCTTTTTCACCATAGCCCTCCACGGGCTTCCAAATATCACTTTGCCAATTCCACAAGAACTGTCTTAACGAAAGGCTTCTTGAGGGGAAAGCTGTAACTCTGTGAGATGATGTCACAGAACACAAAGAACTTTCTCAGAAAGCTTCTTTCTCTTTGTTATGGGAGGATATTTCCTTTGGCCCTATAGTCTTCAAAGGGATCCGAAATATCTGTTCTCAGATTCCACAGAAATAAGGCTAGCAACGAGATCCACGAAATACAGATGTAACTCTGTGAGATGAATTAACAGAACACTAAGCAGTTTCTCAGAAAGCTTCTTTCCAGATTTCATCTGAGGATATTTCCTTTTTCACCATAGCCCTCTATGGGCTTCCAAATATCACTTTGCCAATTCCACAAGAACTGTCTTAGCGAAAGGCTTCTTGAGGGGAAAGATGTAACCCTGTGAGATGATTTCACAGAACACAAAGAAGTTTCTCAGAAAGCTTCTTTCTCTTTGTTATCAGAGGATATTTGCTTTGGCCCTATAGTCTTCAAAGGCATCCGAAATATCTGTTCTCAGATTCCACAGAAATAAGGCTAGCAAAGAGATCCACGAAATACAGATGTAACTCTGTGAGATGAATTAACAGAACACTAAGCAGTTTCTCAGAAAGCTTCTTTCCAGATTTGATCTGAGGATATTTGCTTTTTCAACATAGCCCTCTTTGGGCTTCCAAATATCACTTTGCCAATTCCACAAGAACTGTCTTAGCGAAAGGCTTCTTGAGGGGAAAGCTGTAACTCTGTGAGGTGATTTCACAGAACACAAAGAAGTTTCTCAGAAAGCTTCTTTCTCTTTGTTATTGGAGGATATTTCCTTTGGCCCAATAGTCTTCAAAGGGATCCGAAATATCTGTTCTCAGATTCCACAGAAATAAGGCTAGCAAAGGGATCCACGAAATACAGATGTAACTCTGTGAGATGAATTAACAGAACACTAAGCAGTTTCTCAGAAAGCTTCTTTCCAGATTTCATCTGAGGATATTTCCTTTTTCACCATAGCCCTCTAAGGGCTTCCAAATATCACTTTGCCAATTCCACAAGAACTGTCTTAGCGAAAGGCTTCTTGAGGGGAAAGCTGTAACTCTGTGAGATGATTTCACAGAACACAAAGAAGTTTCTCAGAAAGCTTCTTTCTCTTTGTTATCTTAGGATATTTCCTTTGGCCCTATAGTCTTCAAAGGGATCCGAAATATCTGTTCTTAGATTCCACAGAAATAAGGCTAGCAAAGAGATCCACGAAATACAGATGTAACTCTGTGAGATGAATTTACAGAACACTAAGCAGTTTCTCAGAAAGCTTCTTTCCAGATTTCATCTGAGGATATTTCCTTTTTCACCATAGTCCTCTATGGGCTTCCAAATATCACTTTGCCAATTCCACAAGAACTGTCTTAGCGAAAGGCTTCTTGAGGGGAAAGCTGTAACTCTGTGAGATGATTTCACAGAACACAAAAAGTTTCTCAGAAAGCTTCTTTCTCTTTGTTATGGGAGGATATTTCCTTTGGCCCCATAGTCTTCAAAGGGATCCGAAATATCTGTTCTCAGATTCCACAGAAATAAGGCTAGCAAAGAGATCCACGAAATACAGATGTAACTATGTGAGATGAATTAACAGAACACTAAGCAGTTTCTCAGAAAGCTTCTTTCCAGATTTCTTCTGAGGTTATTTCCTTTTTCACCATAGCCCTCTATGGGCTTCCAAATATCACTTTGCCAATTCCACAAGAACTGTCTTAGCGAAAGGCTTCTTGAGGGAAAGCTGTTACTCTGTGAGATGATTTCACAGAACACAAAGAACTTTCTCAGAAAGCTTCTTTCTCTTTGTTATCGGAGGATATTTCCTTTGGCCCTATAGTCTTCAAAGGGATCCGAAATATCTGTTCTCAGATTCCACAGAAATAAGGCTAGCAAAGGGATCCACGAAATACAGATGTAACTCTGTGAGATGAATTAACAGAACACTAAGCAGTTTCTCAGAAAGCTTCTTTCCAGATTTCATCTGAGGATATTTCCTTTTTCACCATAGCCCTCTATGGGCTTCCAAATATCACTTTGCCAATTCCACAAGAACTGTCTTAGCGAAAGGCTTCTTGAGGGGAAAGCTGTAACTCTGTGAGATGATTTCACAGAACACAAAGAAGTTTCTCAGAAAGCTTCTTTCTCTTTGTTATCGGAGGATATTTCCTTTGGCCCTATAGTCTTCAAAGGGATCTGAAATATCTGTTCTCAGATTCCACAGAAATAAGGCTAGCAAAGGGATCCACGAAATACAGATGTAACTCTGTGAGATGAATTAACAGAACACTAAGCAGTTTCTCAGAAAGCTTCTTTCCAGATTTCATCCTAGGATATTTCCTTTTTCAACATAGTCCTCTATGGGCTTCCAAATATCACTTTCCCAATTCCACAAGAACTGTCTTAGCGAAAGGCTTCTTGAGGGGAAAGCTGTAACTCTGTGAGATGATTTCACAGAACACAAAGAAGTTTCTCAGAAAGCTTCTTTCTCTTTGTTATCGGTGGATATTCCTTTTGGCCCTATAGTCTTCAAAGGGTTCCGAAATATCTGTTCTCAGATTCCACAGAAATAAGGCTAGCAAAGAGATCCACGAAATACAGATGTAACTCTTTGAGATGAATTAACAGAACACTAAGCAGTTTCTCAGAAAGCTTCTTTCCAGATTTCATCTGAGTATATTTCCTTTTTCAACATAGCCCTCTGTGGGCTTCCAAATATCACTTTGCCAATTCCACAAGAACTGTCTTAGCGAAAGGCTTCTTGAGGGGAAAGTTGTAACTCTGGGAGATGATTTCACAGAACACAAAGAAGTTTCTCAGAAAGCTTCTTTCTCTTTGTTATCGGAGGATATTTCCTTTGGCCCTATAGTCTTCAAAGGGATCCGAAAAATCTGTTCTCAGATTCCACAGAAATAAGGCTAGCAAAGAGATCCACGACATACACATGTAACTCTGTGAGTGGAAGTCACACATCACAGAGCAGTTTCTCAGAAAGCTTCTTTCCAGATTTCATCTGAGGATATTTCCTTTTTCACCATAGCCCTCTATGGGCTTCCAAATATCACTTTCCCAATTCCACAAGAACTGTCTTAGCGAAAGGCTTCTTGAGGGGAAAGCTGTAACTCTGTGAGATGATTTCACAGAACACAAAGAAGTTTCTCAGAAAGCTTCTTTCTCTTTGTTATCTTAGGATATTTCCTTTGGCCCTATAGTCTTCAAAGGGATCCGAAATATCTGTTCTCAGATTCCACAGAAATAAGGCTAGCAAAGAGATCCACGAAATACAGATGTAACTCTGTGAGATGAATTAACGGAACACTAAGCAGTTTCTCAGAAAGCTTCTTTCCAGATTTCATCTGAGGATATTTCCTTTTTCACCATAGCCCTCTATGGGCTTCCAAATATCACTTTGCCAATTCCACAAGAACTGTCTTAGCGAAAGGCTTCTTGAGGGGAAAGCTGTAACTCTGTGAGATGATTTCACGAACACAAAGAAGTTTCTCAGAAAGCTTCTTTCTCTTTGTTATCGGAGGATATTTCCTTTGGCCCCATAGTCTTCAAAGGGATCCGAAATATCTGTTCTCAGATTCCACAGAAATAAGGCTAGCAAAGAGATCCACGAAATACAGATGTAACTCTGTGAGATGAATTAACAGAACACTAAGCAGTTTCTCAGAAAGCTTCTTTCCAGATTTCATCTGAGGATATTTCCTTTTTCACCATAGCCCTCTATGGGCTTCCAAATATCACTTTGCCAATTCCACAAGAACTGTCTTAGCGAAAGGCTTCTTGAGGGGAAAGCTGTAACTCTGTGAGATGATTTCACAGAACACAAAGAAGTTTCTCAGAAAGCTTCTTTCTCTTTGTTATCGCAGGATATTTCCTTTGGCCCTATAGTCTTCAAAGGGATCCGAAATATCTGTTCTCAGATTCCACAGAAATAAGGCTAGCAAAGATATCCACGAAACACACATTTAACAATGTGAGATGAATTAACAGAACACTAAGCAGTTTCTCAGAAAGCTTCTTTCCAGATTTCATCTGAGGATATTTCCTTTTTCACCATAGCCCTCTATGGGCTTCCAAATATCACTTTGCCAATTCCACAAGAACTGTCTTAGCGAAAGGCTTCTTGAGGGGAAAGCTGTAACTCTGTGAGATGATTTCACAGAACACAAAGAAGTTTCTCAGAAAGCTTCTTTCTCTTTGTTATCGCAGGATATTTCCTTTGGCCCTATAGTCTTCAAAGGGATCCGAAATATCTGTTCTCAGATTCCACAGAAATAAGGCTAGCAAAGAGATCCACGAAACACACATTTAACTCTGTGAGATGAATTAACAGAACACTAAGCAGTTTCTCAGAAAGCTTCTTTCCAGATTTCATCTGAGGATATTTCCTTATTCACCATAGCCCTCTATGGGCATCCAAATATCGCTTTGCCAATTCCACAAGAACTGTCTTAGCGAAAGGCTTCTTGAGGGGAAAGCTGTAACTCTGTGAGATGATTTCACAGAACACAAAGAAGTTTCTCAGAAAGCTTCTTTCTCTTTGTTATCGGAGGATATTTCCTTTGGCCCTATAGTCTTCAAAGGGATCCGAAATATCTGTTCTCAGATTCCACAGAAATAAGGCTAGCAAAGAGATCCACGAAATACAGATGTACCTCTGTGAGATGAATTAACAGAACACTAAGCAGTTTCTCAGAAAGCTTCTTTCCAGATTTCATCTGAGGATATTTCCTTTTTCACCATAGCCCTCTATGGGCTTCCAAATATCACTTTGCCATTCCACAAGAACTGTCTTAGCGAAAGGCTTCTTGAGGGGAAAGCTGTAACTCTGTGAGATGATTTCACAGAACACAAAGATGTTTCTCAGAAAGCTTCTTTCTCTTTGTTATCGCAGGATATTTCCTTTGGTCCTGTAGTCTTCAAAGGGATCCGAAATATCTGTTCTCAGATTCCACAGAAATAAGGCTAGCAAAGAGATCCACGAAATACAGATGTAACTCTGTGAGATGAATTAACAGAACACTAAGCAGTTTCTCAGAAAGCTTCTTTCCAGATTTCATCTGAGGATATTTTCTTTTTCACCATTGCCCTCTATGGGCTTCCAAATATCACTTTGCCAATTCCACAAGAACTGTCTTAGCGAAAGCCTTATTGAGGGGAAAGCTGTAACTCTGTGAGATGATTTCACAGAACACAAAGAAGTTTCTCAGAAAGCTTCTTTCTCTTTGTTATCTTAGGATATTTCCTTTGGCCCTATAGTCTTCAAACGGATCCGAAATATCTGTTCTCAGATTCCACAGAAATAAGGCTAGCAAAGAGATCCACGAAATACAGATGTAACTCTGTGAGGTGAATTAACAGAACACTAAGCAGTTTCTCAGAAAGCTTCTTTCCAGATTTCATCTGAGGATATTTCCTTTTTCACCATAGCCCTCCACGGGCTTCCAAATATCACTTTGCCAATTCCACAAGAACTGTCTTAACGAAAGGCTTCTTGAGGGGAAAGCTGTAACTCTGTGAGATGATGTCACAGAACACAAAGAACTTTCTCAGAAAGCTTCTTTCTCTTTGTTATGGGAGGATATTTCCTTTGGCCCTATAGTCTTCAAAGGGATCCGAAATATCTGTTCTCAGATTCCACAGAAATAAGGCTAGCAACGAGATCCACGAAATACAGATGTAACTCTGTGAGATGAATTAACAGAACACTAAGCAGTTTCTCAGAAAGCTTCTTTCCAGATTTCATCTGAGGATATTTCCTTTTTCACCATAGCCCTCTATGGGCTTCCAAATATCACTTTGCCAATTCCACAAGAACTGTCTTAGCGAAAGGCTTCTTGAGGGGAAAGCTGTAACCCTGTGAGATGATTTCACAGAACACAAAGAAGTTTCTCAGAAAGCTTCTTTCTCTTTGTTATCAGAGGATATTTGCTTTGGCCCTATAGTCTTCAAAGGCATCCGAAATATCTGTTCTCAGATTCCACAGAAATAAGGCTAGCAAAGAGATCCACGAAATACAGATGTAACTCTGTGAGATGAATTAACAGAACACTAAGCAGTTTCTCAGAAAGCTTCTTTCCAGATTTGATCTGAGGATATTTGCTTTTTCAACATAGCCCTCTTTGGGCTTCCAAATATCACTTTGCCAATTCCACAAGAACTGTCTTAGCGAAAGGCTTCTTGAGGGGAAAACTGTAAATCTGTGAGATGATTTCACAGAACACAAAGAAGTTTCTCAGAAAGCTTCTTTCTCTTTGTTATCCGAGGATATTTCCTTTGGCCCTATAGTCTTCAAAGGGATCCGAAATATCTGTTCTCAGATTCCACAGAAATAAGGCTAGCAAAGAGATCCACGAAATACAGATGTAACTCTGTGAGATGAATTAACAGAACACTAAGCAATTTCTCAGAAAGCTTCTTTCCAGATTTCATCTGAGGATATTTCCTTTTTCACCATAGCCCTCTATGGGCTTCCAAATATCACTTTGCCAATTCCACAAGAACTGTCTTAGCGAAAGGCTTCTTGAGGGGAAAGCTGTAACTCTCTGAGATGATTTCACAGAACACAAAGAAGTTTCTCAGAAAGCTTCTTTCTCTTTGTTATCTTAGGATATTTCCTTTGGCCCTATAGTCTTCAAAGGGATCCGAAATATCTGTTCTCAGATTCCACAGAAATAAGGCTAGCAAAGAGATCCACGAAATACACATGTTACTCTGTGAGATGAATTAACAGAACACTAAGTCGTTTCTCAGAAAGCTTCTTTCCAGATTTCATCTGAGGATATTTCCTTTTTCACCATAGCCCTCTATGGGCTTCCAAATATCACTTTGCCAATTCCACAAGAACTGCCTTAGCGAAAGGCTTCTTGAGGGGAAAGCTGTAACTCTGTGAGATGATTTCACAGAACACAAAGAAGTTTCTCAGAAAGCTTCTTTCTCTTTGTTATCGGAGGATATTTCCTTTGGCCCTATAGTCTTCAAAGGGATCCGAAATATCTGTTCTCAGATTCCACAGAAATAAGGCTAGCAAAGAGATCCACGAAATACAGATGTAACTCTGTGAGATGAATTAACAGAACACTAAGCAGTTTCTCAGAAAGCTTCTTTCCAGATTTCATCTGAGGATATTTCCTTTTTCACCATAGCCCTCTAAGGGCTTCCAAATATCACTTTGCCAATTCCACAAGAACTGTCTTAGCGAAAGGCTTCTTGAGGGGAAAGCTGTAACTCTGTGAGATGATTTCAAAGAACACAAAGAAGTTTCTCAGAAAGCTTCTTTCTCTTTGTTATCTTAGGATATTTCCTTTGGCCCTATAGTCTTCAAAGGGATCCGAAATATCTGTTCTTAGATTCCACAGAAATAAGGCTAGCAAAGAGATCCACGAAATACAGATGTAACTCTGTGAGATGAATTTACAGAACACTAAGCAGTTTCTCAGAAAGCTTCTTTCCAGATTTCATCTGAGGATATTTCCTTTTTCACCATAGTCCTCTATGGGCTTCCAAATATCACTTTGCCAATTCCACAAGAACTGTCTTAGCGAAAGGCTTCTTGAGGGGAAAGCTGTAACTCTGTGAGATGATTTCACAGAACACAAAAAGTTTCTCAGAAAGCTTCTTTCTCTTTGTTATGGGAGGATATTTCTTTTGGCCCCATAGTCTTCAAAGGGATCCGAAATATCTGTTCTCAGATTCCACAGAAATAAGGCTAGCAAAGAGATCCACGAAATACAGATGTAACTCTGTGAGATGAATTAACAGAACACTAAGCAGTTTCTCAGAAAGCTTCTTTCCAGATTTCATCTGAGGTTATTTCCTTTTTCACCATAGCCCTCTATGGGCTTCCAAATATCACTTTGCCAATTCCACAAGAACTGTCTTAGCGAAAGGCTTCTTGAGGGAAAGCTGTTACTCTGTGAGATGATTTCACAGAACACAAAGAACTTTCTCAGAAAGCTTCTTTCTCTTTGTTATCGGAGGATATTTCCTTTGGCCCTATAGTCTTCAAAGGGATCCGAAATATCTGTTCTCAGATTCCACAGAAATAAGGCTAGCAAAGGGATCCACGAAATACAGATGTAACTCTGTGAGATGAATTAACAGAACACTAAGCAGTTTCTCAGAAAGCTTCTTTCCAGATTTCATCTGAGGATATTTCCTTTTTCACCATAGCCCTCTATGGGCTTCCAAATATCACTTTGCCAATTCCACAAGAACTGTCTTAGCGAAAGGCTTCTTGAGGGGAAAGCTGTAACTCTGTGAGATGATTTCACAGAACACAAAGAAGTTTCTCAGAAAGCTTCTTTCTCTTTGTTATCGGAGGATATTTCCTTTGGCCCTATAGTCTTCAAAGGGATCTGAAATATCTGTTCTCAGATTCCACAGAAATAAGGCTAGCAAAGGGATCCACGAAATACAGATGTAACTCTGTGAGATGAATTAACAGAACACTAAGCAGTTTCTCAGAAAGCTTCTTTCCAGATTTCATCCTAGGATATTTCCTTTTTCAACATAGTCCTCTATGGGCTTCCAAATATCACTTTCCCAATTCCACAAGAACTGTCTTAGCGAAAGGCTTCTTGAGGGGAAAGCTGTAACCCTGTGAGATGATTTCACAGAACACAAAGAAGTTTCTCAGAAAGCTTCTTTCTCTTTGTTATCGGAGGATATTCCTTTTGGCCCTATAGTCTTCAAAGGGTTCCGAAATATCTGTTCTCAGATTCCACAGAAATAAGGCTAGCAAAGAGATCCACGAAATACAGATGTAACTCTTTGAGATGAATTAACAGAACACTAAGCAGTTTCTCAGAAAGCTTCTTTCCAGATTTCATCTGAGTATACTTCCTTTTTCAACATAGCCCTCTGTGGGCTTCCAAATATCACTTTGCCAATTCCACAAGAACTGTCTTAGCGAAAGGCTTCTTGAGGGGAAAGTTGTAACTCTGGGAGATGATTTCACAGAACACAAAGAAGTTTCTCAGAAAGCTTCTTTCTCTTTGTTATCGGAGGATATTTCCTTTGGCCCCATAGTCTTCAAAGGGATCCGAAATATCTGTTCTCAGATTCCACAGAAATAAGGCTAGCAAAGAGATCCACGAAATACAGATGTAACTCTGTGAGATGAATTAACAGAACACTAAGCAGTTCCTCAGAAAGCTTCTTTCCAGATTTCATCTGAGGATATTTCCTTTTTCACCATAGCCCTCTATGGGCTTCCAAATATCACTTTGCCAATTCCACAAGAACTGTCTTAGCGAAAGGCTTCTTGAGGGGAAAGCTGTAACTCTGTGAGATGATTTCACAGAACACAAAGAAGTTTCTCAGAAAGCTTCTTTCTCTTTGTTATCGCAGGATATTTCCTTTGGCCCTATAGTCTTCAAAGGGATCCGAAATATCTGTTCTCAGATTCCACAGAAATAAGGCTAGCAAAGATATCCACGAAACACACATTTAACAATGTGAGATGAATTAACAGAACACTAAGCAGTTTCTCAGAAAGCTTCTTTCCAGATTTCATCTGAGGATATTTCCTTTTTCACCATAGCCCTCTATGGGCTTCCAAATATCACTTTGCCAATTCCACAAGAACTGTCTTAGCGAAAGGCTTCTTGAGGGGAAAGCTGTAACTCTGTGAGATGATTTCACAGAACACAAAGAACTTTCTCAGAAAGCTTCTTTCTCTTTGTTATCGGAGGATATTTCCTTTGGCCCTATAGTCTTCAAAGGGATCCGAAATATCTGTTCTCAGATTCCACAGAAATAAGGCTAGCAAAGAGATCCACGAAATACAGATGTAACTCTGTGAGATGAATTAACAGAACACTAAGCAGTTTCTCAGAAAGCTTCTTTCCAGATTTCATCTGAGGATATTTCCTTTTTCACAATAGCCCTCTATGCGCTTCCAAATATCACTTTGCCATTCCACAAGAACTGTCTTAGCGAAAGGCTTCTTGAGGGGAAAGCTGTAACTCTGTGAGATGATTTCACAGAACACAAAGAAGTTTCTCAGAAAGCTTCTTTCTCTTTGTTATCGCAGTATATTTCCTTTGGTCCTATAGTCTTCAAAGGGATCCGAAATATCTGTTCTCAGATTCCACAGAAATAAGGCTAGCAAAGAGATACACGAAATACAGATGTAACTCTGTGAGATGAATTAACAGAACACTAAGCAGTTTCTCAGAAAGCTTCTTTCCAGATTTCATCTGAGGATATTTCCTTTTTCACCATAGCCCTCTATGGGCTTCCAAATATCACTTTGCCAATTCCACAAGAACTGTCTTAGCGAAAGGCTTCTTGAGGGAAAAGCTGTAACTCTGTGAGATGATTTCACAGAACACAAAGAAGTTTCTCAGAAAGCTTCTTTCTCTTTATTATCGGAGGATATTTCCTTTGGCCCTATAGTCTTCAAAGGGATCCGAAATATCTGTTCTCAGATTCCACAGAAATAAGGCTAGCAAAGAGATCCACGAAATACACATGTAACTCTGTGAGATGAATTAACAGAACACTAAGCAGTTTCTCAGAAAGCTTCTTTCCAGATTTCATCTGAGGATATTTCCTTTTTGACCATAGCCCTCTATGGGCTTCCAAATATCACTTTGCCAATTCCACAAGAACTGTCTTAACGAAAGGCTTCTTGAGGGGAAAGCTGTAACTCTGTGAGATGATGTCACAGAACACAAAGAACTTTCTCAGAAAGCTTCTTTCTCTTTGTTATCGGAGGATATTTCCTTTGGCCCTATAGTCTTCAAAGGGATCCGAAATATCTGTTCTCAGATTCCACAGAAATAAGGCTAGCAAAGAGATCCACGAAATACAGATGTAACTCTGTGAGATGAATTAACAGAACACTAAGCAGTTTCTCAGAAACCTTCTTTCCAGATTTCATCTGAGGATATTTCCTTTTTCACCATCGCCCTCTATGGGCTTCCAAATATCACTTTGCCAATTCCACAAGAACTGTCTTAGCGAAAGGCTTCTTGAGGGGAAAGCTGTAACCCTGTGAGATGATTTCACGGAACACAAAGAAGTTTCTCAGAAAGCTTCTTTCTCTTTGTTATCGGAGGATATTTCCTTTGGCCCCATAGTCTTCAAAGGGATCCGAAATATCTGTTCTCAGATTCCACAGAAATAAGGCGAGCAAAGAGATCCACGAAATACACATGTAACTCTGTGAGATGAATTAACAGAACACTAAGCAGTTTCTCAGAAAGTTTCTTTCCAGATTTCATCTGAGGATATTTCCTTTTTCACCATAGCCCTCTATGGGCTTCCAAATATCTCTTTGCCAATTCCACATGAACTGTCTTAGCGAAAGGCTTCTTGAGGGGAAAGCTGTAACTCTGTGAGATGATTTCACAGAACACAAAGAACTTTCTCAGAAAGCTTCTTTCTCTTTGTTATCGGACGATATTTCCTTTGGCCCTATAGTCTTCAAAGGGATCCGAAATATCTGTTCTCAGATTCCACAGAAATAAGGCTAGCAAAGGGATCCACGAAATACAGATGTAACTCTGTGAGATGAATTAACAGAACACTAAGCAGTTTCTCAGAAAGCTTCTTTCCAGATTTCATGTGAGGATATTTCCTTTTTCACCATAGCCCTCTAAGGGCTTCCAAATATCACTTTGCCAATTCCACAAGAACTGTCTTAGCGAAAGGCTTCTTGAGGGGAAAGCTGTAACTCTGTGAGATGATTTCACAGAACACAAAGAAGTTTCTCAGAAAGCTTCTTTCTCTTTGTTATCGGAGGATATTTCCTTTGGCCCTATAGTCTTCAAAGGGATCCGAAATATCTGTTCTCAGATTCCACAGAAATAAGGCTAGCAAAGAGATCCACGAAATACACATGTAACTCTGTGAGATGAATCAACAGAACACTAAGCAGTTTCTCAGAAAGCTTCTTTCCAGATTTCATCTGAGGATATTTCCTTTTTCACCATAGCCCTCTATGGGCTTCCAAATATCACTTTGCCAATTCCACAAGAACTGTCTTAGCGAAAGGCTTCTTGAGGGGAAAGCTGTAACTCTGTGAGATGATGTCACAGAACACAAAGAAGTTTCTCAGAAAGCTTCTTTCTCTTTGTTATCGGAGGATATTTCCTTTGGCCCTATAGTCTTCAAAGGGATCCGAAATATCTGTTCTCAGATTCCACAGAAATAAGGCTAGCAAAGGGATCCACGAAATACAGATGTAACTCTGTGAGATGAATTAAGAGAACACTAAGCAGTTTCTCAGAAAGCTTCTTTCTAGATTTCATCTGAGGATATTTCCTTTTTCAACATAGCCCTCTATGGGCTTCCAAATATAACTTTGCCAATTACACAAGAACTGTCTTAGCGAAAGGCTTCTTGACGGGAAAGCTGTAACTCTGGGAGATGATTTCACAGAACACAAAGAAGTTTCTCAGAAAGCTTCTTTCTCTTTGTTATCGGAGGATATTTCCTTTGGCCCTATAGTCTTCAAAGGGATCCGAAATATCTGTTCTCAGATTCCACAGAAATAAGGCTAGCAAAGAGATTCACGAAATACAGATGTAACTCTGTGAGATGAATTAACAGAACACTAAGCAGTTTCTCAGAAAGCTTCTTTCCAGATTTCACCTGAGGATATTTCCTTTTTCACCATAGCCCTCTATGGGCTTCCAAATATCACTTTGCCAATTCCACAAGAACTGTCTTAGCGAAAGGCTTCTTGAGGGGAAAGCTGTAAATCTGTGAGATGATTTCACAGAACACAAAGAACTTTCTCAGAAAGCTTCTTTCTCTTTGTTATCGGAGGATATTTCCTTTGGCCCTATAGTCTTCAAAGGGATCCGAAATATCTGTTCTCAGATTCCACAGAAATAAGGCTAGCAAAGGGATCCACGAAATACAGATGTAACCCTGTGAGATGAATTAACAGAACACTAAGCAGTTTCTCAGAAAGCTTCTTTCCAGATTTCATCTGAGGATATTTCCTTTTTCACCATAGCCCTCTATGGGCTTCCAAATATCACTTTGCCAATTCCACAAGAACTGTCTTAGCGAAAGGCTTCTTGAGGGGAAAGCTGTAACTCTGTGAGATGATGTCACAGAACACAAAGAAGTTTCTCAGAAAGCTTCTTTAACTTTGTTATCGGAGGATAATTCCTTTGACCCTATAGTCTTCAAAGGGATCCGAAATATCTGTTCTCAGATTCCACAGAAATAAGGCTAGCAAAGGGATCCACGAAATACAGATGTAACTCTGTGAGATGAATTAACAGAACACTAAGCAGTTTCTCAGAAAGCTTCTTTCCAGATTTCATCTGAGGATATTTCCTTTTTCACCATAGCCCTCTATGGGCTTCCAAATATCACTTTGCCAATTCCACAAGAACTGTCTTAGCGAAAGGCTTCTTGAGGGGAAAGCTGTAACTCTGTGAGATGATTTCACAGAACACAAAGAAGTTTCTCAGAAAGCTTCTTTCTCTTTGTTATCGGAGGATATTTCCTTTGGCCCTATAGTCTTCAAAGGGATCCGAAATATCTGTTCTCAGATTCCACAGAAATAAGGCTAGCAAAGAGATCCACGACATACACATGTAACTCTGTGGGTGGAAGTCACACATCACAGAGCAGTTTCTCAGAAAGCTTCTTTCCAGATTTCATCTGAGGATATTTCCTTTTTCACCATAGCCCTCTATGGGCTTCCAAATATCACTTTCCCAATTCCACAAGAACTGTCTTAGCGAAAGGCTTCTTGAGGGGAAAGCTGTAACTCTGTGAGATGATGTCACAGAACACAAAGAAGTTTCTCAGAAAGCTTCTTTCTCTTTGTTATCGGAGGATATTTCCTTTGGCCCTATAGTCTTCAAAGGGATCCGAAATATCTGTTCTCAGATTCCACAGAAATAAGGCTAGCAAAGGGATCCACGAAATACAGATGTAACTCTGTGAGATGAATTAAGAGAACACTAAGCAGTTTCTCAGAAAGCTTCTTTCTAGATTTCATCTGAGGATATTTCCTTTTTCAACATAGCCCTCTATGGGCTTCCAAATATAACTTTGCCAATTACACAAGAACTGTCTTAGCGAAAGGCTTCTTGACGGGAAAGCTGTAACTCTGGGAGATGATTTCACAGAACACAAAGAAGTTTCTCAGAAAGCTTCTTTCTCTTTGTTATCGGAGGATATTTCCTTTGGCCCTATAGTCTTCAAAGGGATCCGAAATATCTGTTCTCAGATTCCACAGAAATAAGGCTAGCAAAGAGATTCACGAAATACAGATGTAACTCTGTGAGATGAATTAACAGAACACTAAGCAGTTTCTCAGAAAGCTTCTTTCCAGATTTCACCTGAGGATATTTCCTTTTTCACCATAGCCCTCTATGGGCTTCCAAATATCACTTTGCCAATTCCACAAGAACTGTCTTAGCGAAAGGCTTCTTGAGGGGAAAGCTGTAAATCTGTGAGATGATTTCACAGAACACAAAGAACTTTCTCAGAAAGCTTCTTTCTCTTTGTTATCGGAGGATATTTCCTTTGGCCCTATAGTCTTCAAAGGGATCCGAAATATCTGTTCTCAGATTCCACAGAAATAAGGCTAGCAAAGGGATCCACGAAATACAGATGTAACCCTGTGAGATGAATTAACAGAACACTAAGCAGTTTCTCAGAAAGCTTCTTTCCAGATTTCATCTGAGGATATTTCCTTTTTCACCATAGCCCTCTATGGGCTTCCAAATATCACTTTGCCAATTCCACAAGAACTGTCTTAGCGAAAGGCTTCTTGAGGGGAAAGCTGTAACTCTGTGAGATGATGTCACAGAACACAAAGAAGTTTCTCAGAAAGCTTCTTTAACTTTGTTATCGGAGGATAATTCCTTTGACCCTATAGTCTTCAAAGGGATCCGAAATATCTGTTCTCAGATTCCACAGAAATAAGGCTAGCAAAGGGATCCACGAAATACAGATGTAACTCTGTGAGATGAATTAACAGAACACTAAGCAGTTTCTCAGAAAGCTTCTTTCCAGATTTCATCTGAGGATATTTCCTTTTTCACCATAGCCCTCTATGGGCTTCCAAATATCACTTTGCCAATTCCACAAGAACTGTCTTAGCGAAAGGCTTCTTGAGGGGAAAGCTGTAACTCTGTGAGATGATTTCACAGAACACAAAGAAGTTTCTCAGAAAGCTTCTTTCTCTTTGTTATCGGAGGATATTTCCTTTGGCCCTATAGTCTTCAAAGGGATCCGAAATATCTGTTCTCAGATTCCACAGAAATAAGGCTAGCAAAGAGATCCACGACATACACATGTAACTCTGTGGGTGGAAGTCACACATCACAGAGCAGTTTCTCAGAAAGCTTCTTTCCAGATTTCATCTGAGGATATTTCCTTTTTCACCATAGCCCTCTATGGGCTTCCAAATATCACTTTCCCAATTCCACAAGAACTGTCTTAGCGAAAGGCTTCTTGAGGGGAAAGCTGTAACTCTGTGAGATGATTTCACAGAACACAAAGAAGTTTCTCAGAAAGCTTCTTTCTCTTTGTTATCTTAGTTTATTTCCTTTGGCCCTATAGTCTTCAAAGGGATCCGAAATATCTGTTCTCAGATTCCACAGAAATAAGGCTAGCAAAGAGATCCACGAAATACAGATGTAACTCTGTGAGATGAATTAACAGAACACTAAGCAGTTTCTCAGAAAGCTTCTTTCCAGATTTCATCTGAGGATATTTCCTTTTTCACCTTAGCCCTCTATGGTCTTCCAAATATCACTTTGCCAATTCCACAAGAACTGTCTTAGCGAAAGGCTTCTTGAGGGGAAAGCTGTAAATCTGTGAGATGATTTCACAGAACACAAAGAAGTTTCTCAGAAAGCTTCTTTCTCTTTGTTATCGGAGGATATTTCCTTTGGCCCTATAGTCTTCAAAGGGATCCGATATATCTGTTCTCAGATTCCACAGAAATAAGGCTAGCAAAGAGATCCACGAAATACAGATGTAACTCTGTGAGCGGAAGTCACACATCACAGAGCAGTTTCTCAGAAAGCTTCTTTCCAGATTTCATCTGAGGATATTTCCTTTTTCACCATAGCCGTCTATGGGCTTCCAAATATCACTTTGCCAATTCCGCAAGAACTGCCAAAGCGAAAGGCTTCTTGAGGGGAAAGCTGTAACTCTGTGAGATGATTTCACAGAACACAAAGAAGTTTCTCAGAAAGCTTCTTTCTCTTTGTTATCCGAGGATATTTCATTTGGCCCTATAGTCTTCAAAGGGATTCGAAATATCTGTTCTCAGATTCCACAGAAATAAGGCTAGCAAAGAGATCCACGAAATACAGATGTAACTCTGTGAGATGAATTAACAGAACCCTAAGCAGTTTCTCAGAAAGCTTCTTTCCAGATTTCATCTGAGGATATTTCCTTTTTCACCATAGCCCTCTATGGGCTTCCAAATATCACTTTGCCAATTCCACAAGAACTGTCTTAGCGAAAGGCTTCTTGAGGGGAAAGCTGTAACTCTGTGAGATGATTTCAAAGAACACAAAGAAGTTTCTCAGAAAGCTTCTTTCTCTTTGTTATCGGAGGATATTTCCTTTGGCCCTATAGTCTTCAAAGGGATCCGAAATATCTGTTCTCAGATTCCACAGAAATAAGGCTAGCAAAGAGATCCACGAAATACAGATGTAACTCTGTGAGATGAATTAACAGAACACTAAGCAGTTTCTCAGAAAGCTTCTTTCCAGATTTCATCGGAGGATATTTCCTTTTTCACCATAGCCCTCTATGGGCTTCCAAATATCACTTTGCCAATTCCACAAGAACTGTCTTAGCGAAAGGCTTCTTGAGGGGAAAGCTGTAACTCTGTGAGATGATTTCACAGAACACAAAGAACTTTCTCAGAAAGCTTCTTTCTCTTTGTTATCAGAGGATATTTCCTTTGGCCCTATAGTCTTCAAAGGGATCCGAAATATCTGTTCTCAGATTCCACAGAAATAAGGCTAGCAAAGGGATCCACGAAATACAGATGTAACTCTGTGAGATGAATTAACAGAACACTAAGTAGTTTCTCAGAAAGCTTCTTTCTAGATTTCATCTGAGGATATTTCCTTTTTCACCATAGCCCTCCATGGGCTTCCAAATATCACTTTGCCAATTCCACAAGAACAGTCTTAGCGAAATGCTTCTTGAGGGGAAAGCTGTAACTCTGTGAGATGATTTCACAGAACACAAAGAAGTCTCTCAGAAAGTTTCTTTCTTTTTGTTATCGGAGGATATTTCCTTTGGCCCTATAATCTTCAAAGGGATCCGAAATATCTGTTCTCAGATTCCACAGAAATAAGGCTAGCAAAGAGATCCACGAAATACAGATGTAACTCTGTGAGATGAATTAACAGAACACTAAGCAGTTTCTCAGAAAGCTTCTTTCCAGATTTCATCTGAGGATATTTCCTTTTTCACCATAGCCCTCTATGGGCTTCCAAATATCACTTTGATAATTCCACAAGAACTGTCTTAGCGAAAGGCTTCTTGAGGGGAAAGCTGTAACTCTGTGAGATGATTTCACAGAACACAAAGAAGTTTCTCAGAAAGCTTCTTTCTCTTTGTTATCGGAGGATATTTCCTTTGGCCCTATAGTCTTCAAAGGGATCCGAAATATCTGTTCTCAGATTCCACAGAAATAAGGCTAGCAAAGGGATCCACGAAATACAGATGTAACTCTGTGAGATGAATTAACAGAACACTAAGCAGTTTCTCAGAAAGCTTCTTTCCAGATTGCATCTGAGGATATTTCCTTTTTCACCATAGCCCTCTATGGGCTTCCAAATATCACTTTGCCAATTCCACAAGAACTGTATTAGCGAAATGCTTCTTGAGGGGAAAGCTGTAACTCAGTGAGATGATTTCACAGAACACAAAGAAGTTTCTCAGAAAGTTTCTTTCTTTTTGTTATCGGAGGATATTTCCTTTGGCCCTATAGTCTTCAAAGGGATCCGAAATATCTGTTCTCAGATTCCACAGAAATAAGGCTAGCAAAGAGATCCACGAAATACAGATGTAACTCTGTGAGATGAATTAACAGAACACTAAGCAGTTTCTCAGAAAGCTTCTTTCCAGATTTCATCTGAGGATATTTCCTTTTTCACCATAGCCCTCTATGGGCTTCCAAATATCACTTTGCCAATTCCACAAGAACTGTCTTAGCGAAAGGCTTCTTGAGGGGAAAGCTGTAACTCTGTGAGATGATTTCACAGAACACAAAGAAGTTTCTCAGAAAGCTTCTTTCTCTTTGTTATCGGAGGATATTTCCTTTGGCCCTATAGTCTTCAAAGGGATCCGAAATATCTGTTCTCAGATTCCACAGAAATAAGGCTAGCAAAGAGATCCACGAAATACAGATGTAACTCTGTGAGTGGAAGTCACACATCACAGAGCAGTTTCTCAGAAAGCTTCTTTCCAGATTTCATCTGAGGATATTTCCTTTTTCACCATAGAACTCTAAGGGCTTCCAAATATCACTTTGCCAATTCCACAAGAACTGTCTTAGCGAAAGGCTTCTTGAGGGGAAAGCTGCAACTCTGTGAGATGATTTCACAGAACACAAAGAAGTTTCTCAGAAAGCTTCTTTCTCTTTGTTATCGGAGGATATTTCCTTTGGCCCTATAGTCTTCAAAGGGATCCGAAATATCTGTTCTCAGATTCCACAGAAATAAGGCTAGCAAAGAGATCCACGAAATACAGATGTAACTCTGTGAGATGAATTAACAGAACACTAAGCAGTTTCTCAGAAAGCTTCTTTCCAGATTTCATCTGAGGATATTTCCTTTTTCACCATAGCCCTCTATGGGCTTCCAAATATCACTTTGCCAATTCCACAAGAACTGTCTTAGCGAAAGGCTTCTTGGGGGAAAGCTGTAACTCTGTGAGATGATTTCAAAGAACACAAAGAAGTTTCTCAGAAAGCTTCTTTCCCTTTGTTATGGGAGGATATTTCCTTTGGCCCTATAGTCTTCAAAGGGATCCGAAATATCTGTTCTCAGATTCCACAGAAATAAGGCTAGCAAAGAGATCCACGAAATACACATGTAACTCTGTGCGAAAAATTCACAGAACACTAAGCAGTTTCTCAGAAAGCTTCTTTCCAGATTTCATCTGAGGATATTTCCTTTTTCACAATAGCCCTCTAGGGGTTGCAAATATCACTTTGCCAATTCCACAAGAACTGTCTTAGCGAAAGGCTTCTTGAGGGGAAAGCTGTAACTCTGTGAGATGATTTCACAGAACACAAAGAAGTTTCTCAGAAAGCTTCTTTCTCTTTGTTATCGGAGGATATTTCCTTTGGCACTATAGTCTTCAAAGGGATCCGAAATATCTGTTCTCAGATTCCACAGAAATAAGGCTAGCAAAGAGATCCACGAAATACAGATGTAACTCTGTGAGTGGAAGTCACACATAACAGAGCAGTTTCTCAGAAAGCTTCTTTCCAGATTTCATCTGAGGATATTTCCTTTTTCACCATAGCCCTCCTTGGGCTTCCAAATATCACTTTGCCAATTCCACAAGAACTGTCTTAGCGAAAGGCTTCTTGAGGGGAAAGCTGTAACTCTGTGAGATGATTTCACAGAACACAAAGAAGTTTCTCAGAAAGCTTCTTTCTTTTCGTTATCGGAGGATATTTCCTTTGGCCCTATAGTCTTCAAAGGGATTCGAAATATCTGTTCTCAGATTCCACAGAAATAAGGCTAGCAAAGAGATCCACGAAATACAGATGTAACTCTGTGAGATGAATTAACAGAACACTAAGCAGTTTCTCAGAAAGCTTCTTTCCAGATTTCATCTGAGGATATTTCCTTTTTCACCATAGCCCTCTATGGGCTTCCAAATATCACTTTGCCAATTCCACAAGAACTGTCTTAGCGAAAGGCTTCTTGAGGGCAAAGCTGTAACTCTGTGAGATGATTTCACAGAACACAAAGAACTTTCTCAGAAAGCTTCTTTCTCTTTGTTATCGGAGGATATTTCCTTTGGCCCTATAGTCTTCAAAGGGATCCGAAATATCTGTTCTCAGATTCCACAGAAATAAGGCTAGCAAAGAGATCCACGAAATACAGATGTAACTCTGTGAGATGAATTAACAGAACACTAAGCAGTTTCTCAGAAAGCTTCTTTCCAGATTTCATCTGAGGATATTTCCTTTTTCACCATAGCCCTCTATGGGCTTCCAAATATCACTTTGCCAATTCCACAAGAACTGTCTTAGCGAAAGGCTTCTTGAGGGGAAAGCTGTAACTCTGTGAGATGATTTCAAAGAACACAAAGAAGTTTCTCAGAAAGCTTCTTTCTCTTTGTTATCGGAGGATATTTCCTTAGCCCCTATAGTCTTCAAAGGGATCCGAAATATCTGTTCTCAGATTCCACAGAAATAAGGCTAGCAAAGAGATCCACGAAATACAGATGTAACTCTGTGAGATGAATTAACAGAACACTAAGCAGTTTCTCAGAAAGCTTCTTTCCAGATTTCATCTGAGGATATTTCCTTTTTCACCATAGCCCTCTATGGGCTTCCAAATATCACTTTGCCAATTCCACAAGAACTGTCTTAGCGAAAGGCTTCTTGAGGGGAAAGCTGTAACTCTGTGAGATGATTTCACAGAACACAAAGAACTTTCTCAGAAAGCTTCTTTCTCTTTGTTATCGGAGGATATTTCCTTTGGCCCTATAGTCTTCAAAGGGATCCGAAATATCTGTTCTCAGATTCCACAGAAATAAGGCTAGCAAAGGGATCCACGAAATACAGATGTAACTCTGTGAGATGAATTAACAGAACACTAAGCAGTTTCTCAGAAAGCTTCTTTCCAGATTTCATCTGAGGATATTTCCTTTTTCACCATAGCCCTCCATGGGCTTCCAAATATCACTTTGCCAATTCCACAAGAACAGTCTTAGCGAAATGCTTCTTGAGGGGAAAGCTGTAACTCTGTGAGATGATTTCACAGAACACAAAGAAGTCTCTCAGAAAGTTTCTTTCTTTTTGTTATCGGAGGATATTTCCTTTGGCCCTATAATCTTCAAAGGGATCCGAAATATCTGTTCTCAGATTCCACAGAAATAAGGCTAGCAAAGAGATCCACGAAATACAGATGTAACTCTGTGAGATGAATTAACAGAACACTAAGCAGTTTCTCAGAAAGCTTCTTTCCAGATTTCATCTGAGGATATTTCCTTTTTCACCATAGCCCTCTATGGGCTTCCAAATATCACTTTGCTAATTCCACAAGAACTGTCTTAGCGAAAGGCTTCTTGAGGGGAAAGCTGTAACTCTGTGAGATGATTTCACAGAACACAAAGAAGTTTCTCAGAAAGCTTCTTTCTCTTTGTTATCGGAGGATATTTCCTTTGGCCCTATAGTCTTCAAAGGGATCCGAAATATCTGTTCTCAGATTCCACAGAAATAAGGCTAGCAAAGGGATCCACGAAATACAGATGTAACTCTGTGAGATGAATTAACAGAACACTAAGCAGTTTCTCAGAAAGCTTCTTTCCAGATTGCATCTGAGGATATTTCCTTTTTCACCATAGCCCTCTATGGGCTTCCAAATATCACTTTGCCAATTCCACAAGAACTGTATTAGCGAAATGCTTCTTGAGGGGAAAGCTGTAACTCTGTGAGATGATTTCACAGAACACAAAGAAGTTTCTCAGAAAGTTTCTTTCTTTTTGTTATCGGAGGATATTTCCTTTGGCCCTATAGTCTTCAAAGGGATCCGAAATATCTGTTCTCAGATTCCACAGAAATAAGGCTAGCAAAGAGATCCACGAAATACAGATGTAACTCTGTGAGATGAATTAACAGAACACTAAGCAGTTTCTCAGAAAGCTTCTTTCCAGATTTCATCTGAGGATATTTCCTTTTTCACCATAGCCCTCTATGGGCTTCCAAATATCACTTTGCCAATTCCACAAGAACTGTCTTAGCGAAAGGCTTCTTGAGGGGAAAGCTGTAACTCTGTGAGATGATTTCACAGAACACAAAGAAGTTTCTCAGAAAGCTTCTTTCTCTTTGTTATCGGAGGATATTTCCTTTGGCCCTATAGTCTTCAAAGGGATCCGAAATATCTGTTCTCAGATTCCACAGAAATAAGGCTAGCAAAGAGATCCACGAAATACAGATGTAACTCTGTGAGTGGAAGTCACACATCACAGAGCAGTTTCTCAGAAAGCTTCTTTCCAGATTTCATCTGAGGATATTTCCTTTTTCACCATAGCCCTCTAAGGGCTTCCAAATATCACTTTGCCAATTCCACAAGAACTGTCTTAGCGAAAGGCTTCTTGAGGGGAAAGCTGTAACTCTGTGAGATGATTTCACAGAACACAAAGTAGTTTCTCAGAAAGCTTCTTTCTCTTTTTTATCGGAGGATATTTCCTTTGGCCCTATAGTCTTCAAAGGGATCCGAAATATCTGTTCTCAGATTCCACAGAAATAAGGCTAGCAAAGACATCCACGAAATACAGATGTAACTCTGTGAGAGGAATTATCAGAACACTAAGCAGTTTATCAGAAAGCTTCTTTCCAGATTTCATCTGAGGATATTTTCTTTTTCACCATAGCCCTCTATGGGCTTCCAAATATCACTTTGCCAATTCCACAAGAACTGTCTTAGCGACAGGCTTCTTGAGGGGAAAGCTGTAACTCTCTGAGATGATTTCACAGAACACAAAGAAGTTTCTCAGAAAGCTTCTTTCTCTTTGTTATCGGAGGATATTTCCTTCGGCCCTATAGTCTTCAAAGGGATCCGAAATATCTGTTCTCAGATTCCACAGAAATAAGGCTAGCAAAGGGATCCACGAAATACAGAAGTAACTCTGTGAGATGAATTAACAGAACACTAAGCAGTTTCTCAGAAAGCCTCTTTCAGATATCATCTGAGGATATTTCCTTTTTCACCATAGCCCTCTATGGGCTTCCAAATATCACTTTGCCAATTCCACAAGAACTGTCTTAGCGAAAGGTTTCTTGAGGAGAAAGCTGTAACTCTGTGAGATGATTTCACAGAACACAAAGAAGTTTCTCAGAAAGCTTCTTTCTCTTTGTTATCGGAGGATATTTCCTTTGGCACTATAGTCTTCAAAGCGATCCGAAATATCTGTTCTCAGATTCCACAGAAATAAGGCTAGCAAAGAGATCCACGAAATACAGATGTAACTCTGTGAGATGAATTAACAGAACACTAAGCAGTTTCTCAGAAAGCTTCTTTCCTGATTGCATCTGAGGATATTTCCTTTTTCACCATAGCCCTCTATGGGCTTCCAAATATCACTTTGCCAATTCCACAAGAACTGTCTTAGCGAAAGGTTTCTTGAGGAGAAAGCTGTAACTCTGTGAGATGATTTCACAGAACACAAAGAAGTTTCTCAGAAAGCTTCTTTCTCTTTGTTATCGGAGGATATTTCCTTTGGCCCTATAGTCTTCAAAGGGATCCGAAATATCTGTTCTCAGATTCCACAGAAATAAGGCTAGCAAAGAGATCCACGAAATACAGATGTAACTCTGTGAGTGGAAGTCACACATAACAGAGCAGTTTCTCAGAAAGCTTCTTTCCAGATTTCATCTGAGGATATTTCCTTTTTCACCATAGCCCTCTATGGGCTTCCAAATATCACTTTGCCAATTCCACAAGAACTGTCTTAGCGAAAGGCTTCTTGACGGGAAAGCTGAAACTCTGTGAGATGATTTCACAGAACACGAAGAAGTTTCTCAGAAAGCTTCTTTCTCTTTGTTATCGGAGGATATTTCCTTTGGCCCTATAGACTTCAAAGGGATCCGAAATATCTGTTGTCAGATTCCACAGAAATAAGGCTAGCAAAGAGATCCACGAAATACAGATGTAACTCTGTGAGATGAATTAAGAGAACACTAAGCAGTTTCTCAGAAAGCTTCTTTCCAGATTTCATCTGAGGATATTTCCTTTTTGACCATAGCCCTCTATGGGCTTCCTAATATCACTTTGCCAATTCCACAAGAACTGTCTTAGCGAAAGGCTTCTTGAGGGGAAAGCTGTAACTCTGTGAGATGATTTCACAGAACACAAAGAAGTTTCTCAGAAAGCTTCTTTCTCTTTGTTATCGGAGGATATTTCCTTTGGCCCTATAGTCTTCAAAGGGATCCGAAATATCTGTTCTCAGATTCCACAGAAATAAGGCTAGCAAAGGGATCCACGAAATACAGATGTAACTCTGTGAGATGAATTAACAGAACACTAAGCAGTATCTCAGAAAGCTTCTTTCCAGATTTCATCTGAGGATATTTCCTTTTTCACCATAGCCCTCTATGGGCTTCCAAATATCACTTTGCCAATTCCACAAGAACTGTCTTAGCGAAAGGTTTCTTGAGGAGAAAGCTGTAACTCTGTGAGATGATTTCACAGAACACAAAGAAGTTTCTCAGAAAGCTTCTTTCTCTTTGTTATCGGAGGATATTTCCTTTGGCACTATAGTCTTCAAAGGGATCCGAAATATCTGTTCTCAGATTCCACAGAAATAAGGCTAGCAAAGAGATCCACGAAATACAGATGTAACTCTGTGAGATGAATTAACAGAACACTAAGCAGTTTCTCAGAAAGCTTCTTTCCAGATTGCATCTGAGGATATTTCCTTTTTCACCATAGCCCTCTATGGGCTTCCAAATATCACTTTGCCAATTCCACAAGAACTGTCTTAGCGAAAGGTTTCTTGAGGAGAAAGCAGTAACTCTGTGAGATGATTTCACAGAACACAAAGAAGTTTCTCAGAAAGCTTCTTTCTCTTTGTTATCGGAGGATATTTCCTTTGGCACTATAGTCTTCAAAGGGATCCGAAATATCTGTTCTCAGATTCCACAGAAATAAGGCTAGCAAAGAGATCCACGAAATACAGATGTAACTCTGTGAGATGAATTAACAGAACACTAAGCAGTTTCTCAGAAAGCTTCTTTCCAGATTGCATCTGAGGATATTTCCTTTTTCACCATAGCCCTCTATGGGCTTCCAAATATCACTTTGCCAATTCCACAAGAACTGTCTTAGCGAAAGGTTTCTTGAGGAGAAAGCAGTAACTCTGTGAGATGATTTCACAGAACACGAAGAAGTTTCTCAGAAAGTTTCTTTCTCTTTGTTATCGGAGGATATTTCCTTTGGCCCTATAGTCTTCAAAGGGATCTGAAATATCTGTTCTCAGATTCCACAGAAATAAGGCTAGCAAAGAGATCCACGAAATACAGATGTAACTCTGTGAGAGGAATTAACAGAACACTAAGCAGTTTCTCAGAAAGCTTCTTTCCAGATTTCATCTGAGGATATTTCCTTTTTCACCATAGCCCTCTATGGGCTTCCAAATATCACTTTGCCAATTCCACAAGAATTGTCTTAGCGAAAGCCTTCTTGAGGGGAAAGCTTTAACTCTGTGAGATGATTTCACAGAACACAAAGAAGTTTCTCAGAAAGCTTCTTTCTCTTTGTTATCGGAGGATATTTCCATTGGCCCTATAGTCTTCAAAGGGATCCGAAATATCTGTTCTCAGATTCCACAGAAATAAGGCTAGCAAAGAGATCCACGAAATACAGATGTAACTCTGTGAGATGAATCAACAGAACACTAAGCAGTTTCTCAGAAAGCTTCTTTCCAGATTTCATCTGAGGATATTTCCTTTTTCACCATAGCCCTCTATGGGCTTCCAAATATCACTTTGCCAATTCCACAAGAACTGTCTTAGCGAAAGGCTTCTTGAGGGGAAAGCTGTAACTCTGTGAGATGATTTCACAGAACACAAAGAAGTTTCTCAGAAAGCTTCTTTCTCTTTGTTATCGGAGGATATTTCCTTTGGCCCTATAGTCTTCAAAGGGATCCGAAATATCTGTTCTCAGATTCCACAGAAATAAGGCTAGCAAAGAGATCCACGAAATACAGATGTAACTCTGTGAGATGAATCAACAGAACACTAAGCAGTTTCTCAGAAAGCTTCTTTCCAGATTTCATCTGAGGATATTTCCTTTTTCACCATAGCCCTCTATGGGCTTCCAAATATCACTTTGCCAATTCCACAAGAACTGTCTTAGCGAAAGGCTTCTTGAGGGGAAAGCTGTAACTCTGTGAGATGATTTCACAGAACACAAAGAAGTTTCTCAGACAGCTTCTTTCTCTTTGTTATCGGAGGATATTTCCTTTGGCCCTATAGTCTTCAAAGGGATCCGAAATATCTGTTCTCAGATTCCACAGAAATAAGGCTAGCAAAGAGATCCACGAAAGACAGATGTAACTCTGTGAGATGAATTAACAGAACACTAAGCAGTTTCTCAGAAAGCTTTTTTCCAGATTTCATCTGAGGATATTTCCTTTTTCACCATAGCCCTCTATGGGCTACCAAATATCACTTTGCCAATTCCACAAGGACTGTCTTAGCGAAAGGTTTCTTGAGGGGAAAGCTGTAACTCTGTGAGATGATTTCACAGAACACAAAGAAGTTTCTCAGAAAGCTTCTTTCTCTTTGTTATCGGAGGATATTTCCTTTCGCACTATAGTCTTCAAAGGGATCCGAAATATCTGTTCTCAGATTCCACAGAAATAAGGCTAGCAAAGAGATCCACGAAATACAGATGTAACTCTGTGCGAGGAATTAACAGAACACTAAGCAGTTTATCAGAAAGCTTCTTTCCAGATTTCATCTGCGGATATTTCCTTTTTCACCATAGCCCTCTATGGGCTTCCAAATATCACTTTGCCAATTCCACAAGAACTGTCTTAGCGAAAGGCTTCTTGAGGGGAAAGCTGTAACTCTGTGAGATGATTTCACAGAACACAAAGAACTTTCTCAGAAAGCTTCTTTCTCTTTGTTATCGGAGGATATTTCCTTTGGCCGTATAGTCTTCAAAGGGATCCGAAATATCTGTTCTCAGATTCCACAGAAATAAGGCTAGCAAAGGGATCCAAGAAATACAGATGTAACTCTGTGAGATGAATTAACAGAACACTAAGCAGTTTCTCAGAAAGCTTCTTTCCAGATTTCATCTGAGGATATTTCCTTTTTCACCATAGCCCTCTATGTGCTTCCAAATATCACTTTCCCTATTCCACAAGAACTGTCTTAGCGAAAGGTTTCTTGAGGAGAAAGCTGTAACTCTGTGAGATGATTTCACAGAACACAAAGAAGTTTCTCAGAAAGCTTCTTTCTCTTTGTTATCGGAGGATATTTCCTTTGGCCCTATAGTCTTCAAAGGGATCCGAAATACCTGTTCTCAGATTCCACAGAAATAAGGCTAGCAAAGAGATCCACGAAATACAGATGTAACTCTGTGAGATGAATTAACAGAACACTAAGCAGTTACTCAGAAAGCTTCTTTCCAGATTTCATCTGAGGCTATTTCCTTTTTCACCATAGCCCTCTATGGGCTTCCAAATATCACTTTGCCAATTCCACAAGAACTGTCTTAGCGAAAGGCTTCTTGACGGGAAAGCTGAAACTCTGTGAGATGATTTCACAGAACACAAAGAGGTTTCTCAGAAAGCTTCTTTCTCTTTGTTATCGGAGGATATTTCCTTTGGCCCTATAGACTTCAAAGGGATCCGAAATATCTGTTGTCAGATTCCACAGAAATAAGGCTAGCAAAGAGATCCACGAAATACAGATGTAACTCTGTGAGATGAATTAAGAGAACACTAAGCAGTTTCTCAGAAGGCTTCTTTCCAGATTTCATCTGAGGATATTTCCTTTTTCACCATAGCCCTCTATGGGCTTCCAAATATCACTTTGCCAATTCCACAAGAACTGTCTTAGCGAAAGGCTTCTTGAGGGGAAAGCTGTAACTCTGTGAGATGATTTCACAGAACACAAAGAAGTTTCTCAGAAAGCTTCTTTCTCTTTGTTATCGGAGGATATTTCCTTTGGCCCTATAGTCTTCAAAGGGATCCGAAATATCTGTTCTCAGATTCCACAGAAATAAGGCTAGCAAAGAGATCCACGAAATACAGATGTAACTCTGTGAGTGGAAGTCACACATAACAGAGCAGTTTCTCAGAAAGCTTCTTTCCAGATTTCATCTGAGGATATTTCCTTTTTCACCATAGCCCTCTAAGGGCTTCCAAATATCACTTTGCCAATTCCACAAGAACTGTCTTAGCGAAAGGCTTCTTGAGGGGAAAGCTGTAACTCTGTGAGATGATTTCACAGAACACAAAGTAGTTTCTCAGAAAGCTTCTTTCTCTTTTTTATCGGAGGATATTTCCTTTGGCCCTATAGTCTTCAAAGGGATCCGAAATATCTGTTCTCAGATTCCACAGAAATAAGGCTAGCAAAGAGATCCACGAAATACAGATGTAACTCTGTGAGAGGAATTATCAGAACACTAAGCAGTTTATCAGAAAGCTTCTTTCCAGATTTCATCTGAGGATATTTTCTTTTTCACCATAGCCCTCTATGGGCTTCCAAATATCACTTTTCCAATTCCACAAGAACTGTCTTAGCGAAAGGCTTCTTGAGGGGAAAGCTGTAACTCTGTGAGATGATTTCACAGAACACAAAGAACTTTCTCAGAAAGCTTCTTTCTCTTTGTTATCGGAGGATATTTCCTTTGGCCCTATAGTCTTCAAAGGGATCCGAAATATCTGTTCTCAGATTCCACAGAAATAAGGCTAGCAAAGGGATCCACGAAATACAGATGTAACTCTGTGAGATGAATTAACAGAACACTAAGCAGTTTCTCAGAAAGCTTCTTTCCAGATTTCATCTGAGGATATTTCCTTTTTCACCATAGCCCTCTATGGGCTTCCAAATATCACTTTGCCAATTGCACAAGAACTGTCTTAGCGAAAGTTTTCTTGAGGAGAAAGCTGTAACTCTGTGAGATGATTTCACAGAACACAAAGAAGTTTCTCAGAAAGCTTCTTTCTCTTTGTTATCGGAGGATATTTCCTTTGGCCCTATAGTCTTCAAAGGGATCCGAAATATCTGTTCTCAGATTCCACAGAAATAAGGCTAGCAAAGAGATCCACGAAATACAGATGTAACTCTGTGAGATGAATCAACAGAACACTAAGCAGTTTCTCAGAAAGCTTTTTTCCAGATTTCATCTGAGGATATTTCCTTTTTCATCATAGCCCTCTAGGGGCTTCCAAATATCACTTTGCCAATTCCACAAGAACTGTCTTAGCGACAGGCTTCTTGAGGGGAAAGCTGTAACTCTCTGAGATGATTTCACAGAACACAAAGAAGTTTCTCAGAAAGCTTCTTTCTCTTTGTTATCGGAGGATATTTCCTTCGGCCCTATAGTCTTCAAAGGGATCCGAAATATCTGTTCTCAGATTCCACAGAAATAAGGCTAGCAAAGGGATCCACGAAATACAGAAGTAACTCTGTGAGATGAATTAACAGAACACTAAGCAGTTTCTCAGAAAGCCTCTTTCAGATATCATCTGAGGATATTTCCTTTTTCACCATAGCCCTCTATGGGCTTCCAAATATCACTTTGCCAATTCCACAAGAACTGTCTTAGCGAAAGGTTTCTTGAGGAGAAAGCTGTAACTCTGTGAGATGATTTCACAGAACACAAAGAAGTTTCTCAGAAAGCTTCTTTCTCTTTGTTATCGGAGGATATTTCCTTTGGCACTATAGTCTTCAAAGCGATCCGAAATATCTGTTCTCAGATTCCACAGAAATAAGGCTAGCAAAGAGATCCACGAAATACAGATGTAACTCTGTGAGATGAATTAACAGAACACTAAGCAGTTTCTCAGAAAGCTTCTTTCCTGATTGCATCTGAGGATATTTCCTTTTTCACCATAGCCCTCTAAGGGCTTCCAAATATCACTTTGCCAATTCCACAAGAACTGTCTTAGCGAAAGGTTTCTTGAGGAGAAAGCTGTAACTCTGTGAGATGATTTCACAGAACACAAAGAAGTTTCTCAGAAAGCTTCTTTCTCTTTGTTATCGGAGGATATTTCCTTTGGCCCTATAGTCTTCAAAGGGATCCGAAATATCTGTTCTCAGATTCCACAGAAATAAGGCTAGCAAAGACATCCACGAAATACAGATGTAACTCTGTGAGTGGAAGTCACACATAACAGAGCAGTTTCTCAGAAAGCTTCTTTCCAGATTTCATCTGAGGATATTTCCTTTTTCACCATAGCCCTCTATGGGCTTCCAAATATCACTTTGCCAATTCCACAAGAACTGTCTTAGCGAAAGGCTTCTTGACGGGAAAGCTGAAACTCTGTGAGATGATTTCACAGAACACAAAGAGGTTTCTCAGAAAGCTTCTTTCTCTTTGTTATCGGAGGATATTTCCTTTGGCCCTATAGACTTCAAAGGGATCCGAAATATCTGTTGTCAGATTCCACAGAAATAAGGCTAGCAAAGAGATCCACGAAATACAGATGTAACTCTGTGAGATGAATTAAGAGAACACTAAGCAGTTTCTCAGAAAGCTTCTTTCCAGATTTCATCTGAGGATATTTCCTTTTTGACCATAGCCCTCTATGGGCTTCCTAATATCACTTTGCCAATTCCACAAGAACTGTCTTAGCGAAAGGCTTCTTGAGGGGAAAGCTGTAACTCTGTGAGATGATTTCACAGAACACAAAGAAGTTTCTCAGAAAGCTTCTTTCTCTTTGTTATCGGAGGATATTTCCTTTGGCCCTATAGTCTTCAAAGGGATCCGAAATATCTGTTCTCAGATTCCACAGAAATAAGGCTAGCAAAGGGATCCACGAAATACAGATGTAACTCTGTGAGATGAATTAACAGAACACTAAGCAGTATCTCAGAAAGCTTCTTTCCAGATTTCATCTGAGGATATTTCCTTTTTCACCATAGCCCTCTAAGGGCTTCCAAATATCACTTTGCCAATTCCACAAGAACTGTCTTAGCGAAAGGTTTCTTGAGGAGAAAGCTGTAACTCTGTGAGATGATTTCACAGAACACAAAGAAGTTTCTCAGAAAGCTTCTTTCTCTTTGTTATCGGAGGATATTTCCTTTGGCCCTATAGTCTTCAAAGGGATCCGAAATATCTGTTCTCAGATTCCACAGAAATAAGGCTAGCAAAGAGATCCACGAAATACAGATGTAACTCTGTGAGATGAATCAACAGAACACTAAGCAGTTTCTCAGAAAGCTTTTTTCCAGATTTCATCTGAGGATATTTCCTTTTTCACCATAGCCCTCTAGGGGCTTCCAAATATCACTTTGCCAATTCCACAAGAACTGTCTTAGCGAAAGGCTTCTTGAGGGGAAAGCTGTAACTCTGTGAGATGATTTCACAGAACACAAAGAAGTTTCTCAGAAAGCTTCTTTCTCTTTGTTATCGGAGGATATTTCCTTTGGCCCTATAGTCTTCAAAGGGATCCGAAATATCTGTTCTCAGATTCCACAGAAATAAGGCTAGCAAAGGGATCCACGAAATACAGAAGTAACTCTGTGCGATGAATTAACAGAACACTAAGCAGTTTCTCAGAAAGCGTCTTTCAGATATCATCTGAGGATATTTCCTTTTTCACCATAGCCCTCTATGGGCTTCCAAATATCACTTTGCCAATTCCACAAGAACTGTCTTAGCGAAAGGTTTCTTGAGGAGAAAGCTGTAACTCTGTGAGATGATTTCACAGAACACAAAGAAGTTTCTCAGAAAGCTTCTTTCTCTTTGTTATCGGAGGATATTTCCTTTGGCACTATAGTCTTCAAAGGGATCCGAAATATCTGTTCTCAGATTCCACAGAAATAAGGCTAGCAAAGAGATCCACGAAATACAGATGTAACTCTGTGAGATGAATTAACAGAACACTAAGCAGTTTCTCAGAAAGCTTCTTTCCAGATTGCATCTGAGGATATTTCCTTTTTCACCATAGCCCTCTATGGGCTTCCAAATATCACTTTGCCAATTCCACAAGAACTGTCTTAGCGAAAGGTTTCTTGAGGAGAAAGCAGTAACTCTGTGAGATGATTTCACAGAACACGAAGAAGTTTCTCAGAAAGCTTCTTTCTCTTTGTTATCGGAGGATATTTCCTTTGGCCCTATAGTCTTCAAAGGGATCTGAAATATCTGTTCTCAGATTCCACAGAAATAAGGCTAGCAAAGAGATCCACGAAATACAGATGTAACTCTGTGAGAGGAATTAACAGAACACTAAGCAGTTTCTCAGAAAGCTTCTTTCCAGATTTCATCTGAGGATATTTCCTTTTTCACCATAGCCCTCTATGGGCTTCCAAATATCACTTTGCCAATTCCACAAGAATTGTCTTAGCGAAAGCCTTCTTGAGGGGAAAGCTTTAACTCTGTGAGATGATTTCACAGAACACAAAGAAGTTTCTCAGAAAGCTTCTTTCTCTTTGTTATCGGAGGATATTTCCTTTGGCCCTATAGTCTTCAAAGGGATCCGAAATATCTGTTCTCAGATTCCACAGAAATAAGGCTAGCAAAGAGATCCACGAAATACAGATGTAACTCTGTGAGATGAATCAACAGAACACTAAGCAGTTTCTCAGAAAGCTTCTTTCCAGATTTCATCTGAGGATATTTCCTTTTTCACCATAGCCCTCTATGGGCTTCCAAATATCACTTTGCCAATTCCACAAGAACTGTCTTAGCGAAAGGCTTCTTGAGGGGAAAGCTGTAACTCTGTGAGATGATTTCACAGAACACAAAGAAGTTTCTCAGAAAGCTTCTTTCTCTTTGTTATCGGAGGATATTTCCTTTGGCCCTATAGTCTTCAAAGGGATCCGAAATATCTGTTCTCAGATTCCACAGAAATAAGGCTAGCAAAGAGATCCACGAAATACAGATGTAACTCTGTGAGATGAATCAACAGAACACTAAGCAGTTTCTCAGAAAGCTTCTTTCCAGATTTCATCTGAGGATATTTCCTTTTTCACCATAGCCCTCTATGGGCTTCCAAATATCACTTTGCCAATTCCACAAGAACTGTCTTAGCGAAAGGCTTCTTGAGGGGAAAGCTGTAACTCTGTGAGATGATTTCACAGAACACAAAGAAGTTTCTCAGAAAGCTTCTTTCTCTTTGTTATCGGAGGATATTTCCTTTGGCCCTATAGTCTTCAAAGGGATCCGAAATATCTGTTCTCAGATTCCACAGAAATAAGGCTAGCAAAGAGATCCACGAAAGACAGATGTAACTCTGTGAGATGAATTAACAGAACACTAAGCAGTTTCTCAGAAAGCTTTTTTCCAGATTTCATCTGAGGATATTTCCTTTTTCACCATAGCCCTCTATGGGCTACCAAATATCACTTTGCCAATTCCACAAGAACTGTCTTAGCGAAAGGTTTCTTGAGGAGAAAGCTGTAACTCTGTGCCATGATTTCACAGAACACAAAGAAGTTTCTCAGAAAGCTTCTTTCTCTTTGTTATCGGAGGATATTTCCTTTGGCACTATAGTCTTCAAAGGGATCCGAAATATCTGTTCTCAGATTCCACAGAAATAAGGCTAGCAAAGAGATCCACGAAATACAGATGTAACTCTGTGCGAGGAATTAACAGAACACTAAGCAGTTTATCAGAAAGCTTCTTTCCAGATTTCATCTGCGGATATTTCCTTTTTCACCATAGCCCTCTATGGGCTTCCAAATATCACTTTGCCAATTCCACAAGAACTGTCTTAGCGAAAGGCTTCTTGAGGGGAAAGCTGTAACTCTGTGAGATGATTTCACAGAACACAAAGAACTTTCTCAGAAAGCTTCTTTCTCTTTGTTATCGGAGGATATTTCCTTTGGCCGTATAGTCTTCAAAGGGATCCGAAATATGTGTTCTCAGATTCCACAGAAATAAGGCTAGCAAAGGGATCCAAGAAATACAGATGTAACTCTGTGAGATGAATTTACAGAACACTAAGCAGTTTCTCAGAAAGCTTCTTTCCAGATTTCATCTGAGGATATTTCCTTTTTCACCATAGCCCTCTATGTGCTTCCAAATATCACTTTCCCTATTCCACAAGAACTGTCTTAGCGAAAGGTTTCTTGAGGAGAAAGCTGTAACTCTGTGAGATGATTTCACAGAACACAAAGAAGTTTCTCAGAAAGCTTCTTTCTCTTTGTTATCGGAGGATATTTCCTTTGGCCCTATAGTCTTCAAAGGGATCCGAAATACCTGTTCTCAGATTCCACAGAAATAAGGCTAGCAAAGAGATCCACGAAATACAGATGTAACTCTGTGAGATGAATTAACAGAACACTAAGCAGTTACTCAGAAAGCTTCTTTCCAGATTTCATCTGAGGCTATTTCCTTTTTCACCATAGCCCTCTATGGGCTTCCAAATATCACTTTGCCAATTCCACAAGAACTGTCTTAGCGAAAGGCTTCTTGACGGGAAAGCTGAAACTCTGTGAGATGATTTCACAGAACACAAAGAGGTTTCTCAGAAAGCTTCTTTCTCTTTGTTATCGGAGGATATTTCCTTTGGCCCTATAGACTTCAAAGGGATCCGAAATATCTGTTGTCAGATTCCACAGAAATAAGGCTAGCAAAGAGATCCACGAAATACAGATGTAACTCTGTGAGATGAATTAAGAGAACACTAAGCAGTTTCTCAGAAAGCTTCTTTCCAGATTTCATCTGAGGATATTTCCTTTTTCACCATAGCCCTCTATGGGCTTCCAAATATCACTTTGCCAATTCCACAAGAACTGTCTTAGCGAAAGGCTTCTTGAGGGGAAAGCTGTAACTCTGTGAGATGATTTCACAGAACACAAAGAAGTTTCTCAGAAAGCTTCTTTCTCTTTGTTATCGGAGGATATTTCCTTTGGCCCTATAGTCTTCAAAGGGATCCGAAATATCTGTTCTCAGATTCCACAGAAATAAGGCTAGCAAAGAGATCCACGAAATACAGATGTAACTCTGTGAGTGGAAGTCACACATAACAGAGCAGTTTCTCAGAAAGCTTCTTTCCAGATTTCATCTGAGGATATTTCCTTTTTCACCATAGCCCTCTAAGGGCTTCCAAATATCACTTTGCCAATTCCACAAGAACTGTCTTAGCGAAATGCTTCTTGAGGGGAAAGCTGTAACTCTGTGAGATGATTTCACAGAACACAAAGAAGTTTCTCAGAAAGCTTCTTTCTCTTTTTTATCGGAGGATATTTCCTTTGGCCCTATAGTCTTCAAAGGGATCCGAAATATCTGTTCTCAGATTCCACAGAAATAAGGCTAGCAAAGAGATCCACGAAATACAGATGTAACTCTGTGAGAGGAATTATCAGAACACTAAGCAGTTTTTCAGAAAGCTTCTTTGCAGATTTCATCTGAGGATATTTTCTTTTTCACCATAGCCCTCTATGGGCTTCCAAATATCACTTTGCCAATTCCACAAGAACTGTCTTAGCGAAAGGCTTCTTGAGGGGAAAGCTGTAACTCTGTGAGATGATTTCACAGAACACAAAGAACTTTCTCAGAAAGCTTCTTTCTCTTTGTTATCGGAGGATATTTCCTTTGGCCCTATAGTCTTCAAAGGGATCCGAAATATCTGTTCTCAGATTCCACAGAAATAAGGCTAGCAAAGGGATCCACGAAATACAGATGTAACTCTGTGAGATGAATTAACAGAACACTAAGCAGTTTCTCAGAAAGCTTCTTTCCAGATTGCATCTGAGGATATTTCCTTTTTCACCATAGCCCTCTATGGGCTTCCAAATATCACTTTGCCAATTGCACAAGAACTGTCTTAGCGAAAGTTTTCTTGAGGAGAAAGCTGTAACTCTGTGAGATGATTTCACAGAACACAAAGAAGTTTCTCAGAAAGCTTCTTTCTCTTTGTTATCGGAGGATATTTCCTTTGGCCCTATAGTCTTCAAAGGGATCCGAAATATCTGTTCTCAGATTCCACAGAAATAAGGCTAGCAGAGAGATCCACGAAATACAGATGTAACTCTGTGAGATGAATCAACAGAACACTAAGCAGTTTCTCAGAAAGCTTTTTTCCAGATTTCATCTGAGGATATTTCCTTTTTAATCATAGCCCTCTAGGGGCTTCCAAATATCACTTTGCCAATTCCACAAGAACTGTCTTAGCGACAGGCTTCTTGAGGGGAAAGCTGTAACTCTCTGAGATGATTTCACAGAACACAAAGAAGTTTCTCAGAAAGCTTCTTTCTCTTTGTTATCGGAGGATATTTCCTTCGGCCCTATAGTCTTCAAAGGGATCCGAAATATCTGTTCTCAGATTCCACAGAAATAAGGCTAGCAAAGGGATCCACGAAATACAGAAGTAACTCTGTGAGATGAATTAACAGAACACTAAGCAGTTTCTCAGAAAGCCTCTTTCAGATATCATCTGAGGATATTTCCTTTTTCACCATAGCCCTCTATGGGCTTCCAAATATCACTTTGCCAATTCCACAAGAACTGTCTTAGCGAAAGGTTTCTTGAGGAGAAAGCTGTAACTCTGTGAGATGATTTCACAGAACACAAAGAAGTTTCTCAGAAAGCTTCTTTCTCTTTGTTATCGTCGGATATTTCCTTTGGCCCTATAGTCTTCAAAGGGATCCGAAATATCTGTTCTCAGATTCCACAGAAATAAGGCTAGCAAAGAGATCCACGAAATACAGATGTAACTCTGTGAGTGGAAGTCACACATAACAGAGCAGTTTCTCAGAAAGCTTCTTTCCAGATTTCATCTGAGGATATTTCCTTTTTCACCATAGCCCTCTATGGGCTTCCAAATATCACTTTGCCAATTCCACAAGAACTGTCTTAGCGAAAGGTTTCTTGAGGAGAAAGCTGTAACTCTGTGAGATGATTTCACAGAACACAAAGAAGTTTCTCAGAAAGCTTCTTTCTCTTTGTTATCGGAGGATATTTCCTTTGGCCCTATAGTCTTCAAAGGGATCCGAAATATCTGTTCTCAGATTCCACAGAAATAAGGCTAGCAAAGAGATCCACGAAATACAGATGTAACTCTGTGAGATGAATCAACAGAACACTAAGCAGTTTCTCAGAAAGCTTTTTTCCAGATTTCATCTGAGGATATTTCCTTTTTCACCATAGCCCTCTAGGGGCTTCCAAATATCACTTTGCCAATTCCACAAGAACTGTCTTAGCGAAAGGCTTCTTGAGGGGAAAGCTGTAACTCTGTGAGATGATTTCACAGAACACAAAGAAGTTTCTCAGAAAGCTTCTTTCTCTTTGTTATCGGAGGATATTTCCTTTGGCCCTATAGTCTTCAAAGGGATCCGAAATATCTGTTCTCAGATTCCACAGAAATAAGGCTAGCAAAGGGATCCACGAAATACAGAAGTAACTCTGTGCGATGAATTAACAGAACACTAAGCAGTTTCTCAGAAAGCGTCTTTCAGATATCATCTGAGGATATTTCCTTTTTCACCATAGCCCTCTATGGGCTTCCAAATATCACTTTGCCAATTCCACAAGAACTGTCTTAGCGAAAGGTTTCTTGAGGAGAAAGCTGTAACTCTGTGAGATGATTTCACAGAACACAAAGAAGTTTCTCAGAAAGCTTCTTTCTCTTTGTTATCGGAGGATATTTCCTTTGGCACTATAGTCTTCAAAGGGATCCGAAATATCTGTTCTCAGATTCCACAGAAATAAGGCTAGCAAAGAGATCCACGAAATACAGATGTAACTCTGTGAGATGAATTAACAGAACACTAAGCAGTTTCTCAGAAAGCTTCTTTCCAGATTTCATCTGAGGATATTTCCTTTTTCACCATAGCCCTCTATGGGCTTCCAAATATCACTTTGCCAATTCCACAAGAACTGTCTTAGCGAAAGGTTTCTTGAGGAGAAAGCAGTAACTCTGTGAGATGATTTCACAGAACACGAAGAAGTTTCTCAGAAAGCTTCTTTCTCTTTGTTATCGGAGGATATTTCCTTTGGCCCTATAGTCTTCAAAGGGATCTGAAATATCTGTTCTCAGATTCCACAGAAATAAGGCTAGCAAAGAGATCCACGAAATACAGATGTAACTCTGTGAGAGGAATTAACAGAACACTAAGCAGTTTCTCAGAAAGCTTCTTTCCAGATTTCATCTGAGGATATTTCCTTTTTCACCATAGCCCTCTATGGGCTTCCAAATATCACTTTGCCAATTCCACAAGAATTGTCTTAGCGAAAGCCTTCTTGAGGGGAAAGCTTTAACTCTGTGAGATGATTTCACAGAACACAAAGAAGATTCTCAGAAAGCTTCTTTCTCTTTGTTATCGGAGGATATTTCCTTTGGCCCTATAGTCTTCAAAGGGATCCGAAATATCTGTTCTCAGATTCCACAGAAATAAGGCTAGCAAAGAGATCCACGAAATACAGATGTAATTCTGTGAGATGAATCAACAGAACACTAAGCAGTTTCTCAGAAAGCTTCTTTCCAGATTTCATCTGAGGATATTTCCTTTTTCACCATAGCCCTCTATGGGCTTCCAAATATCACTTTGCCAATTCCACAAGAACTGTCTTAGCGAAAGGCTTCTTGAGGGGAAAGCTGTAACTCTGTGAGATGATTTCACAGAACACAAAGAAGTTTCTCAGAAAGCTTCTTTCTCTTTGTTATCGGAGGATATTTCCTTTGGCCCTATAGTCTTCAAAGGGATCCGAAATATCTGTTCTCAGATTCCACAGAAATAAGGCTAGCAAAGAGATCCACGAAATACAGATGTAACTCTGTGAGATGAATCAACAGAACACTAAGCAGTTTCTCAGAAAGCTTCTTTCCAGATTTCATCTGAGGATATTTCCTTTTTCACCATAGCCCTCTATGGGCTTCCAAATATCACTTTGCCAATTCCACAAGAACTGTCTTAGCGAAAGGCTTCTTGAGGGGAAAGCTGTAACTCTGTGAGATGATTTCACAGAACACAAAGAAGTTTCTCAGAAAGCTTCTTTCTCTTTGTTATCGGAGGATATTTCCTTTGGCCCTATAGTCTTCAAAGGGATCCGAAATATCTGTTCTCAGATTCCACAGAAATAAGGCTAGCAAAGGGATCCACGAAATACAGATGTAACTCTGTGAGATGAATTAACAGAACACTAAGCAGTATCTCAGAAAGCTTCTTTCCAGATTTCATCTGAGGATATTTCCTTTTTCACCATAGCCCTCTATGGGCTTCCAAATATCACTTTGCCAATTCCACAAGAACTGTCTTAGCGAAAGGTTTCTTGAGGAGAAAGCTGTAACTCTGTGAGATGATTTCACAGAACACAAAGAAGTTTCTCAGAAAGCTTCTTTCTCTTTGTTATCGGAGGATATTTCCTTTGGCCCTATAGTCTTCAAAGGGATCCGAAATATCTGTTCTCAGATTCCACAGAAATAAGGCTAGCAAAGAGATCCACGAAATACAGATGTAACTCTGTGAGATGAATCAACAGAACACTAAGCAGTTTCTCAGAAATCTTTTTTCCAGATTTCATCTGAGGATATTTCCTTTTTCACCATAGCCCTCTAGGGGCTTCCAAATATCACTTTGCCAATTCCACAAGAACTGTCTTAGCGAAAGGCTTCTTGAGGGGAAAGCTGTAACTCTGTGAGATGATTTCACAGAACACAAAGAAGTTTCTCAGAAAGCTTCTTTCTCTTTGTTATCGGAGGATATTTCCTTTGGCCCTATAGTCTTCAAAGGGATCCGAAATATCTGTTCTCAGATTCCACAGAAATAAGGCTAGCAAAGGGATCCACGAAATACAGAAGTAACTCTGTGCGATGAATTAACAGAACACTAAGCAGTTTCTCAGAAAGCGTCTTTCAGATATCATCTGAGGATATTTCCTTTTTCACCATAGCCCTCTATGGGCTTCCAAATATCACTTTGCCAATTCCACAAGAACTGTCTTAGCGAAAGGTTTCTTGAGGAGAAAGCTGTAACTCTGTGAGATGATTTCACAGAACACAAAGAAGTTTCTCAGAAAGCTTCTTTCTCTTTGTTATCGGAGGATATTTCCTTTGGCACTATAGTCTTCAAAGGGATCCGAAATATCTGTTCTCAGATTCCACAGAAATAAGGCTAGCAAAGAGATCCACGAAATACAGATGTAACTCTGTGAGATGAATTAACAGAACACTAAGCAGTTTCTCAGAAAGCTTCTTTCCAGATTGCATCTGAGGATATTTCCTTTTTCACCATAGCCCTCTATGGGCTTCCAAATATCACTTTGCCAATTCCACAAGAACTGTCTTAGCGAAAGGTTTCTTGAGGAGAAAGCAGTAACTCTGTGAGATGATTTCACAGAACACGAAGAAGTTTCTCAGAAAGCTTCTTTCTCTTTGTTATCGGAGGATATTTCCTTTGGCCCTATAGTCTTCAAAGGGATCCGAAATATCTGTTCTCAGATTCCACAGAAATAAGGCTAGCAAAGAGATCCACGAAATACAGATGTAACTCTGTGAGATGAATCAACAGAACACTAAGCAGTTTCTCAGAAAGCTTCTTTCCAGATTTCATCTGAGGATATTTCCTTTTTCACCATAGGCCTCTATGGGCTTCCAAATATCACTTTGCCAATTCCACAAGAACTGTCTTAGCGAAAGGCTTCTTGAGGGGAAAGCTGTAACTCTGTGAGATGATTTCACAGAACACAAAGAAGTTTCTCAGAAAGCTTCTTTCTCTTTGTTATCGGAGGATATTTCCTTTGGCCCTATAGTCTTCAAAGGGATCCGAAATATCTGTTCTCAGATTCCACAGAAATAAGGCTAGCAAAGAGATCCACGAAATACAGATGTAACTCTGTGAGATGAATCAACAGAATACTAAGCAGTTTCTCAGAAATCTTCTTTCCAGATTTCATCTGAGGATATTTCCTTTTTCACCATAGCCCTCTATGGGCTTCCAAATATCACTTTGCCAATTCCACAAGAACTGTCTTAGCGAAAGGCTTCTTGAGGGGAAAGCTGTAACTCTGTGAGATGATTTCACAGAACACAAAGAAGTTTCTCAGAAAGCTTCTTTCTCTTTGTTATCGGAGGATATTTCCTTTGGCCCTATAGTCTTCAAAGGGATCCGAAATATCTGTTCTCAGATTCCACAGAAATAAGGCTAGCAAAGAGATCCACGAAATACAGATGTAACTCTGTGAGATGAATTAACAGAACACTAAGCAGTTTCTCAGAAAGCTTTTTTCCAGATTTCATCTGAGGATATTTCCTTTTTCACCATAGCCCTCTATGGGCTACCAAATATCACTTTGCCAATTCCACAAGAACTGTCTTAGCGAAAGGTTTCTTGAGGAGAAAGCTGTAACTCTGTGAGATGATTTCACAGAACACAAAGAAGTTTCTCAGAAAGCTTCTTTCTCTTTGTTATCGGAGGATATTTCCTTTGGCACTATAGTCTTCAAAGGGATCCGAAATATCTGTTCTCACATTCCACAGAAATAAGGCTAGCAAAGAGATCCACGAAATACAGATGTAACTCTGTGCGAGGAATTAACAGAACACTAAGCAGTTTATCAGAAAGCTTCTTTCCAGATTTCATCTGCGGATATTTCCTTTTTCACCATAGCCCTCTATGGGCTTCCAAATATCACTTTGCCAATTCCACAAGAACTGTCTTAGCGAAAGGCTTCTTGAGGGGAAAGCTGTAACTCTGTGAGATGATTTCACAGAACACAAAGAAGTTTCTCAGAAAGCTTCTTTCTCTTTGTTATCGGAGGATATTTCCTTTGGCCGTATAGTCTTCAAAGGGATCCGAAATATCTGTTCTCAGATTCCACAGAAATAAGGCTAGCAAAGGGATCCACGAAATACAGATGTAACTCTGTGAGATGAATTAACAGAACACTAAGCAGTTTCTCAGAAAGCTTCTTTCCAGATTTCATCTGAGGATATTTCCTTTTTCACCATAGCCCTCTATGGGCTTCCAAATATCACTTTGCCAATTCCACAAGAACTGTCTTAGCAAAAGGTTTCTTGAGGAGAAAGCTGTAACTCTGTGAGATGATTTCACAGAACACAAAGAAGTTTCTCAGAAAGCTTCTTTCTCTTTGTTATCGGAGGATATTTCCTTTGGCACTATAGTCTTCAAAGGGATCCGAAATATCTGTTCTCAGATTCCACAGAAATAAGGCTAGCAAAGAGATCCACGAAATACAGATGTAACTCTGTGAGATGAATTAACAGAACACTAAGCAGTTTCTCAGAAAGCTTCTTTCCAGATTGCATCTGAGGATATTTCCTTTTTCACCATAGCCCTCTATGGGCTTCCAAATATCACTTTGCCAATTCCACAAGAACTGTCTTAGCGAAAGGTTTCTTGAGGAGAAAGCAGTAACTCTGTGAGATGATTTCACAGAACACGAAGAAGTTTCTCAGAAAGCTTCTTTCTCTTTGTTATCGGAGGATATTTCCTTTGGCCCTATAGTCTTCAAAGGGATCTGAAATATCTGTTCTCAGATTCCACAGAAATAAGGCTAGCAAAGAGATCCACGAAATACAGATGTAACTCTGTGAGAGGAATTAACAGAACACTAAGCAGTTTCTCAGAAAGCTTCTTTCCAGATTTCATCTGAGGATATTTCCTTTTTCACCATAGCCCTCTATGGGCTTCCAAATATCACTTTGCCAATTCCACAAGAATTGTCTTAGCGAAAGCCTTCTTGAGGGGAAAGCTTTAACTCTGTGAGATGATTTCACAGAACACAAAGAAGTTTCTCAGAAAGCTTCTTTCTCTTTGTTATCGGAGGATATTTCCTTTGGCCCTATAGTCTTCAAAGGGATCCGAAATATCTGTTCTCAGATTCCACAGAAATAAGGCTAGCAAAGAGATCCACGAAATACAGATGTAACTCTGTGAGATGAATCAACAGAACACTAAGCAGTTTCTCAGAAAGCTTCTTTCCAGATTTCATCTGAGGATATTTCCTTTTTCACCATAGCCCTCTATGGGCTTCCAAATATCACTTTGCCAATTCCACAAGAACTGTCTTAGCGAAAGGCTTCTTGAGGGGAAAGCTGTAACTCTGTGAGATGATTTCACAGAACACAAAGAAGTTTCTCAGAAAGCTTCTTTCTCTTTGTTATCGGAGGATATTTCCTTTGGCCCTATAGTCTTCAAAGGGATCCGAAATATCTGTTCTCAGATTCCACAGAAATAAGGCTAGCAAAGAGATCCACGAAATACAGATGTAACTCTGTGAGATGAATCAACAGAACACTAAGCAGTTTCTCAGAAAGCTTCTTTCCAGATTTCATCTGAGGATATTTCCTTTTTCACCATAGCCCTCTATGGGCTTCCAAATATCACTTTGCCAATTCCACAAGAACTGTCTTAGCGAAAGGCTTCTTGAGGGGAAAGCTGTAACTCTGTGAGATGATTTCACAGAACACAAAGAAGTTTCTCAGAAAGCTTCTTTCTCTTTGTTATCGGAGGATATTTCCTTTGGCCCTATAGTCTTCAAAGGGATCCGAAATATCTGTTCTCAGATTCCACAGAAATAAGGCTAGCAAAGAGATCCACGAAAGACAGATGTAACTCTGTGAGATGAATTAACAGAACACTAAGCAGTTTCTCAGAAAGCTTTTTTCCAGATTTCATCTGAGGATATTTCCTTTTTCACCATAGCCCTCTATGGGCTACCAAATATCACTTTGCCAATTCCACAAGAACTGTCTTAGCGAAAGGTTTCTTGAGGAGAAAGCTGTAACTCTGTGCCATGATTTCACAGAACACAAAGAAGTTTCTCAGAAAGCTTCTTTCTCTTTGTTATCGGAGGATATTTCCTTTGGCACTATAGTCTTCAAAGGGATCCGAAATATCTGTTCTCAGATTCCACAGAAATAAGGCTAGCAAAGAGATCCACGAAATACAGATGTAACTCTGTGCGAGGAATTAACAGAACACTAAGCAGTTTATCAGAAAGCTTCTTTCCAGATTTCATCTGCGGATATTTCCTTTTTCACCATAGCCCTCTATGGGCTTCCAAATATCACTTTGCCAATTCCACAAGAACTGTCTTAGCGAAAGGCTTCTTGAGGGGAAAGCTGTAACTCTGTGAGATGATTTCACAGAACACAAAGAACTTTCTCAGAAAGCTTCTTTCTCTTTGTTATCGGAGGATATTTCCTTTGGCCGTATAGTCTTCAAAGGGATCCGAAATATGTGTTCTCAGATTCCACAGAAATAAGGCTAGCAAAGGGATCCAAGAAATACAGATGTAACTCTGTGAGATGAATTAACAGAACACTAAGCAGTTTCTCAGAAAGCTTCTTTCCAGATTTCATCTGAGGATATTTCCTTTTTCACCATAGCCCTCTATGTGCTTCCAAATATCACTTTCCCTATTCCACAAGAACTGTCTTAGCGAAAGGTTTCTTGAGGAGAAAGCTGTAACTCTGTGAGATGATTTCACAGAACACAAAGAAGTTTCTCAGAAAGCTTCTTTCTCTTTGTTATCGGAGGATATTTCCTTTGGCCCTATAGTCTTCAAAGGGATCCGAAATACCTGTTCTCAGATTCCACAGAAATAAGGCTAGCAAAGAGATCCACGAAATACAGATGTAACTCTGTGAGATGAATTAACAGAACACTAAGCAGTTACTCAGAAAGCTTCTTTCCAGATTTCATCTGAGGCTATTTCCTTTTTCACCATAGCCCTCTATGGGCTTCCAAATATCACTTTGCCAATTCCACAAGAACTGTCTTAGCGAAAGGCTTCTTGACGGGAAAGCTGAAACTCTGTGAGATGATTTCACAGAACACAAAGAGGTTTCTCAGAAAGCTTCTTTCTCTTTGTTATCGGAGGATATTTCCTTTGGCCCTATAGTCTTCAAAGGGATCCGAAATATCTGTTCTCAGATTCCACAGAAATAAGGCTAGCAAAGAGATCCACGAAATACAGATGTAACTCTGTGAGTGGAAGTCACACATAACAGAGCAGTTTCTCAGAAAGCTTCTTTCCAGATTTCATCTGAGGATATTTCCTTTTTCACCATAGCCCTCTAAGGGCTTCCAAATATCACTTTGCCAATTCCACAAGAACTGTCTTAGCGAAATGCTTCTTGAGGGGAAAGCTGTAACTCTGTGAGATGATTTCACAGAACACAAAGAAGTTTCTCAGAAAGCTTCTTTCTCTTTTTTATCGGAGGATATTTCCTTTGGCCCTATAGTCTTCAAAGGGATCCGAAATATCTGTTCTCAGATTCCACAGAAATAAGGCTAGCAAAGAGATCCACGAAATACAGATGTAACTCTGTGAGAGGAATTATCAGAACACTAAGCAGTTTTTCAGAAAGCTTCTTTGCAGATTTCATCTGAGGATATTTTCTTTTTCACCATAGCCCTCTATGGGCTTCCAAATATCACTTTGCCAATTCCACAAGAACTGTCTTAGCGAAAGGCTTCTTGAGGGGAAAGCTGTAACTCTGTGAGATGATTTCACAGAACACAAAGAACTTTCTCAGAAAGCTTCTTTCTCTTTGTTATCGGAGGATATTTCCTTTGGCCCTATAGTCTTCAAAGGGATCCGAAATATCTGTTCTCAGATTCCACAGAAATAAGGCTAGCAAAGGGATCCACGAAATACAGATGTAACTCTGTGAGATGAATTAACAGAACACTAAGCAGTTTCTCAGAAAGCTTCTTTCCAGATTTCATCTGAGGATATTTCCTTTTTCACCATAGCCCTCTATGGGCTTCCAAATATCACTTTGCCAATTGCACAAGAACTGTCTTAGCGAAAGTTTTCTTGAGGAGAAAGCTGTAACTCTGTGAGATGATTTCACAGAACACAAAGAAGTTTCTCAGAAAGCTTCTTTCTCTTTGTTATCGGAGGATATTTCCTTTGGCCCTATAGTCTTCAAAGGGATCCGAAATATCTGTTCTCAGATTCCACAGAAATAAGGCTAGCAGAGAGATCCACGAAATACAGATGTAACTCTGTGAGATGAATCAACAGAACACTAAGCAGTTTCTCAGAAAGCTTTTTTCCAGATTTCATCTGAGGATATTTCCTTTTTAATCATAGCCCTCTAGGGGCTTCCAAATATCACTTTGCCAATTCCACAAGAACTGTCTTAGCGACAGGCTTCTTGAGGGGAAAGCTGTAACTCTCTGAGATGATTTCACAGAACACAAAGAAGTTTCTCAGAAAGCTTCTTTCTCTTTGTTATCGGAGGATATTTCCTTCGGCCCTATAGTCTTCAAAGGGATCCGAAATATCTGTTCTCAGATTCCACAGAAATAAGGCTAGCAAAGGGATCCACGAAATACAGAAGTAACTCTGTGAGATGAATTAACAGAACACTAAGCAGTTTCTCAGAAAGCCTCTTTCAGATATCATCTGAGGATATTTCCTTTTTCACCATAGCCCTCTATGGGCTTCCAAATATCACTTTGCCAATTCCACAAGAACTGTCTTAGCGAAAGGTTTCTTGAGGAGAAAGCTGTAACTCTGTGAGATGATTTCACAGAACACAAAGAAGTTTCTCAGAAAGCTTCTTTCTCTTTGTTATCGGAGGATATTTCCTTTGGCCCTATAGTCTTCAAAGGGATCCGAAATATCTGTTCTCAGATTCCACAGAAATAAGGCTAGCAAAGAGATCCACGAAATACAGATGTAACTCTGTGAGTGGAAGTCACACATAACAGAGCAGTTTCTCAGAAAGCTTCTTTCCAGATTTCATCTGAGGATATTTCCTTTTTCACCATAGCCCTCTATGGGCTTCCAAATATCACTTTGCCAATTCCACAAGAACTGTCTTAGCGAAAGGTTTCTTGAGGAGAAAGCTGTAACTCTGTGAGATGATTTCACAGAACACAAAGAAGTTTCTCAGAAAGCTTCTTTCTCTTTGTTATCGGAGGATATTTCCTTTGGCCCTATAGTCTTCAAAGGGATCCGAAATATCTGTTCTCAGATTCCACAGAAATAAGGCTAGCAAAGAGATCCACGAAATACAGATGTAACTCTGTGAGATGAATCAACAGAACACTAAGCAGTTTCTCAGAAAGCTTTTTTCCAGATTTCATCTGAGGATATTTCCTTTTTCACCATAGCCCTCTAGGGGCTTCCAAATATCACTTTGCCAATTCCACAAGAACTGTCTTAGCGAAAGGCTTCTTGAGGGGAAAGCTGTAACTCTGTGAGATGATTTCACAGAACACAAAGAAGTTTCTCAGAAAGCTTCTTTCTCTTTGTTATCGGAGGATATTTCCTTTGGCCCTATAGTCTTCAAAGGGATCCGAAATATCTGTTCTCAGATTCCACAGAAATAAGGCTAGCAAAGGGATCCACGAAATACAGAAGTAACTCTGTGCGATGAATTAACAGAACACTAAGCAGTTTCTCAGAAAGCGTCTTTCAGATATCATCTGAGGATATTTCCTTTTTCACCATAGCCCTCTATGGGCTTCCAAATATCACTTTGCCAATTCCACAAGAACTGTCTTAGCGAAAGGTTTCTTGAGGAGAAAGCTGTAACTCTGTGAGATGATTTCACAGAACACAAAGAAGTTTCTCAGAAAGCTTCTTTCTCTTTGTTATCGGAGGATATTTCCTTTGGCACTATAGTCTTCAAAGGGATCCGAAATATCTGTTCTCAGATTCCACAGAAATAAGGCTAGCAAAGAGATCCACGAAATACAGATGTAACTCTGTGAGATGAATTAACAGAACACTAAGCAGTTTCTCAGAAAGCTTCTTTCCAGATTTCATCTGAGGATATTTCCTTTTTCACCATAGCCCTCTATGGGCTTCCAAATATCACTTTGCCAATTCCACAAGAACTGTCTTAGCGAAAGGTTTCTTGAGGAGAAAGCAGTAACTCTGTGAGATGATTTCACAGAACACGAAGAAGTTTCTCAGAAAGCTTCTTTCTCTTTGTTATCGGAGGATATTTCCTTTGGCCCTATAGTCTTCAAAGGGATCTGAAATATCTGTTCTCAGATTCCACAGAAATAAGGCTAGCAAAGAGATCCACGAAATACAGATGTAACTCTGTGAGAGGAATTAACAGAACACTAAGCAGTTTCTCAGAAAGCTTCTTTCCAGATTTCATCTGAGGATATTTCCTTTTTCACCATAGCCCTCTATGGGCTTCCAAATATCACTTTGCCAATTCCACAAGAATTGTCTTAGCGAAAGCCTTCTTGAGGGGAAAGCTTTAACTCTGTGAGATGATTTCACAGAACACAAAGAAGATTCTCAGAAAGCTTCTTTCTCTTTGTTATCGGAGGATATTTCCTTTGGCCCTATAGTCTTCAAAGGGATCCGAAATATCTGTTCTCAGATTCCACTGAAATAAGGCTAGCAAAGAGATCCACGAAATACAGATGTAATTCTGTGAGATGAATCAACAGAACACTAAGCAGTTTCTCAGAAAGCTTCTTTCCAGATTTCATCTGAGGATATTTCCTTTTTCACCATAGCCCTCTATGGGCTTCCAAATATCACTTTGCCAATTCCACAAGAACTGTCTTAGCGAAAGGCTTCTTGAGGGGAAAGCTGTAACTCTGTGAGATGATTTCACAGAACACAAAGAAGTTTCTCAGAAAGCTTCTTTCTCTTTGTTATCGGAGGATATTTCCTTTGGCCCTATAGTCTTCAAAGGGATCCGAAATATCTGTTCTCAGATTCCACAGAAATAAGGCTAGCAAAGAGATCCACGAAATACAGATGTAACTCTGTGAGATGAATCAACAGAACACTAAGCAGTTTCTCAGAAAGCTTCTTTCCAGATTTCATCTGAGGATATTTCCTTTTTCACCATAGCCCTCTATGGGCTTCCAAATATCACTTTGCCAATTCCACAAGAACTGTCTTAGCGAAAGGCTTCTTGAGGGGAAAGCTGTAACTCTGTGAGATGATTTCACAGAACACAAAGAAGTTTCTCAGAAAGCTTCTTTCTCTTTGTTATCGGAGGATATTTCCTTTGGCCCTATAGTCTTCAAAGGGATCCGAAATATCTGTTCTCAGATTCCACAGAAATAAGGCTAGCAAAGGGATCCACGAAATACAGATGTAACTCTGTGAGATGAATTAACAGAACACTAAGCAGTATCTCAGAAAGCTTCTTTCCAGATTTCATCTGAGGATATTTCCTTTTTCACCATAGCCCTCTATGGGCTTCCAAATATCACTTTGCCAATTCCACAAGAACTGTCTTAGCGAAAGGTTTCTTGAGGAGAAAGCTGTAACTCTGTGAGATGATTTCACAGAACACAAAGAAGTTTCTCAGAAAGCTTCTTTCTCTTTGTTATCGGAGGATATTTCCTTTGGCCCTATAGTCTTCAAAGGGATCCGAAATATCTGTTCTCAGATTCCACAGAAATAAGGCTAGCAAAGAGATCCACGAAATACAGATGTAACTCTGTGAGATGAATCAACAGAACACTAAGCAGTTTCTCAGAAATCTTTTTTCCAGATTTCATCTGAGGATATTTCCTTTTTCACCATAGCCCTCTAGGGGCTTCCAAATATCACTTTGCCAATTCCACAAGAACTGTCTTAGCGAAAGGCTTCTTGAGGGGAAAGCTGTAACTCTGTGAGATGATTTCACAGAACACAAAGAAGTTTCTCAGAAAGCTTCTTTCTCTTTGTTATCGGAGGATATTTCCTTTGGCCCTATAGTCTTCAAAGGGATCCGAAATATCTGTTCTCAGATTCCACAGAAATAAGGCTAGCAAAGGGATCCACGAAATACAGAAGTAACTCTGTGCGATGAATTAACAGAACACTAAGCAGTTTCTCAGAAAGCGTCTTTCAGATATCATCTGAGGATATTTCCTTTTTCACCATAGCCCTCTATGGGCTTCCAAATATCACTTTGCCAATTCCACAAGAACTGTCTTAGCGAAAGGTTTCTTGAGGAGAAAGCTGTAACTCTGTGAGATGATTTCACAGAACACAAAGAAGTTTCTCAGAAAGCTTCTTTCTCTTTGTTATCGGAGGATATTTCCTTTGGCACTATAGTCTTCAAAGGGATCCGAAATATCTGTTCTCAGATTCCACAGAAATAAGGCTAGCAAAGAGATCCACGAAATACAGATGTAACTCTGTGAGATGAATTAACAGAACACTAAGCAGTTTCTCAGAAAGCTTCTTTCCAGATTGCATCTGAGGATATTTCCTTTTTCACCATAGCCCTCTATGGGCTTCCAAATATCACTTTGCCAATTCCACAAGAACTGTCTTAGCGAAAGGTTTCTTGAGGAGAAAGCAGTAACTCTGTGAGATGATTTCACAGAACACGAAGAAGTTTCTCAGAAAGCTTCTTTCTCTTTGTTATCGGAGGATATTTCCTTTGGCCCTATAGTCTTCAAAGGGATCCGAAATATCTGTTCTCAGATTCCACAGAAATAAGGCTAGCAAAGAGATCCACGAAATACAGATGTAACTCTGTGAGATGAATCAACAGAACACTAAGCAGTTTCTCAGAAAGCTTCTTTCCAGATTTCATCTGAGGATATTTCCTTTTTCACCATAGGCCTCTATGGGCTTCCAAATATCACTTTGCCAATTCCACAAGAACTGTCTTAGCGAAAGGCTTCTTGAGGGGAAAGCTGTAACTCTGTGAGATGATTTCACAGAACACAAAGAAGTTTCTCAGAAAGCTTCTTTCTCTTTGTTATCGGAGGATATTTCCTTTGGCCCTATAGTCTTCAAAGGGATCCGAAATATCTGTTCTCAGATTCCACAGAAATAAGGCTAGCAAAGAGATCCACGAAATACAGATGTAACTCTGTGAGATGAATCAACAGAATACTAAGCAGTTTCTCAGAAATCTTCTTTCCAGATTTCATCTGAGGATATTTCCTTTTTCACCATAGCCCTCTATGGGCTTCCAAATATCACTTTGCCAATTCCACAAGAACTGTCTTAGCGAAAGGCTTCTTGAGGGGAAAGCTGTAACTCTGTGAGATGATTTCACAGAACACAAAGAAGTTTCTCAGAAAGCTTCTTTCTCTTTGTTATCGGAGGATATTTCCTTTGGCCCTATAGTCTTCAAAGGGATCCGAAATATCTGTTCTCAGATTCCACAGAAATAAGGCTAGCAAAGAGATCCACGAAATACAGATGTAACTCTGTGAGATGAATTAACAGAACACTAAGCAGTTTCTCAGAAAGCTTTTTTCCAGATTTCATCTGAGGATATTTCCTTTTTCACCATAGCCCTCTATGGGCTACCAAATATCACTTTGCCAATTCCACAAGAACTGTCTTAGCGAAAGGTTTCTTGAGGAGAAAGCTGTAACTCTGTGAGATGATTTCACAGAACACAAAGAAGTTTCTCAGAAAGCTTCTTTCTCTTTGTTATCGGAGGATATTTCCTTTGGCACTATAGTCTTCAAAGGGATCCGAAATATCTGTTCTCACATTCCACAGAAATAAGGCTAGCAAAGAGATCCACGAAATACAGATGTAACTCTGTGCGAGGAATTAACAGAACACTAAGCAGTTTATCAGAAAGCTTCTTTCCAGATTTCATCTGCGGATATTTCCTTTTTCACCATAGCCCTCTATGGGCTTCCAAATATCACTTTGCCAATTCCACAAGAACTGTCTTAGCGAAAGGCTTCTTGAGGGGAAAGCTGTAACTCTGTGAGATGATTTCACAGAACACAAAGAAGTTTCTCAGAAAGCTTCTTTCTCTTTGTTATCGGAGGATATTTCCTTTGGCCGTATAGTCTTCAAAGGGATCCGAAATATCTGTTCTCAGATTCCACAGAAATAAGGCTAGCAAAGGGATCCACGAAATACAGATGTAACTCTGTGAGATGAATTAACAGAACACTAAGCAGTTTCTCAGAAAGCTTCTTTCCAGATTTCATCTGAGGATATTTCCTTTTTCACCATAGCCCTCTATGGGCTTCCAAATATCACTTTCCCAATTCCACAAGAACTGTCTTAGCGAAAGGTTTCTTGAGGAGAAAGCTGTAACGATGTGAGATGATTTCACAGAACACAAAGAAGTTTCTCAGAAAGCTTCTTTCTCTTTGTTATCGGAGGATATTTCCTTTGGCCCTATAGTCTTCAAAGGGATCCGAAATACCTGTTCTCAGATTCCACAGAAATAAGGCTAGCAAAGAGATCCACGAAATACAGATGTAACTCTGTGAGATGAATTAACGGAACACTAAGCAGTTACTCAGAAAGCTTCTTTCCAGATTTCATCTGAGGCTATTTCCTTTTTCACCATAGCCCTCTATGGGCTTCCAAATATCACTTTGCCAATTCCACAAGAACTGTCTTAGCGAAAGGCTTCTTGAGGGGAAAGCTGTAACTCTGTGAGATGATTTCACAGAACACAAAGAAGTTTCTCAGAAAGCTTCTTTCTCTTTGTTATCGGAGGATATTTCCTTTGGCCCTATAGACTTCAAAGGGATCTGAATTATCTGTTGTCAGATTCCACAGAAATAAGGCTAGCAAAGAGATCCACGAAATACAGATGTAACTCTGTGAGATGAATTAAGAGAACACTAAGCAGTTTCTCAGAAAGCTTCTTTCCAGATTTCATCTGACGATATTTCCTTTTTCACCATAGCCCTCTATGGGCTTCCAAATATCACTTTCCCAATTCCACAAGAACTGTCTTAGCGAAAGGTTTCTTGAGGAGAAAGCTGTAACTCTGTGAGATGATTTCACAGAACACAAAGAAGTTTCTCAGAAAGCTTCTTTCTCTTTGTTATCGGAAGATATTTCCTTTGGCCCTACAGTCTTCAAAGGGATCCGAAATACCTGTTCTCAGATTCCACAGAAATAAGGCTAGCAAAGAGATCCACGAAATACAGATGTAACTCTGTGAGATGAATTAACAGAACACTAAGCAGTTACTCAGAAAGCTTCTTTCCAGATTTCATCTGAAGCTATTTCCTTTTTCACCATAGCACTCTATGGGCTTCCAAATATCACTTTGCCAATTCCACAAGAACTGTCTTAGCGAAAGGCTTCTTGAGGGGAAAGCTGTAACTCTGTGAGATGATTTCACAGAACACAAAGAACTTTCTCAGAAAGCTTCTTTCTCTTTGTTATCGGAGGATATTTCCTTTGGCCCTATAGACTCCAAAGGGATCCGAAATATCTGTTCTCAGATTCCACAGAAATAAGGCTAGCAAAGAGATCCACGAAATACAGATGTAACTCTGTGAGATGAATTAAGAGAACACTAAGCAGTTTCTCAGAAAGCTTCTTTCCAGATTTCATCTGTGGATATTTCCTTTTTCACCATAGCCCTCTAAGGGCTTCCAAATATCACTTTGCCAATTCCACAAGAACTGTCTTAGCGAAAGGCATCTTGAGGGGAAAGCTGTAACTCTGTGAGATGTTTTCACAGAACACAAAGAAGTTTCTCAGAAAGCTTCTTTCTCTTTGTTATCTTAGGATATTTCCTTTGGCCCTATAGTCTTCAAAGGGATCCGCAATATCTGTTCTCAGATTCCACAGAAATAAGGCTAGCAAAGAGATCCACGAAATACAGATGTAACTCTGTGAGATGAATTAACAGAACACTAAGCAGTTTCTCAGAAAGCTTCTTTCCAGATTTCATCTGAGGATATTTCCTTTTATGCCATAGCCCTCTATGGGCTTCCAAATATCACTTTGCCAATTCCACAAGAACTGTCTTAGCGAAAGGCTTCTTGAGGGGAAAGCTGTAACTCTGTGAGATGATTTCACAGAACACAAAGAAGTTTCTCAGAAAGCTTCTTTCTCTTTGTTATCGGAGGATATTTCCTTTGGCCCTATAGTCTTCAAAGGGATCCGAAATATCTGTTGTCAGATTCCACAGAAAAAAGGCTAGCAAAGAGATCCACGAAAAACACATGTAACTCTGTGAGATGAATTAACAGAACACTAAGCAGTTTCTCAGAAATCTTCTTTCCAGATTTCATCTGAGGATATTTCCTTTTTCACCATAGCCCTCTATGGGCTTCCAAATATCACTTTGCCAAGTCCACAAGAACTGTCTTAGCGAAAGGCTTCTTGAGGGGAAAGCTGTAACTCTGTGAGATGATTTCACAGAACACAAAGAAGTTTCTCAGACAGCTTCTTTCTCTTTGTTATCGGAGGATATTTCCTTTGGCCCCATAGTCTTCAAAGGGATCCGAAATATCTGTTCTCAGATTCCACAGAAATAAGACTAGCAAAGGGATCCACGAAATACAGATGTAACTCTGTGAGATGAATTAACAGAACACTAAGCAGTTTCTCAGAAAGCTTCTTTCCAGATTTCATCTGAGGATATTTCCTTTTTCACCATAGCCCTCTATGGGCTTCCAAATATCACTTTGCCAATTCCACAGGAACTGTCTTAGCGAAAGGCTTCTTGAGGGGAAAGCTGTAACTCTGTGAGATGATTTCACAGAACACAAAGAAGTTTCTCAGAAAGCTTCTTTCTCTTTGTTATCGGAGGATATTTCCTTTGGCCCTATAGTCTTCAAAGGGATCCGAAATATCTGTTCTCAGATTCCACAGAAATGAGGCTAGCAAAGAGATCCACGAAATACAGATGTAACTCTGTGAGATGAATTAACAGAACACTAAGCAGTTTCTCAGAAAGCTTCTTTCCAGATTTCATCTGAGGATATTCCCTTTTTCACCATAGCCCTCTATGGGCTTCCAAATATCACTTTGCCAATTCCACAAGAACTGTCTTAGCGAAAGGCTTCTTGAGGGGAAAGCTGTAACTCTGTGAGATGATTTCACAGAACACAAAGAACTTTCTCAGAAAGCTTCTTTCTCTTTGTTATCGGAGGATATTTCCTTTGGCCCTATAGTCTTCAAAGGGATCCGAAATATCTGTTCTCAGATTCCACAGAAATAAGGCTAGTAAAGAGATCCACGAAATACAGATGTAACTCTGTAAGATGAATTAACAGAACACTAAGCAGTTTCTCAGAAAGTTTCTTTCCAGATTTCATCTGAGGATATTTCCTTTTTCACCATAGCCCTCTATGGGCTTCCAAATATCACTTTGCCATTTAACAAGAACTGGCTTAGCGAAAGGCTTCTTGAGGGGAAAGCTGTAACTCTGTGATATGATTTCACAGAACACAAAGAAGTTTCTCAGAAAGCTTCTTTCTCTTTGTTATCGGAGGATATTTCCTTTGGCCCTATAGTCTTCAAAGGGATCCGAAATATCTGTTCTCAGATTCCACAGAAATAAGGCTAGCAAAGAGATCCACGAAATACAGATGTAACTCTGTGAGATGAATTAACAGAACACTAAGCAGTTTCTCAGAAATCTTCTTTCCAGATTTCATCTGAGGATATTTCCTTTTTCACATTAGCCCTCTATGGGCTTCCAAATATCACTTTGCCAAGTCCACAAGAACTGTCTTAGCGAAAGGCTTCTTGAGGGGAAAGCTGAAACTCTGTGAGATGATTTCACAGAACACAAAGAAGTTTCTCAGACAGCTTCTTTCTCTTTGTTATCGGAGGATATTTCCTTTGGCCCCATAGTCTTCAAAGGGATCCGAAATATCTGTTCTCAGATTCCACAGAAATAAGACTAGCAAAGGGATCCACGAAATACAGATGTAACTCTGTGAGATGAATTAACAGAACACTAAGCAGTTTCTCAGAAAGCTTCTTTCCAGATTTCATCTGAGGATATTTCCTTTTTCACCATAGCCCTCTATGGGCTTCCAAATATCACTTTGCCAATTCCACAGGAACTGTCTTAGCGAAAGGCTTCTTGAGGGGAAAGCTGTAACTCTGTGAGATGATTTCACAGAACACAAAGAAGTTTCTCAGAAAGCTTCTTTCTCTTTGTTATCGGAGGATATTTCCTTTGGCCCTATAGTCTTCAAAGGGATCCGAAATATCTGTTCTCAGATTCCACAGAAATGAGGCTAGCAAAGAGATCCACGAAATACAGATGTAACTCTGTGAGATGAATTAACAGAACACTAAGCAGTTTCTCAGAAAGCTTCTTTCCAGATTTCATCTGAGGATATTTCCTTTTTCACCATAGCCCTCTATGGGCTTCCAAATATCACTTTGCCACTTCCACAAGAACTGTCTTAGCGAAAGGCTTCTTGAGGGGAAAGCTGTAACTCTGTGAGATGATTTCACAGAACACAAAGAAGTTTCTCAGAAAGCTTCTTTCTCTTTGTTATCGGAGGATATTTCCTTTGGCCCTATAGTCTTCAAAGGGATCCGAAATATCTGTTCTCAGATTCCACAGAAATAAGGCTAGTAAAGAGATACACGAAATACAGATGTAACTCTGTAAGATGAATTAACAGAACACTAAGCAGTTTCTCAGAAAGTTTCTTTCCAGATTTCATCTGAGGATATTTCCTTTTTCACCATAGCCCTCTATGGGCTTCCAAATATCACTTTGCCATTTAACAAGAACTGGCTTAGCGAAAGGCTTCTTGAGGGGAAAGCTGTAACTCTGTGAGATGATTTCACAGAACACAAAGAAGTTTCTCAGAAAGCTTCTTTCTCTTTGTTATCGGAGGATATTTCCTTTGGCCCTATAGTCTTCAAAGGGATCCGAAATATCTGTTCTCAGATTCCACAGAAATAAGGCTAGCAAAGAGATCCACGAAATACAGATGTAACTCTGTGAGATGAATTAACAGAACATTAAGCAGTTTCTCAGAAATCTTCTTTCCAGATTTCATCTGAGGATATTTCCTTTTTCACATTAGCCCTCTATGGGCTTCCAAATATAACTTTGACAATTCCACAAGAACTGTCTTAGCGAAAGGCTTCTTGAGGGGAAAGCTGTAACTCTGTGAGATGATTTCACAGAACACAAAGAAGTTTCTCAGAAAGCTTCTTTCTCTTTGTTATTGGAGGATATTTCCTTTGGCCCTATAGTCTTCAAAGGGATCCGAAATATCTGTTCTCAGATTCCACAGAAATAAGGCTAGCAAAGAGATCCACGAAATACAGATGTAACTCTGTGAGATGAATTAACAGAACACTAAGCAGTTTCTCAGAAACTTCTTTCCAGATTTCATCTGTGGATATTTCCTTTTTCACCATAGCCCTCTATGGGCTTCCAAATATCACTTTGCCAATTCCACAAGAACTGTCTTAGCGAAAGGCTTCTTGAGGGGAAAGCTGTAACTCGGAGAGATGATTTCACAGAACACAAAGAAGTTTCTCAGAAAGATTCCTTCTCTTTGTTACGGAGGATATTTCCTTTGGCCCCATAGTCTTCAAAGGGATCCGAAATATCTGTTCTCAGATTCCACAGAAATAAGGCTAGCAAAGAGATCCACGAAATACACATGTAACTCTGTGAGATGAATTAACAGAACACTAAGCAGTTTCTCAGAAATCTTCTTTCCAGATTTCATCTGAGGATATTTCCTTTTTCGCCATAGCCCTCTATGGGCTTCCAAATATCACTTTGCCAATTCCAAAAGAACTGTCTTAGCGTAAGGCTTCTTGAGGGGAAAGCTGTAACTCTGTGAGATGATTTCACAGAACACAAAGAACTTTCTCAGAAAGCTTCTTTCTCTTTGTTATCGGAGGATATTTCCTTTGGCCCCATAGTCTTCAAAGGGATCCGAAATATCTGTTCTCAGATTCCACAGAAATAAGGCTAGCAAAGGGATCCACGAAATACAGATGTAACTCTGTGAGATGAATTAACAGAACACTAAGCAGTTTCTCAGAAAGCTTCTTTCCAGATTTCATCTGAGGATATTTCCTTTTTCACCATAGCCCTCTATGGGCTTCCAAATATCACTTTGCCAATTCCACAAGAACTGTCTTAGCGAAAGGCATCTTGAGGGGAAAGCTGTAACTCTGTGAGATGATTTCACAGAACACAAAGAAGTTTCTCAGAAAGCTTCTTTCTCTTTGTTATCGGAGGATATTTCCTTTGGCCCTATAGTCTTCAAAGGGATCCGAAATATCTGTTCTCAGATTCCACAGAAATAAGGCTAGCAAAGAGATCTACGAAATACAGATGTAACTCTGTGAGATGAATTAACAGAACACTAAGCAGTTTCTCAGAAACTTCTTTCCAGATTTCATCTGTGGATATTTCCTTTTTCACCATAGCCCTCTATGGGCTTCCAAATATCACTTTGCCAATTCCACAAGAACTGTCTTAGCGAAAGGCTTCTTGAGGGGAAAGCTGTAACTCGGTGAGATGATTTCACAGAACACAAAGAAGTTTCTCAGAAAGCTTCCTTCTCTTTGTTACGGAGGATATTTCCTTTGGCCCCATAGCCTTCAAAGGGATCCGAAATATCTGTTCTCAGATTCCACAGAAATAAGGCTAGCAAAGAGATCCACGAAATACACATGTAACTCTGTGAGATGAATTAACAGAACACTAAGCAGTTTCTCAGAAAGCTTCTTTCCAGATTTCATCTGAGGATATTTCCTTTTTCGCCATAGCCCTCTATGGGCTTCCAAATATCACTTTGCCAATTCCAAAAGAACTGTCTTAGCGAAAGGCTTCTTGAGGGGAAAGCTGTAACTCTGTGAGATGATTTCACAGAACACAAAGTAGTTTCTCAGAAAGCTTCTTTCTCTTTGTTATCGGAGGATATTTCCTTTGGCCCTATAGTCTTCAAAGGGATCCGAAATATCTGTTCTCAGATTCCACAGAAATAAGGCTAGCAAAGAGATCCACGAAATACAGATGTAACTCTGTGAGATGAATTAACAAAACACTAAGCAGTTCCTCAGAAAGCTTCTTTCCAGATTTCATCTGAGGATATTCCCTTTTTCACCATAGCCCTCTATGGGCTTCCAAATATCACTTTGCCAATTCCTCAAGAACTGTCTTAGCGAAAGGCTTCTTGAGGGAAAAGCGGTAACTCTGTGAGATGATTTCACAGAACACAAAGAAGTTTCTCAGAAAGCTTCTTTCTCTTTGTTATCGGAGGATATTTCCTTTGGCCCTATAGTCTTCAAAGGGATCCGAAATATCTGTTCTCAGATTCCACAGAAATAAGGCTAGCAAAGAGATCCACGAAATACAGATGTAACTCTGTGAGATGAATTAACAGAACACTAAGCAGTTCCTCAGAAAGCTTCTTTCCAGATTTCATCTGAGGATATTTCCTTTTTCACCATAGCCCTCTATGGGCTTCCAAATATCACTTTGCCAATTCCACAAGAACTGTCTTAGCGAAAGGCTTCTTGAGGGAAAAGCTGTAACTCTGTGAGATGATTTCACAGAACACAAAGAAGTTTCTCAGAAAGCTTCTTTCTCTTTGTTATCGGAGGATATTTCCTTTGGCCCTATAGTCTTCAAAGGGATCCGAAATATCTGTTCTCAGATTCCACAGAAATAAGGCTAGCAAAGGGATCCACGAAATACAGATGTAACTCTGTGAGATGAATTAACAGAACACTAAGCATTTTCTCAGAAAGCTTCTTTCCAGATTTCATCTGAGGATATTTCCTTTTTCACCATAGCCCTCTATGGGCTTCCAAATATCACTTTGCCAATTGCACAAGAACTGTCTTAGCGAAAGGTTTCTTGAGGAGAAAGCTGTAACTCTGTGAGATGATTTCACAGAACACAAAGAAGTTTCTCAGAAAGCTTCTTTCTCTTTGTTATCGGAGGATATTTCCTTTGGCCCTATAGTCTTCAAAGGGATCCGAAATATCTGTTCTCAGATTCCACAGAAATAAGGCTAGCAAAGAGATCCACGAAATACAGATGTAACTCTGTGAGATGAATCAACAGAACACTAAGCAGTTTCTCAGAAAGCTTTTTTCCAGATTTCATCTGAGGATATTTCCTTTTTCACCATAGCCCTCTAGGGGCTTCCAAATATCACTTTGCCAATTCCACAAGAACTGTCTTAGCGAAAGGCTTCTTGAGGGGAAAGCTGTAACTCTCTGAGATGATTTCACAGAACACAAAGAAGTTTCTCAGAAAGCTTCTTTCTCTTTGTTATCGGAGGATATTTCCTTCAGCCCTATAGTCTTCAAAGGGATCCGAAATATCTGTTCTCAGATTCCACAGAAATAAGGCTAGCAAAGGGATCCACGAAATACAGAAGTAACTCTGTGAGATGAATTAACAGAACACTAAGCAGTTTCTCAGAAAGCCTCTTTCAGATATCATCTGAGGATATTTCCTTTTTCACCATAGCCCTCTATGGGCTTCCAAATATCACTTTGCCAATTCCACAAGAACTGTCTTAGCGAAAGTTTTCTTGAGGAGAAAGCTGTAACTCTGTGAGATGATTTCACAGAACACAAAGAAGTTTCTCAGAAAGCTTCTTTCTCTTTGTTATCGGAGGATATTTCCTTTGGCACTATAGTCTTCAAAGCGATCCGAAATATCTGTTCTCAGATTCCACAGAAATAAGGCTAGCAAAGAGATCCACGAAATACAGATGTAACTCTGTGAGATGAATTAACAGAACACTAAGCAGTTTCTCAGAAAGCTTCTTTCCTGATTGCATCTGAGGATATTTCCTTTTTCACCATAGCCCTCTATGGGCTTCCAAATATCACTTTGCCAATTCCACAAGAACTGTCTTAGCGAAAGGTTTCTTGAGGAGAAAGCTGTAACTCTGTAAGATGATTTCACAGAACACAAAGAAGTTTCTCAGAAAGCTTCTTTCTCTTTGTTATCGGAGGATATTTCCTTTGGCCGTATAGTCTTCAAAGGGATCCGAAATATCTGTTCTCAGATTCCACAGAAATAAGGCTAGCAAAGAGATCCACGAAATACAGATGTAACTCTGTGAGATGAATTAACAGAACACTAAGCAGTTCCTCAGAAAGCTTCTTTCCAGATTTCATCTGAGGATATTTCCTTTTTCACCATAGCCCTCTATGGGCTTCCAAATATCACTTTGCCAATTCCACAAGAACTGTCTTAGCGAAAGGTTTCTTGAGGAGAAAGCTGTAACTCTGTGAGATGATTTCACAGAACACAAAGAAGTTTCTCAGAAAGCTTCTTTCTCTTTGTTATCGGAGGATATTTCCTTTGGCACTATAGTCTTCAAAGCGATCCGAAATATCTGTTCTCAGATTCCACAGAAATAAGGCTAGCAAAGAGATCCACGAAATACAGATGTAACTCTGTGAGATGAATTAACAGAACACTAAGCAGTTTCTCAGAAAGCTTCTTTCCTGATTGCATCTGAGGATATTTCCTTTTTCACCTTAGCCCTCTATGGGCTTCCAAATATCACTTTGCCAATTCCACAAGAACTGTCTTAGCGAAAGGTTTCTTGAGGAGAAAGCTGTAACTCTGTGAGATGATTTCACAGAACACAAAGAAGTTTCTCAGAAAGCTTCTTTCTCTTTGTTATCGGAGGATATTTCCTTTGGCCCTATAGTCTTCAAAGGGATCCGAAATATCTTTTCTCAGATTCCACAGAAATAAGGCTAGCAAAGAGATCCACGAAATACAGATGTAACTCTTTGAGTGGAAGTCACACATAACAGAGCAGTTTCTCAGAAAGCTTCTTTCCAGATTTCATCTGAGGATATTTCCTTTTTCACCATAGCCCTCTATGGGCTTCCAAATATCACTTTGCCAATTGCACAAGAACTGTCTTAGCGAAAGGTTTCTTGAGGAGAAAGCTGTAACTCTGTGAGATGATTTCACAGAACACAAAGAAGTTTCTCAGAAAGCTTCTTTCTCTTTGTTATCGGAGGATATTTCCTTTGGCCCTATAGTCTTCAAAGGGATCCGAAATATCTGTTCTCAGATTCCACAGAAATAAGGCTAGCAAAGAGATCCACGAAATACAGATGTAACTCTGTGAGATGAATCAACAGAACACTAAGCAGTTTCTCAGAAAGCTTTTTTCCAGATTTCATCTGAGGATATTTCCTTTTTCACCATAGCCCTCTAGGGGCTTCCAAATATCACTTTGCCAATTCCACAAGAACTGTCTTAGCGAAAGGCTTCTTGAGGGGAAAGCTGTAACTCTCTGAGATGATTTCACAGAACACAAACAAGTTTCTCAGAAAGCTTCTTTCTCTTTGTTATCGGAGGATATTTTCTTTGGCCCTATAGTCTTCAAAGGGATCCGAAATATCTGTTCTCAGATTCCACAGAAATAAGGCTAGCAAAGAGATCCACGAAATACAGATGTAACTCTGTGAGATGAATTAACAAAACACTAAGCAGTTCCTCAGAAAGCTTCTTTCCAGATTTCATCTGAGGATATTCCCTTTTTCACCATAGCCCTCTATGGGCTTCCAAATATCACTTTGCCAATTCCACAAGAACTGTCTTAGCGAAAGGCTTCTTGAGGGAAAAGCTGTAACTCTGTGAGATGATTTCACAGAACACAAAGAAGTTTCTCAGAAAGCTTCTTTCTCTTTGTTATCGGAGGATATTTCCTTTGGCCCTATAGTCTTCAAAGGGATCCGAAATATCTGTTCTCAGATTCCACAGAAATAAGGCTAGCAAAGAGATCCACGAAATACAGATGTAACTCTGTGAGATGAATTAACAGAACACTAAGCAGTTCCTCAGAAAGCTTCTTTCCAGATTTCATCTGAGGATATTTCCTTTTTCACCATAGCCCTCTATGGGCTTCCAAATATCACTTTGCCAATTCCACAAGAACTGTCTTAGCGAAAGGCTTCTTGAGGGAAAAGCTGTAACTCTGTGAGATGATTTCACAGAACACAAAGAAGTTTCTCAGAAAGCTTCTTTCTCTTTGTTATCGGAGGATATTTCCTTTGGCCCTATAGTCTTCAAAGGGATCCGAAATATCTCTTCTCAGATTCCACAGAAATAAGGCTAGCAAAGAGATCCACGAAATACAGATACAACTCTTTGAGATGAATTAACAGAACACTAAGCAGTTTCTCAGAAAGCTTCTTTCCAGATTTCATCTGAGGATATTTCCTTTTTCACCATAGCCCTCTATGGGCTTCCAAATATCACTTTGCCAATTCCACAAGAATTGTCTTAGCGAAAGCCTTCTTGAGGGGAAAGCTTTAACTCTGTGAGATGATTTCACAGAACACAAAGAAGTTTCTCAGAAAGCTTCTTTCTCTTTGTTATCGGAGGATATTTCCTTTGGCCCTATAGTCTTCAAAGGGATCCGAAATATCTGTTCTCAGATTCCACAGAAATAAGGCTAGCAAAGAGATCCACGAAATACAGATGTAACTCTGTGAGATGAATCAACAGAACACTAAGCAGTTTCTCAGAAAGCTTCTTTCCAGATTTCATCTGAGGATATTTCCTTTTTCACCATAGCCCTCTAGGGGCTTCCAAATATCACTTTGCCAATTCCACAAGAACTGTCTTAGCGAAAGGCTTCTTGAGGGGAAAGCTGTAACTCTGTGAGATGATTTCACAGAACACAAAGAAGTTTCTCAGAAAGCTTCTTTCTCTTTGTTATCGGAGGATATTTCCTTTGGCCCTATAGTCTTCAAAGGGATCCGAAATATCTGTTCTCAGATTCCACAGAAATAAGGCTAGCAAAGAGATCCACGAAAGACAGATGTAACTCTGTGAGATGAATTAACAGAACACTAAGCAGTTTCTCAGAAAGCTTTTTTCCAGATTTCATCTGAGGATATTTCCTTTTTCACCATAGCCCTCTATGGGCTTCCAAATATCACTTTGCCAATTCCACAAGAACTGTCTTAGCGAAAGGTTTCTTGAGGAGAAAGCTGTAACTCTGTGAGATGATTTCACAGAACACAAAGAAGTTTCTCAGAAAGCTTCTTTCTCTTTGTTATCGGAGGATATTTCCTTTGGCACTACAGTCTTCAAAGGGATCCGAAATATCTGTTCTCAGATTCCACAGAAATAAGGCTAGCAAAGAGATCCACGAAATACAGATGTAACTCTGTGCGATGAATTAACAGAACACTAAGCAGTTTATCAGAAAGCTTCTTTCCAGATTTCATCTGCGGACATTTCCTTTTTCACCATAGCCCTCTATGGGCTTCCAAATATCACTTTGCCAATTCCACAAGAACTGTCTTAGCGAAAGGCTTCTTGAGGGGAAAGCTGTAACTCTGTGAGATGATTTCACAGAACACAAAGAACTTTCTCAGAAAGCTTCTTTCTCTTTGTTATCGGAGGATATTTCCTTTGGCCCTATAGTCTTCAAAGGGATCCGAAATATCTGTTCTCAGATTCCACAGAAATAAGGCTAGCAAAGGGATCCACGAAATACAGATGTAACTCTGTGAGATGAATTAACAGAACACTAAGCAGTTTCTCAGAAAGCTTCTTTCCAGATTTCATCTGAGGATATTTCCTTTTTCACCATAGCCCTCTATGGGCTTCCAAATATCACTTTCCCTATTCCACAAGAACTGTCTTAGCGAAAGGTTTCTTGAGGAGAAAGCTGTAACTCTGTGAGATGATTTCACAGAACACAAAGAAGTTTCTCAGAAAGCTTCTTTCTCTTTGTTATCGGAGGATATTTCCTTTGGCCCTATAGTCTTCAAAGGGATCCGAAATACCTGTTCTCAGATTCCACAGAAATAAGGCTAGCAAAGAGATCCACGAAATACAGATGTAACTCTGTGAGATGAATTAACAGAACACTAAGCAGTTACTCAGAAAGCTTCTTTCCAGATTTCATCTGAGGCTATTTCCTTTTTCACCATAGCCCTCTATGGGCTTCCAAATATCACTTTGCCAATTCCACAAGAACTGTCTTAGCGAAAGGCTTCTTGAGGGGAAAGCTGAAACTCTGTGAGATGATTTCACAGAACACAAAGAGGTTTCTCAGAAAGCTTCTTTCTCTTTGTTATCGGAGGATATTTCCTTTGGCCCTATAGACTTCAAAGGGATCCGAAATATCTGTTGTCAGATTCCACAGAAATAAGGCTAGCAAAGAGATCCACGAAATACAGATGTAACTCTGTGAGATCAATTAAGAGAACACTAAGCAGTTTCTCAGAAAGCTTCTTTCCAGATTTCATCTGAGGATATTTCCTTTTTGACCATAGCCCTCTATGGGCTTCCTAATATCACTTTGCCAATTCCACAAGAACTGTCTTAGCGAAAGGCTTCTTGAGGGGAAAGCTGTAACTCTGTGAGATGATTTCACAGAACACAAAGAAGTTTCTCAGAAAGCTTCTTTCTCTTTGTTATCGGAGGATATTTCCTTTGGCCCTATAGTCTTCAAAGGGATCCGAAATATCTGTTCTCAGATTCCACAGAAATAAGGCTAGCAAAGGGATCCACGAAATACAGATGTAACTCTGTGAGATGAATTAACAGAACACTAAGCAGTATCTCAGAAAGCTTCTTTCCAGATTTCATCTGAGGATATTTCCTTTTTCACCATAGCCCTCTATGGGCTTCCAAATATCACTTTGCCAATTCCACAAGAACTGTCTTAGCGAAAGGTTTCTTGAGGAGAAAGCTGTAACTCTGTGAGATGATTTCACAGAACACAAAGAAGTTTCTCAGAAAGCTTCTTTCTCTTTGTTATCGGAGGATATTTCCTTTGGCACTATAGTCTTCAAAGGGATCCGAAATATCTGTTCTCATATTCCACAGAAATAAGGCTAGCAAAGAGATCCACGAAATACAGATGTAACTCTGTGAGATGAATTAACAGAACACTAAGCAGTTTCTCAGAAAGCTTCTTTCCAGATTGCATCTGAGGATATTTCCTTTTTCACCATAGCCCTCTATGGGCTTCCAAATATCACTTTGCCAATTCCACAAGAACTGTCTTAGCGAAAGGTTTCTTGAGGAGAAAGCTGTAACTCTGTGAGATGATTTCACAGAACACAAAGAAGTTTCTCAGAAAGCTTCTTTCTCTTTGTTATCGGAGGATATTTCCTTTGGCCCTATAGTCTTCAAAGGGATCCGAAATACCTGTTCTCAGATTCCACAGAAATAAAGCTAGCAAAGAGATCCACGAAATACAGATGTAACTCTGTGAGATGAATTAACAGAACACTAAGCAGTTACTCAGAAAGCTTCTTTCCAGATTTCATCTGAGGCTATTTCTTTTTTCACCATAACCCTCTATGGGCTTCCAAATATCACTTTGCCAATTCCACAAGAACTGTCTTAGCGAAAGGCTTCTTGAGGGGAAAGCTGAAACTCTGTGAGATGATTTCACAGAACACAAATAGGTTTCTCAGAAAGCTTCTTTCTCTTTGTTATCGGAGGATATTTCCTTTGGCCCTATAGACTTCAAAGGGATCCGAAATATCTGTTGTCAGATTCCACAGAAATAAGGCTAGCAAAGAGATCCACGAAATACAGATGTAACTCTGTGAGATGAATTAAGAGAACACTAAGCAGTTTCTCAGAAAGCTTCTTTCCAGATTTCATCTGAGGATATTTCCTTTTTGACCATAGCCCTCTATGGGCTTCCTAATATCACTTTGCCAATTCCACAAGAACTGTCTTAGCGAAAGGCTTCTTGAGGGGAAAGCTGTAACTCTGTGAGATGATTTCACAGAACACAAAGAAGTTTCTCAGAAAGCTTCTTTCTCTTTGTTATCGGAGGATATTTCCTTTGGCCCTATAGTCTTCAAAGGGATCCGAAATATCTGTTCTCAGATTCCACAGAAATAAGGCTAGCAAAGGGATCCACGAAATACAGATGTAACTCTGTGAGATGAATTAACAGAACACTAAGCAGTATCTCAGAAAGCTTCTTTCCAGATTTCATCTGAGGATATTTCCTTTTTCACCATAGCCCTCTATGGGCTTCCAAATATCACTTTGCCAATTCCACAAGAACTGTCTTAGCGAAAGGTTTCTTGAGGAGAAAGCTGTAACTCTGTGAGATGATTTCACAGAACACAAAGAAGTTTCTCAGAAAGCTTCTTTCTCTTTGTTATCGGAGGCTATTTCCTTTGGCCCTATAGTCTTCAAAGGGATCCGAAATATCTGTTCTCAGATTCCACAGAAATAAGGCTAGCAAAGAGATCCACGAAATACAGATGTAACTCTGTGAGATGAATCAACAGAACACTAAGCAGTTTCTCAGAAATCTTTTTTCCAGATTTCATCTGAGGATATTTCCTTTTTCACCATAGCCCTCTAGGGGCTTCCAAATATCACTTTGCCAATTCCACAAGAACTGTCTTAGCGAAAGGCTTCTTGAGGGGAAAGCTGTAACTCTGTGAGATGATTTCACAGAACACAAAGAAGTTTCTCAGAAAGCTTCTTTCTCTTTGTTATCGGAGGATATTTCCTTTGGCCCTATAGTCTTCAAAGGGATCCGAAATATCTGTTCTCAGATTCCACAGAAATAAGGCTAGCAAAGGGATCCACGAAATACAGAAGTAACTCTGTGCGATGAATTAACAGAACACTAAGCAGTTTCTCAGAAAGCGTCTTTCAGATATCATCTGAGGATATTTCCTTTTTCACCATAGCCCTCTATGGGCTTCCAAATATCACTTTGCCAATTCCACAAGAACTGTCTTAGCGAAAGGCTTCTTGAGGGGAAAGCTGAAACTCTGTGAGATGATTTCACAGAACACAAAGAAGTTTCTCAGAAAGCTTCTTTCTCTTTGTTATCGGAGGATATTTCCTTTGGCCCTATAGACTTCAAAGGGATCCGAAATATCTGTTCTCAGATTCCACAGAAATAAGGCTAGCAAAGGGATCCACGAAATACAGAAGTAACTCTGTGCGAGGAATTAACAGAACACTAAGCAGTTTCTCAGAAAGCGTCTTTCAGATATCATCTGAGGATATTTCCTTTTTCACCATAGCCCTCTATGGGCTTCCAAATATCACTTTGCCAATTCCACAAGAACTGTCTTAGCGAAAGGTTTCTTGAGGAGAAAGCTGTAACTCTGTGAGATGATTTCACAGAACACAAAGAAGTTTCTCAGAAAGCTTCTTTCTCTTTGTTATCGGAGGATATTTCCTTTGGCCCTATAGTCTTCAAAGGGATCCGAAATACCTGTTCTCAGATTCCACAGAAATAAAGCTAGCAAAGAGATCCACGAAATACAGATGTAACTCTGTGAGATGAATTAACAGAACACTAAGCAGTTACTCAGAAAGCTTCTTTCCAGATTTCATCTGAGGCTATTTCTTTTTTCACCATAACCCTCTATGGGCTTCCAAATATCACTTTGCCAATTCCACAAGAACTGTCTTAGCGAAAGGCTTCTTGAGGGGAAAGCTGAAACTCTGTGAGATGATTTCACAGAACACAAAGAGGTTTCTCAGAAAGCTTCTTTCTCTTTGTTATCGGAGGATATTTCCTTTGGCCCTATAGACTTCAAAGGGATCCGAAATATCTGTTGTCAGATTCCACAGAAATAAGGCTAGCAAAGAGATCCACGAAATACAGATGTAACTCTGTGAGATGAATTAAGAGAACACTAAGCAGTTTCTCAGAAAGCTTCTTTCCAGATTTCATCTGAGGATATTTCCTTTTTGACCATAGCCCTCTATGGGCTTCCTAATATCACTTTGCCAATTCCACAAGAACTGTCTTAGCGAAAGGCTTCTTGAGGGGAAAGCTGTAACTCTGTGAGATGATTTCACAGAACACAAAGAAGTTTCTCAGAAAGCTTCTTTCTCTTTGTTATCGGAGGATATTTCCTTTGGCCCTATAGTCTTCAAAGGGATCCGAAATATCTGTTCTCAGATTCCACAGAAATAAGGCTAGCAAAGGGATCCACGAAATACAGATGTAACTCTGTGAGATGAATTAACAGAACACTAAGCAGTATCTCAGAAAGCTTCTTTCCAGATTTCATCTGAGGATATTTCCTTTTTCACCATAGCCCTCTATGGGCTTCCAAATATCACTTTGCCAATTCCACAAGAACTGTCTTAGCGAAAGGTTTCTTGAGGAGAAAGCTGTAACTCTGTGAGATGATTTCACAGAACACAAAGAAGTTTCTCAGAAAGCTTCTTTCTCTTTGTTATCGGAGGATATTTCCTTTGGCCCTATAGTCTTCAAAGGGATCCGAAATATCTGTTCTCAGATTCCACAGAAATAAGGCTAGCAAAGAGATCCACGAAATACAGATGTAACTCTGTGAGATGAATCAACAGAACACTAAGCAGTTTCTCAGAAATCTTTTTTCCAGATTTCATCTGAGGATATTTCCTTTTTCACCATAGCCCTCTAGGGGCTTCCAAATATCACTTTGCCAATTCCACAAGAACTGTCTTAGCGAAAGGCTTCTTGAGGGGAAAGCTGTAACTCTGTGAGATGATTTCACAGAACACAAAGAAGTTTCTCAGAAAGCTTCTTTCTCTTTGTTATCGGAGGATATTTCCTTTGGCCCTATAGTCTTCAAAGGGATCCGAAATATCTGTTCTCAGATTCCACAGAAATAAGGCTAGCAAAGGGATCCACGAAATACAGAAGTAACTCTGTGCGATGAATTAACAGAACACTAAGCAGTTTCTCAGAAAGCGTCTTTCAGATATCATCTGAGGATATTTCCTTTTTCACCATAGCCCTCTATGGGCTTCCAAATATCACTTTGCCAATTCCACAAGAACTGTCTTAGCGAAAGGTTTCTTGAGGAGAAAGCTGTAACTCTGTGAGATGATTTCACAGAACACAAAGAAGTTTCTCAGAAAGCTTCTTTCTCTTTGTTATCGGAGGATATTTCCTTTGGCACTGTAGTCTTCAAAGGGATCCGAAATATCTGTCCTCAGATTCCACAGAAATAAGGCTAGCAAAGAGATCCACGAAATACAGATGTAACTCTGTGAGATGAATTAACAGAACACTAAGCAGTTTCTCAGAAAGCTTCTTTCCAGATTGCATCTGAGGATATTTCCTTTTTCACCATAGCCCTCTATGGGCTTCCAAATATCACTTTGCCAATTCCACAAGAACTGTCTTAGCGAAAGGTTTCTTGAGGAGAAAGCAGTAACTCTGTGAGATGATTTCACAGAACACGAAGAAGTTTCTCAGAAAGCTTCTTTCTCTTTGTTATCGGAGGGTATTACCTTTGGCCCTATAGTCTTCAAAGGGATCTGAAATATCTGTTCTCAGATTCCACAGAAATAAGGCTAGCAAAGAGATCCACGAAATACAGATGTAACTCTGTGAGAGGAATTAACAGAACACTAAGCAGTTTCTCAGAAAGCTTCTTTCCAGATTTCATCTGAGGATATTTCCTTTTTCACCATAGCCCTCTATGGGCTTCCAAATATCACTTTGCCAATTCCACAAGAACTCTCTTAGCGAAAGGCTTCTTGAGGGGAAAGCTGTAACTCTGTGAGATGATTTCACAGAACACAAAGAAGTTTCTCAGACAGCTTCTTTCTCTTTGTTATCGGAGGATATTTCCTTTGGCCGTATAGTCTTCAAAGGGATCCGAAATATCTGTTCTCAGATTCCACAGAAATAAGGCTAGCAAAGGGATCCACGAAATACAGATGTAACTCTGTGAGATGAATTAACAGAACACTAAGCAGTTTCTCAGAAAGCTTCTTTCCAGATTTCATCTGAGGATATTTCCTTTTTCACCATAGCCCTCTATGGGCTTCCAAATATCACTTTCCCAATTCCACAAGAACTGTCTTAGCGAAAGGTTTCTTGAGGAGAAAGCTGTAACTCTGTGAGATGATTTCACAGAACACAAAGAAGTTTCTCAGAAAGCTTCTTTCTCTTTGTTATCGGAGGATATTTCCTTTGGCCCTATAGTCTTCAAAGGGATCCGAAATACCTGTTCTCAGATTCCACAGAAATAAGGCTAGCAAAGAGATCCACGAAATACAGATGTAACTCTGTGAGATGAATTAACGGAACACTAAGCAGTTACTCAGAAAGCTTCTTTCCAGATTTCATCTGAGGCTATTTCCTTTTTCACCATAGCCCTCTATGGGCTTCCAAATATCACTTTGCCAATTCCACAAGAACTGTCTTAGCGAAAGGCTTCTTGAGGGGAAAGCTGTAACTCTGTGAGATGATTTCACAGAACACAAAGAAGTTTCTCAGAAAGCTTCTTTCTCTTTGTTATCGGAGGATATTTCCTTTGGCCCTATAGACTTCAAAGGGATCCGAAATATCTGTTGTCAGATTCCACAGAAATAAGGCTAGCAAAGAGATCCACGAAATACAGATGTAACTCTGTGAGATGAATTAAGAGAACACTAAGCAGTTTCTCAGAAAGCTTCTTTCCAGATTTCATCTGTGGATATTTCCTTTTTCACCATAGCCCTCTATGGGCTTCCAAATATCACTTTGCCAATTCCACAAGAACTGTCTTAGCGAAAGGCATCTTGAGGGGAAAGCTGTAACTCTGTGAGATGTTTTCACAGAACACAAAGAAGTTTCTCAGAAAGCTTCTTTCTCTTTGTTATCTTAGGATATTTCCTTTGGCCCTATAGTCTTCAAAGGGATCCGAAATATCTGTTCTCAGATTCCACAGAAATAAGGCTAGCAAAGAGATCCACGAAATACAGATGTAACTCTGTGAGATGAATTAACAGAACACTAAGCAGTTTCTCAGAAAGCTTCTTTCCAGATTTCATCTGAGGATATTTCCTTTTATGCCATAGCCCTCTATGGGCTTCCAAATATCACTTTGCCAATTCCACAAGAACTGTCTTAGCGAAAGGCTTCTTGAGGGGAAAGCTGTAACTCTGTGAGATGATTTCACAGAACACAAAGAAGTTTCTCAGAAAGCTTCTTTCTCTTTGTTATCGGAGGATATTTCCTTTGGCCCTATAGTCTTCAAAGGGATCCGAAATATCTGTTGTCAGATTCCACAGAAATAAGGCTAGCAAAGAGATCCACGAAAAACACATGTAACTCTGTGAGATGAATTAACAGAACACTAAGCAGTTTCTCAGAAATCTTCTTTCCAGATTTCATCTGAGGATATTTCCTTTTTCACCATAGCCCTCTATGGGCTTCCAAATATCACTTTGCCAAGTCCACAAGAACTGTCTTAGCGAAAGGCTTCTTGAGGGGAAAGCTGTAACTCTGTGAGATGATTTCACAGAACACAAAGAAGTTTCTCAGACAGCTTCTTTCTCTTTGTTATCGGAGGATATTTCCTTTGGCCCCATAGTCTTCAAAGGGATCCGAAATATCTGTTCTCAGATTCCACAGAAATAAGACTAGCAAAGGGATCCACGAAATACAGATGTAACTCTGTGAGATGAATTAACAGAACACTAAGCAGTTTCTCAGAAAGCTTCTTTCCAGATTTCATCTGAGGATATTTCCTTTTTCACCATAGCCCTCTATGGGCTTCCAAATATCACTTTGCCAATTCCACAAGAACTGTCTTAGCGAAAGGCTTCTTGAGGGGAAAGCTGTAACTCTGTGAGATGATTTCACAGAACACAAAGAAGTTTCTCAGAAAGCTTCTTTCTCTTTGTTATCGGAGGATATTTCCTTTGGCCCTATAGTCTTCAAAGGGATCCGAAATATCTGTTCTCAGATTCCACAGAAATAAGGCTAGCAAAGAGATCCACGAAATACAGATGTAACTCTGTGAGATGAATTAACAGAACACTAAGCAGTTTCTCAGAAAGCTTCTTTCCAGATTTCATCTGAGGATATTTCCTTTTTCACCATAGCCCTCTATGGGCTTCCAAATATCACTTTGCCAATTCCACAAGAACTGTCTTAGCGAAAGGCTTCTTGAGGGGAAAGCTGTAACTGTGAGATGATTTCACAGAACACAAAGAAGTTTCTCAGAAAGCTTCTTTCTCTTTGTTATCGGAGGATATTTCCTTTGGCCCTATAGTCTTCAAAGGGATCCGAAATATCTGTTCTCAGATTCCACAGAAATAAGGCTAGTAAAGAGATCCACGAAATACAGATGTAACTCTGTAAGATGAATTAACAGAACACTAAGCAGTTTCTCAGAAAGTTTCTTTCCAGATTTCATCTGAGGATATTTCCTTTTTCACCATAGCCCTCTATGGGCTTCCAAATATCACTTTGCCAATTCCACAAGAACTGTCTTAGCGAAAGGCATCTTGAGGGGAAAGCTGTAACTCTGTGAGATGATTTCACAGAACACAAAGAAGTTTCTCAGAAAGCTTCTTTCTCTTTGTTATCGGAGGATATTTCCTTTGGCCCTATAGTCTTCAAAGGGATCCGAAATATCTGTTCTCAGATTCCACAGAAATAAGGCTAGCAAAGAGATCCACGAAATACAGATGTAACTCTGTGAGATGAATTAACAGAACACTAAGCAGTTTCTCAGAAACTTCTTTCCAGATTTCATCTGTGGATATTTCCTTTTTCACCATAGCCCTCTATGGGCTTCCAAATATCACTTTGCCAATTCCACAAGAACTGTCTTAGCGAAAGGCTTCTTGAGGGGAAAGCTGTAACTCGGTGAGATGATTTCACAGAACACAAAGAAGTTTCTCAGGAAGCTTCCTTCTCTTTCTTACGGAGGATATTTCCTTTGGCCCCATAGTCTTCAAAGGGATCCGAAATATCTGTTCTCAGATTCCACAGAAATAAGGCTAGCAAAGAGATCCACGAAATACACATGTAACTCTGTGAGATGAATTAACAGAACACTAAGCAGTTTCTCAGAAAGCTTCTTTCCAGATTTCATCTGAGGATATTTCCTTTTTCGCCATAGCCCTCTATGGGCTTCCAAATATCACTTTGCCAATTCCAAAAGAACTGTCTTAGCGTAAGGCTTCTTGAGGGGAAAGCTGTATCTCTGTGAGATGATTTCACAGAACACAAAGAACTTTCTCAGAAAGCTTCTTTCTCTTTGTTATCGGAGGATATTTCCTTTGGCCCCATAGTCTTCAAAGGCATCCGAAATATCTGTTCTCAGACTCCACAGAAATAAGGCTAGCAAAGGGATCCACGAAATACAGATGTAACTCTGTGAGATGAATTAACAGAACACTAAGCAGTTTCTCAGAAAGCTTTTTCCAGATTTCATCTGAGGATATTTCCTTTTTCACCATAGCCCTCTATGGGCTTCCAAATATCACTTTGCCAATTCCACAAGAACTGTCTTAGCGAAAGGCTTCTTGAGGGGAAAGCTGTAACTCTGTGAGATGATTTCACAGAACCCAAAGAAGTTTCTCAGAAAGCTTCTTTCTCTTTGTTATCGGAGGATATTTCCTTTGGCCCTATAGTCTTCAAAGGGATCCGAAATATCTGTTCTCAGATTCCACAGAAATAAGGCTAGCAAAGAGATCCACGAAATACAGATGTAACTCTGTGAGATGAATTAACAGAACACTAAGCAGTTTCTCAGAAATCTTCTTTCCAGATTTCATCTGAGGATATTTCCTTTTATGCCATAGCCCTCTATGGGCTTCCAAATATCACTTTGCCAATTCCACAAGAACTGTCTTAGCGAAAGGCTTCTTGAGGGGAAAGCTGTAACTCTGTGAGATGATTTCACAGAACACAAAGAAGTTTCTCAGAAAGCTTCTTTCTCTTTGTTATCGAGGATATTTCCTTTGGCCCTATAGACTTCAAAGGGATCCGAAATATCTGTTGTCAGATTCCACAGAAATAAGGCTAGCAAAGAGATCCACGAAATACAGATGTAACTCTGTGAGATGAATTAAGAGAACACTAAGCAGTTTCTCAGAAAGCTTCTTTCCAGATTTCATCTGTGGATATTTCCTTTTTCACCATAGCCCTCTATGGGCTTCCAAATATCACTTTGCCAATTCCACAAGAACTGTCTTAGCGAAAGGCATCTTGAGGGGAAAGCTGTAACTCTGTGAGATGTTTTCACAGAACACAAAGAAGTTTCTCAGAAAGCTTCTTTCTCTTTGTTATCTTAGGATATTTCCTTTGGCCCTATAGTCTTCAAAGGGATCCGAAATATCTGTTCTCAGATTCCACATGAATAAGGCTAGCAAAGAGATCCACGAAATACAGATGTAACTCTGTGAGATGAATTAACAGAACACTAAGCAGTTTCTCAGAAAGCTTCTTTCCAGATTTCATCTGAGGATATTTCCTTTTATGCCATAGCCCTCTATGGGCTTCCAAATATCACTTTGCCAATTCCACAAGAACTGTCTTAGCGAAAGGCTTCTTGAGGGGAAAGCTGTAACTCTGTGAGATGATTTCACAGAACACAAAGAAGTTTCTCAGAAAGCTTCTTTCTCTTTGTTATCGGAGGATATTTCCTTTGGCCCTATAGTCTTCAAAGGGATCCGAAATATCTGTTGTCAGATTCCACAGAAATAAGGCTAGCAAAGAGATCCACGAAAAACACATGTAACTCTGTGAGATGAATTAACAGAACACTAAGCAGTTTCTCAGAAATCTTCTTTCCAGATTTCATCTGAGGATATTTCCTTTTTCACCATAGCCCTCTATGGGCTTCCAAATATCACTTTGCCAAGTCCACAAGAACTGTCTTAGCGAAAGGCTTCTTGAGGGGAAAGCTGTAACTCTGTGAGATGATTTCACAGAACACAAAGAAGTTTCTCAGACAGCTTCTTTCTCTTTGTTATCGGAGGATATTTCCTTTGGCCCCATAGTCTTCAAAGGGATCCGAAATATCTGTTCTCAGATTCCACAGAAATAAGACTAGCAAAGGGATCCACGAAATACAGATGTAACTCTGTGAGATGAATTAACAGAACACTAAGCAGTTTCTCAGAAAGCTTCTTTCCAGATTTCATCTGAGGATATTTCCTTTTTCACCATAGCCCTCTATGGGCTTCCAAATATCACTTTGCCAATTCCACAAGAACTGTCTTAGCGAAAGGCTTCTTGAGGGGAAAGCTGTAACTCTGTGAGATGATTTCACAGAACACAAAGAAGTTTCTCAGAAAGCTTCTTTCTCTTTGTTATCGGAGGATATTTCCTTTGGCCCTATAGTCTTCAAAGGGATCCGAAATATCTGTTCTCAGATTCCACAGAAATAAGGCTAGCAAAGAGATCCACGAAATACAGATGTAACTCTGTGAGATGAATTAACAGAACACTAAGCAGTTTCTCAGAAAGCTTCTTTCCAGATTTCATCTGAGGATATTTCCTTTTTCACCATAGCCCTCTATGGGCTTCCAAATATCACTTTGCCAATTCCACAAGAACTGTCTTAGCGAAAGGCTTCTTGAGGGGAAAGCTGTAACTCTGTGAGATGATTTCACAGAACACAAAGAAGTTTCTCAGAAAGCTTCTTTCTCTTTGTTATCGGAGGATATTTCCTTTGGCCCTATAGTCTTCAAAGGGATCCGAAATATCTGTTCTCAGATTCCACAGAAATAAGGCTAGTAAAGAGATCCACGAAATACAGATGTAACTCTGTAAGATGAATTAACAGAACACTAAGCAGTTTCTCAGAAAGTTTCTTTCCAGATTTCATCTGAGGATATTTCCTTTTTCACCATAGCCCTCTATGGGCTTCCAAATATCACTTTGCCAATTCCACAAGAACTGTCTTAGCGAAAGGCATCTTGAGGGGAAAGCTGTAACTCTGTGAGATGATTTCACAGAACACAAAGAAGTTTCTCAGAAAGCTTCTTTCTCTTTGTTATCGGAGGATATTTCCTTTGGCCCTATAGTCTTCAAAGGGATCCGAAATATCTGTTCTCAGATTCCACAGAAATAAGGCTAGCAAAGAGATCCACGAAATACAGATGTAACTCTGTGAGATGAATTAACAGAACACTAAGCAGTTTCTCAGAAACTTCTTTCCAGATTTCATCTGTGGATATTTCCTTTTTCACCATAGCCCTCTATGGGCTTCCAAATATCACTTTGCCAATTCCACAAGAACTGTCTTAGCGAAAGGCTTCTTGAGGGGAAAGCTGTAACTCGGTGAGATGATTTCACAGAACACAAAGAAGTTTCTCAGGAAGCTTCCTTCTCTTTCTTACGGAGGATATTTCCTTTGGCCCCATAGTCTTCAAAGGGATCCGAAATATCTGTTCTCAGATTCCACAGAAATAAGGCTAGCAAAGAGATCCACGAAATACACATGTAACTCTGTGAGATGAATTAACAGAACACTAAGCAGTTTCTCAGAAAGCTTCTTTCCAGATTTCATCTGAGGATATTTCCTTTTTCGCCATAGCCCTCTATGGGCTTCCAAATATCACTTTGCCAATTCCAAAAGAACTGTCTTAGCGTAAGGCTTCTTGAGGGGAAAGCTGTATCTCTGTGAGATGATTTCACAGAACACAAAGAACTTTCTCAGAAAGCTTCTTTCTCTTTGTTATCGGAGGATATTTCCTTTGGCCCCATAGTCTTCAAAGGGATCCGAAATATCTGTTCTCAGACTCCACAGAAATAAGGCTAGCAAAGGGATCCACGAAATACAGATGTAACTCTGTGAGATGAATTAACAGAACACTAAGCAGTTTCTCAGAAAGCTTCTTTCCAGATTTCATCTGAGGATATTTCCTTTTTCACCATAGCCCTCTATGGGCTTCCAAATATCACTTTGCCAATTCCACAAGAACTGTCTTAGCGAAAGGCTTCTTGAGGGGAAAGCTGTAACTCTGTGAGATGATTTCACAGAACCCAAAGAAGTTTCTCAGAAAGCTTCTTTCTCTTTGTTATCGGAGGATATTTCCTTTGGCCCTATAGTCTTCAAAGGGATCCGAAATATCTGTTCTCAGATTCCACAGAAATAAGGCTAGCAAAGAGATCCACGAAATACAGATGTAACTCTGTGAGATGAATTAACAGAACACTAAGCAGTTTCTCAGAAATCTTCTTTCCAGATTTCATCTGAGGATATTTCCTTTTATGCCATAGCCCTCTATGGGCTTCCAAATATCACTTTGCCAATTCCACAAGAACTGTCTTAGCGAAAGGCTTCTTGAGGGGAAAGCTGTAACTCTGTGAGATGATTTCACAGAACACAAAGAAGTTTCTCAGAAAGCTTCTTTCTCTTTGTTATCGGAGGATATTTCCTTTGGCCCTATAGTCTTCAAAGGGATCCGAAATATCTGTTGTCAGATTCCACAGAAATAAGGCTAGCAAAGAGATCCACGAAAAACACATGTAACTCTGTGAGATGAATTAACAGAACACTAAGCAGTTTCTCAGAAATCTTCTTTCCAGATTTCATCTGAGGATATTTCCTTTTTCACCATAGCCCTCTATGGGCTTCCAAATATCACTTTGCCAAGTCCACAAGAACTGTCTTAGCGAAAGGTTTCTTGAGGAGAAAGCTGTAACTCTGTGAGATGATTTCACAGAACACAAAGAAGTTTCTCAGAAAGCTTCTTTCTCTTTGTTATCGGAGGATATTTCCTTTGGCCCTATAGTCTTCAAAGGGATCCGAAATATCTGTTCTCAGATTCCACAGAAATAAGGCTAGCAAAGAGATCCACGAAAAACACATGTAACTCTGTGAGATGAATCAACAGAACACTAAGCAGTTTCTCAGAAAGCTTTTTTCCAGATTTCATCTGAGGATATTTCCTTTTTCACCATAGCCCTGTAGGGGCTTCCAAATATCACTTTGCCAATTCCACAAGAACTGTCTTAGCGAAAGGCTTCTTGAGGGGAAAGCTGTAACTCTGTGAGATGATTTCACAGAACACAAAGAAGTTTCTCAGAAAGCTTCTTTCTCTTTGTTATCGGAGGATATTTCCTTCGGCCCTATAGTCTTCAAAGGGATCCGAAATATCTGTTCTCAGATTCCACAGAAATAAGGCTAGCAAAGGGATCCACGAAATACAGAAGTAACTCTGTGAGATGAATTAACAGAACACTAAGCAGTTTCTCAGAAAGCCTCTTTCAGATTTCATCTGAGGATATTTCCTTTTACACCATAGCCCTCTATGGGCTTCCAAATATCACTTTGCCAATTCCACAAGAACTGTCTTAGCGAAAGGCTTCTTGAGGGGAAAGCTGTAACTCTGTGAGATGATTTCACAGAACACAAAGAACTTTCTCAGAAAGCTTCTTTCTCTTTGTTATCGGAGGATATTTCCTTTGTCCCTATAGTCTTCAAAGGGATCCGAAATATCTGTTCTCAGATTCCACAGAAATAAGGCTAGCAAAGAGATCCACGAAATACAGATGTAACTCTGTAAGATGAATTAACGGAACACTAAGCAGTTTCTCAGAAAGCTTCTTTCCAGACTTCATCTGAGGATATTTCCTTTTTCACCATAGCCCTCTATGGGCTTCCAAATATCACTTTGCCAATTCCACAAGAACTGTCTTAGCGAAAGGCTTCTTGAGGGGAAAGCTGTAGCTCTGTGAGATGATTTCACAGAACACAAAGAAGTTTCTCAGAAAGCTTCTTTCTCTTTGTTATCGGAGGATATTTCCTTTGGCCCTATAGTCTTCAAAGGGATCCGAAATATCTGTTCTCAGATTCCACAGAAATAAGGCTAGCAAAGAGATCCACGAAAAACAGATGTAACTCTGTGAGAGGAATTAACAGAACACTAAGCAGTTTCTCAGAAAGCTTCTTTCCAGATTTCATCGGAGGATATTTCCTTTTTCACCATAGCCCTCTACGGGCTTCCAAATATCACTTTGCCAATTCCACAAGAACTGTCTTAGCGAAAGGCTTCTTGAGGGGAAAGCTGTAACTCTGTGAGATGATTTCACAGAACACAAAGAAGTTTCTCAGAAAGCTTCTTTCTCTTTGTTATCGGAGGATATTTCCTTTGGCCCCATAGTCTTCAAAGGGATCCGAAATATCTGTTCTCACATTCCACAGAAATAAGACTAGCAAAGGGATCCACGAAATACAGATGTAACTCTGTGAGATGAATTAACAGAACACTAAGCAGTTTCTCACAAAGCTTCTTTCCAGATTTCATCTGAGGATATTTCCTTTTTCACCATAGCCCTCTATGGGCTTCCAAATATCACTTTGCCAATTCCACAAGAACTGTCTTAGCGAAAGGCTTCTTGAGGGGAAAGCTGTAACTCTGTGAGATGATTTCACAGAACACAAAGAACTTTCTCAGAAAGCTTCTTTCTCTTTGTTATCGGAGGATATTTCCTTTGTCCCTATAGTCTTCAAAGGGATCCGAAATATCTGTTCTCAGATTCCACAGAAATAAGGCTAGCAAAGAGATCCACGAAATACAGATGTAACTCTGTAAGATGAATTAACGGAACACTAAGCAGTTTCTCAGAAAGCTTCTTTCCAGACTTCATCTGAGGATATTTCCTTTTTCACCATAGCCCTCTATGGGCTTCCAAATATCACTTTGCCAATTCCACAAGAACTGTCTTAGCGAAAGGCTTCTTGAGGGGAAAGCTGTAACTCTGTGAGATGATTTCACAGAACACAAAGAAGTTTCTCAGAAAGCTTCTTTCTCTTTGTTATCGGAGGATATTTCCTTTGGCCCTATAGTCTTCAAAGGGATCCGAAATATCTGTTCTCAGATTCCACAGAAATAAGGCTAGCAAAGAGATCCACGAAATACAGATGTAACTCTGTAAGATGAATTACAGAACACTAAGCAGTTGCTCAGAAAGCTTCTTTCCAGATTTCATCTGAGGTTATTTCCTTTTTCACCATAGCCCTCTATGGGCTTCCAAATATCACTTTGCCAAATCCACAAGAACTGCCTTAGCGAAAGGCTTCTTGAGGGGAAAGCTGTAACTCTGTGAGATGATTTCACAGAACACAAAGAAGTTTCTCAGAAAGCTTCTTTCTCTTTGTTATCGGAGGATATTTCCTTTGGCCCTATAGTCTTCAAAGGGATCCGAAATATCTGTTCTCAGATTCCACAGAAATAAGGCTAGCAAAGAGATCCACGAAATACAGATGTAACTCTGTGAGATGAATTAACAGAACACTAAGCAGTTTCTCAGAAAGATTCTTTCCAGATATCATCTGAGGATATTTCCTTTTTCACCATAGCCCTCTATGGGCTTCCAAATATCACTTTGCCAATTAAACAAGAACTGTCTTAGCGAAAGGCTTCTTGAGGGGAAAGCTGTAACTCTGTGAGATGATTTCACAGAACACAAAGAAGTTTCTCAGAAAGCTTCTTTCTCTTTGTTATCGGAGGATATTTCCTTTGGCCCTATAGTCTTCAAAGGGATCCGAAATATCTGTTCTCAGATTCCACAGAAATAAGGCTAGCAAAGAGATCCACGAAATACAGATGTAACTCTGTGAGATGAATTAACAGAACACTAAGCAGTTTCTCAGAAAGCTTCTTTCCAGATTTCATCTGAGGATATTTCCTTTTTCACCATAGCCCTCTATGGGCTTCCAAATATCACTTTGCCAATTCCACAAGAACTGTCTTAGCGAAAGGCTTCTTGAGGGGAAAGCTGTAACTCTGTGAGATGATTTCACAGAACACAAAGAAGTTTCTCAGAAAGCTTCTTTCTCTTTGTTATCGGAGGATATTTCCTTTGGCCCTATAGTCTTCAAAGGGATCCGAAATATCTGTTCTCAGATTCCACAGAAATAAGGCTAGTAAAGAGATCCACGAAATACAGATGTAACTCTGTAAGATGAATTAACAGAACACTAAGCAGTTTCTCAGAAAGTTTCTTTCCAGATTTCATCTGAGGATATTTCCTTTTTCACCATAGCCCTCTATGGGCTTCCAAATATCACTTTGCCAATTCCACAAGAACTGTCTTAGCGAATGGCATCTTGAGGGGAAAGCTGTAACTCTGTGAGATGATTTCACAGAACACAAAGAAGTTTCTCAGAAAGCTTCTTTCTCTTTGTTATCGGAGGATATTTCCTTTGGCCCTATAGTCTTCAAAGGGATCCGAAATATCTGTTCTCAGATTCCACAGAAATAAGGCTAGCAAAGAGATCCACGAAATACAGATGTAACTCTGTGAGATGAATTAACAGAACACTAAGCAGTTTCTCAGAAACTTCTTTCCAGATTTCATCTGTGGATATTTCCTTTTTCACCATAGCCCTCTATGGGCTTCCAAATATCACTTTGCCAATTCCACAAGAACTGTCTTAGCGAAAGGCTTCTTGAGGGGAAAGCTGTAACTCGGTGAGATGATTTCACAGAACACAAAGAAGTTTCTCAGGAAGCTTCCTTCTCTTTCTTACGGAGGATATTTCCTTTGGCCCCATAGTCTTCAAAGGGATCCGAAATATCTGTTCTCAGATTCCACAGAAATAAGGCTAGCAAAGAGATCCACGAAATACACATGTAACTCTGTGAGATGAATTAACAGAACACTAAGCAGTTTCTCAGAAAGCTTCTTTCCAGATTTCATCTGAGGATATTTCCTTTTTCGCCATAGCCCTCTATGGGCTTCCAAATATCACTTTGCCAATTCCAAAAGAACTGTCTTAGCGTAAGGCTTCTTGAGGGGAAAGCTGTATCTCTGTGAGATGATTTCACAGAACACAAAGAACTTTCTCAGAAAGCTTCTTTCTCTTTGTTATCGGAGGATATTTCCTTTGGCCCCATAGTCTTCAAAGGGATCCGAAATATCTGTTCTCAGACTCCACAGAAATAAGGCTAGCAAAGGGATCCACGAAATACAGATGTAACTCTGTGAGATGAATTAACAGAACACTAAGCAGTTTCTCAGAAAGCTTCTTTCCAGATTTCATCTGAGGATATTTCCTTTTTCACCATAGCCCTCTATGGGCTTCCAAATATCACTTTGCAAATTCCACAAGAACTGTCTTAGCGAAAGGCTTCTTGAGGGGAAAGCTGTAACTCTGTGAGATGATTTCACAGAACCCAAAGAAGTTTCTCAGAAAGCTTCTTTCTCTTTGTTATCGGAGGATATTTCCTTTGGCCCTATAGTCTTCAAAGGGATCCGAAATATCTGTTCTCAGATTCCACAGAAATAAGGCTAGCAAAGAGATCCACGAAATACAGATGTAACTCTGTGAGATGAATTAACAGAACACTAAGCAGTTTCTCAGAAATCTTCTTTCCAGATTTCATCTGAGGATATTTCCTTTTATGCCATAGCCCTCTATGGGCTTCCAAATATCACTTTGCCAATTCCACAAGAACTGTCTTAGCGAAAGGCTTCTTGAGGGGAAAGCTGTAACTCTGTGAGATGATTTCACAGAACACAAAGAAGTTTCTCAGAAAGCTTCTTTCTCTTTGTTATCGGAGGATATTTCCTTTGGCCCTATAGACTTCAAAGGGATCCGAAATATCTGTTGTCAGATTCCACAGAAATAAGGCTAGCAAAGAGATCCACGAAATACAGATGTAACTCTGTGAGATGAATTAAGAGAACACTAAGCAGTTTCTCAGAAAGCTTCTTTCCAGATTTCATCTGTGGATATTTCCTTTTTCACCATAGCCCTCTATGGGCTTCCAAATATCACTTTGCCAATTCCACAAGAACTGTCTTAGCGAAAGGCATCTTGAGGGGAAAGCTGTAACTCTGTGAGATGTTTTCACAGAACACAAAGAAGTTTCTCAGAAAGCTTCTTTCTCTTTGTTATCTTAGGATATTTCCTTTGGCCCTATAGTCTTCAAAGGGATCCGAAATATCTGTTCTCAGATTCCACAGAAATAAGGCTAGCAAAGAGATCCACGATACAGATGTAACTCTGTGAGATGAATTAACAGAACACTAAGCAGTTTCTCAGAAAGCTTCTTTCCAGATTTCATCTGAGGATATTTCCTTTTATGCCATAGCCCTCTATGGGCTTCCAAATATCACTTTGCCAATTCCACAAGAACTGTCTTAGCGAAAGGCTTCTTGAGGGGAAAGCTGTAACTCTGTGAGATGATTTCACAGAACACAAAGAAGTTTCTCAGAAAGCTTCTTTCTCTTTGTTATCGGAGGATATTTCCTTTGGCCCTATAGTCTTCAAAGGGATCCGAAATATCTGTTGTCAGATTCCACAGAAATAAGGCTAGCAAAGAGATCCACGAAAAACACATGTAACTCTGTGAGATGAATTAACAGAACACTAAGCAGTTTCTCAGAAATCTTCTTTCCAGATTTCATCTGAGGATATTTCCTTTTTCACCATAGCCCTCTATGGGCTTCAAAATATCACTTTGCCAAGTCCACAAGAACTGTCTTAGCGAAAGGCTTCTTGAGGGGAAAGCTGTAACTCTGTGAGAAGATTTCACAGAACACAAAGAAGTTTCTCAGACAGCTTCTTTCTCTTTGTTATCGGAGGATATTTCCTTTGGCCCCATAGTCTTCAAAGGGATCCGAAATATCTGTTCTCAGATTCCACAGAAATAAGACTAGCAAAGGGATCCACGAAATACAGATGTAACTCTGTGAGATGAATTAACAGAACACTAAGCAGTTTCTCAGAAAGCTTCTTTCCAGATTTCATCTGAGGATATTTCCTTTTTCACCATAGCCCTCTATGGGCTTCCAAATATCACTTTGCCAATTCCACAAGAACTGTCTTAGCGAAAGGCTTCTTGAGGGGAAAGCTGTAACTCTGTGAGATGATTTCACAGAACACAAAGAAGTTTCTCAGAAAGCTTCTTTCTCTTTGTTATCGGAGGATATTTCCTTTGGCCCTATAGTCTTCAAAGGGATCCGAAATATCTGTTCTCAGATTCCACAGAAATAAGGCTAGCAAAGAGATCCACGAAATACAGATGTAACTCTGTGAGATGAATTAACAGAACACTAAGCAGTTTCTCAGAAAGCTTCTTTCCAGATTTCATCTGAGGATATTTCCTTTTTCACCATAGCCCTCTATGGGCTTCCAAATATCACTTTGCCAATTCCACAAGAACTGTCTTAGCGAAAGGCTTCTTGAGGGGAAAGCTGTAACTCCGTGAGATGATTTCACAGAACACAAAGAAGTTTCTCAGAAAGCTTCTTTCTCTTTGTTATCGGAGGATATTTCCTTTGGCCCTATAGTCTTCAAAGGGATCCGAAATATCTGTTCTCAGATTCCACAGAAATAAGGCTAGTAAAGAGATCCACGAAATACAGATGTAACTCTGTAAGATGAATTAACAGAACACTAAGCAGTTTCTCAGAAAGTTTCTTTCCAGATTTCATCTGAGGATATTTCCTTTTTCACCATAGCCCTCTATGGGCTTCCAAATATCACTTTGCCAATTCCACAAGAACTGTCTTAGCGAAAGGCATCTTGAGGGGAAAGCTGTAACTCTGTGAGATGATTTCACAGAACACAAAGAAGTTTCTCAGAAAGCTTCTTTCTCTTTGTTATCGGAGGATATTTCCTTTGGCCCTATAGTCTTCAAAGGGATCCGAAATATCTGTTCTCAGATTCCACAGAAATAAGGCTAGCAAAGAGATCCACGAAATACAGATGTAACTCTGTGAGATGAATTAACAGAACACTAAGCAGTTTCTCAGAAACTTCTTTCCAGATTTCATCTGTGGATATTTCCTTTTTCACCATAGCCCTCTATGGGCTTCCAAATATCACTTTGCCAATTCCACAAGAACTGTCTTAGCGAAAGGCTTCTTGAGGGGAAAGCTGTAACTCGGTGAGATGATTTCACAGAACACAAAGAAGTTTCTCAGGAAGCTTCCTTCTCTTTCTTACGGAGGATATTTCCTTTGGCCCCATAGTCTTCAAAGGGATCCGAAATATCTGTTCTCAGATTCCACAGAAATAAGGCTAGCAAAGAGATCCACGAAATACACATGTAACTCTGTGAGATGAATTAACAGAACACTAAGCAGTTTCTCAGAAAGCTTCTTTCCAGATTTCATCTGAGGATATTTCCTTTTTCGCCATAGCCCTCTATGGGCTTCCAAATATCACTTTGCCAATTCCAAAAGAACTGTCTTAGCGTAAGGCTTCTTGAGGGGAAAGCTGTATCTCTGTGAGATGATTTCACAGAACACAAAGAACTTTCTCAGAAAGCTTCTTTCTCTTTGTTATCGGAGGATATTTCCTTTGGCCCCATAGTCTTCAAAGGGATCCGAAATATCTGTTCTCAGACTCCACAGAAATAAGGCTAGCAAAGGGATCCACGAAATACAGATGTAACTCTGTGAGATGAATTAACAGAACACTAAGCAGTTTCTCAGAAAGCTTCTTTCCAGATTTCATCTGAGGATATTTCCTTTTTCACCATAGCCCTCTATGGGCTTCCAAATATCACTTTGCCAATTCCACAAGAACTGTCTTAGCGAAAGGCTTCTTGAGGGGAAAGCTGTAACTCTGTGAGATGATTTCACAGAACCCAAAGAAGTTTCTCAGAAAGCTTCTTTCTCTTTGTTATCGGAGGATATTTCCTTTGGCCCTATAGTCTTCAAAGGGATCCGAAATATCTGTTCTCAGATTCCACAGAAATAAGGCTAGCAAAGAGATCCACGAAATACAGATGTAACTCTGTGAGATGAATTAACAGAACACTAAGCAGTTTCTCAGAAATCTTCTTTCCAGATTTCATCTGAGGATATTTCCTTTTATGCCTTAGCCCTCTATGGGCTTCCAAATATCACTTTGCCAATTCCACAAGAACTGTCTTAGCGAAAGGCTTCTTGAGGGGAAAGCTGTAACTCTGTGAGATGATTTCACAGAACACAAAGAAGTTTCTCAGAAAGCTTCTTTCTCTTTGTTATCGGAGGATATTTCCTTTGGCCCTATAGTCTTCAAAGGGATCCGAAATATCTGTTGTCAGATTCCACAGAAATAAGGCTAGCAAAGAGATCCACGAAAAACACATGTAACTCTGTGAGATGAATTAACAGAACACTAAGCAGTTTCTCAGAAATCTTCTTTCCAGATTTCATCTGAGGATATTTCCTTTTTCACCATAGCCCTCTATGGGCTTCCAAATATCACTTTGCCAAGTCCACAAGAACTGTCTTAGCGAAAGGTTTCTTGAGGAGAAAGCTGTAACTCTGTGAGATGATTTCACAGAACACAAAGAAGTTTCTCAGAAAGCTTCTTTCTCTTTGTTATCGGAGGATATTTCCTTTGGCCCTATAGTCTTCAAAGGGATCCGAAATATCTGTTCTCAGATTCCACAGAAATAAGGCTAGCAAAGAGATCCACGAAAAACACATGTAACTCTGTGAGATGAATCAACAGAACACTAAGCAGTTTCTCAGAAAGCTTTTTTTCAGATTTCATCTGAGGATATTTCCTTTTTCACCATAGCCCTGTAGGGGCTTCCAAATATCACTTTGCCAATTCCACAAGAACTGTCTTAGCGAAAGGCTTCTTGAGGGGAAAGCTGTAACTCTGTGAGATGATTTCACAGAACACAAAGAAGTTTCTCAGAAAGCTTCTTTCTCTTTGTTATCGGAGGATATTTCCTTCGGCCCTATAGTCTTCAAAGGGATCCGAAATATCTGTTCTCAGATTCCACAGAAATAAGGCTAGCAAAGGGATCCACGAAATACAGAAGTAACTCTGTGAGATGAATTAACAGAACACTAAGCAGTTTCTCAGAAAGCCTCTTTCAGATATCATCTGAGGATATTTCCTTTTTCACCATAGCCCTCTATGGGCTTCCAAATATCACTTTGCCAATTCCACAAGAACTGTCTTAGCGAAAGGTTTCTTGAGGAGAAAGCTGTAACTCTGTGAGATGATTTCACAGAACACAAAGAAGGTTCTCAGAAAGCTTCTTTCTCTTTGTTATCGGAGGATATTTCCTTTGGCCCTATAGTCTTCTAAGGGATCCGAAATATCTGTTCTCAGATTCCACAGAAATAAGGCTAGCAAAGAGATCCACGAAATACAGATGTAACTCTGTGAGAGGAATTAACAGAACACTAAGCAGTTTCTCAGAAAGCTTCTTTCAAGATTTCATCTGAGGATATTTCCGTTTTCACCATAGCCCTCTATGGGCTTCCAAATATCACTTTGCCAATTCCACAAGAACTGTCTTAGCGAAAGGCTTCTTGAGGGGAAAGCTGTAACTCTGTGAGATGATTTCACAGAACACAAAGAAGTTTCTCAGAAAGCTTCTTTCTCTTTGTTATCGGAGGATATTTCCTTTGGCCCTATAGTCTTCAAAGGGATCCGAAATATCTGTTCTCAGATTCCACAGAAATAAGGCTAGCAAAGGGATCCAAGAAATACAGAAGTAACTCTGTGAGATGAATTAACAGAACACTAAGCAGTTTCTCAGAAAGCCTCTTTCAGATATCATCTGAGGATATTTCCTTTTTCACCATAGCCCTCTATGGGCTTCCAAATATCACTTTGCCAATTCCACAAGAACTGTCTTAGCGAAAGTTTTCTTGAGTAGAAAGCTGTAACTCTGTGAGATGATTTCACAGAACACAAAGAAGTTTCTCAGAAAGCTTCTTTCTCTTTGTTATCGGAGGATATTTCCTTTGGCCCTATAGTCTTCAAAGGGATCCGAAATATCTGTTCTCAGATTCCACAGAAATAAGGCTAGCAAAGAGATCCACGAAAAACAGATGTAACTCTGTGAGAGGAATTAACAGAACACTAAGCAGTTTCTCAGAAAGCTTCTTTCCAGATTTCATCGGAGGATATTTCCTTTTTCACCATAGCCCTCTATGGGCTTCCAAATATCACTTTGCCAATTCCACAAGAACTGTCTTAGCGAAAGGCTTCTTGAGGGGAAAGCTGTAACTCTGTGAGATGATTTCACAGAACACAAAGAAGTTTCTCAGAAAGCTTCTTTCTCTTTGTTATCGGAGGATATTTCCTTTGGCCCCATAGTCTTCAAAGGGATCCGAAATATCTGTTCTCACATTCCACAGAAATAAGACTAGCAAAGGGATCCACGAAATACAGATGTAACTCTGTGAGATGAATTAACAGAACACTAAGCAGTTTCTCAGAAAGCTTCTTTCCAGATTTCATCTGAGGATATTTCCTTTTTCACCATAGCCCTCTATGGGTTTCCAAATATCACTTTGCCAATTCCACAAGAACTGTCTTAGCGAAAGGCTTCTTGAGGGGAAAGCTGTAACTCTGTGAGATGATTTCACAGAACACAAAGAAGTTTCTCAGAAAGATTCTTTCTCTTTGTTATCGGAGGATATTTCCTTTGGCCCCATAGTCTTCAAAGGGATCCGAAATATCTGTTCTCACATTCCACAGAAATAAGACTAGCAAAGGGATCCACGAAATACAGATGTAACTCTGTGAGATGAATTAACAGAACACTAAGCAGTTTCTCACAAAGCTTCTTTCCAGATTTCATCTGAGGATATTTCCTTTTTCACCATAGCCCTCTATGGGCTTCCAAATATCACTTTGCCAATTCCACAAGAACTGTCTTAGCGAAAGGCTTCTTGAGGGGAAAGCTGTAACTCTGTGAGATGATTTCACAGAACACAAAGAACTTTCTCAGAAAGCTTCTTTCTCTTTGTTATCGGAGGATATTTCCTTTGTCCCTATAGTCTTCAAAGGGATCCGAAATATCTGTTCTCAGATTCCACAGAAATAAGGCTAGCAAAGAGATCCACGAAATACAGATGTAACTCTGTGAGATGAATTAACGGAACACTAAGCAGTTTCTCAGAAAGCTTCTTTCCAGACTTCATCTGAGGATATTTCCTTTTTCACCATAGCCCTCTATGGGCTTCCAAATATCACTTTGCCAATTCCACAAGAACTGTCTTAGCGAAAGGCTTCTTGAGGGGAAAGCTGTAACTCTGTGAGATGATTTCACAGAACACAAAGAAGTTTCTCAGAAAGCTTCTTTCTCTTTGTTATCGGAGGATATTTCCTTTGGCCCTATAGTCTTCAAAGGGATCCGAAATATCTGTTCTCAGATTCCACAGAAATAAGGCTAGCAAAGAGATCCACGAAATACAGATGTAACTCTGTAAGATGAATTACAGAACACTAAGCAGTTGCTCAGAAAGCTTCTTTCCAGATTTCATCTGAGGTTATTTCCTTTTTCACCATAGCCCTCTATGGGCTTCCAAATATCACTTTGCCAAATCCACAAGAACTGCCTTAGCGAAAGGCTTCTTGAGGGGAAAGCTGTAACTCTGTGAGATGATTTCACAGAACACAAAGAAGTTTCTCAGAAAGCTTCTTTCTCTTTGTTATCGGAGGATATTTCCTTTGGCCCTATAGTCTTCAAAGGGATCCGAAATATCTGTTCTCAGATTCCACAGAAATAAGGCTAGCAAAGAGATCCACGAAATACAGATGTAACTCTGTGAGATGAATTAACAGAACACTAAGCAGTTTCTCAGAAAGATTCTTTCCAGATATCATCTGAGGATATTTCCTTTTTCACCATAGCCCTCTATGGGCTTCCAAATATCACTTTGCCAATTCCACAAGAATTGTCTTAGCGAAAGCCTTCTTGAGGGGAAAGCTTTAACTCCGTGAGATGATTTCACAGAACACAAAGAAGTTTCTCAGAAAGCTTCTTTCTCTTTGTTAACGGAGGATATTTCCTTTGGCCCTATAGTCTTCAAAGGGATCCGAAATATCTGTTCTCAGATTCCACAGAAATAAGGCTAGCAAAGGGATCCACGAAATACACATGTAACTCTGTGAGATGAATTAACAGAACACTAAGCAGTTTCTCAGAAAGCTTCTTTTCAGATTTCATCTGAGGATATTTCCTTTTGCACCATAGCCCTCTATGGGCTTCCAAATATCACTTTGCCCATTCCACAAGAACTGGCTTAGCGAAAGGCTTCTTGAGGGGAAAGCTGTAACTCTGTGAGATGATTTCACAGAACACAAAGAAGTTTCTCCGAAAGCTTCTTTCTCTTTGTTATCGCAGGATATTTCCTTTGGCCCTATAGTCTTCAAAGGGATCCGAAATATCTGTTCTCAGATTCCACAGAAACAAGGCTAGCAAAGAGATCCACGAAATACAGATGTAACTCTTTGAGATGAATTAACAGAACACTAAGCAGTTTCTCAGAAAGCTTCTTTCCAGATTTCATCTGAGGATATTTCCTTTTTCACCATAGCCCTCTATGGGCTTGCAAATATCACTTTGCCAATTCCACAAGAACAGAATTAGCGAAAGGCTTCTTGAGGGGAAAGCTGTAACTCTGTGAGATGATTTCACAGAACCCAAAGAAGTTTCTCAGAAAGCTTCTTTCTCTTTGTTATCGGAGGATATTTCCTTTGGCCCTAGAGTCTTCAAAGGGATCCGAAATATCTGTTCTCAGATTCCACAGAAATAAGGCTAGCAAAGAGATCCACGAAATACAGATGTACCTCTGGGAGAGGAATTAACAGAACACTAAGCAGTTTATCAGAAAGCTTCTTTCCAGATTTCATCTGAGGATATTTCCTTTTTCACCATAGCCCTCTATGGGCTTCCAAATATCACTTTGCCAATTCCACAAGAACTGTCTTAGCGAAAGGTTTCTTGAGGAGAAAGCTGTAACTCTGTGAGATGATTTCACAGAACACAAAGAAGTTTCTCAGAAAGCTTCTTTCTCTTTGTTATCGGAGGATATTTCCTTTGGCCCTATAGACTTCAAAGGGATCCGAAATATCTGTTCTCAGATTCCACAGAAATAAGGCTAGCAAAGAGATCCACGAAAAACACATGTAACTCTGTGAGATGAATCAACAGAACACTAAGCAGTTTCTCAGAAAGCTTTTTTCCAGATTTCATCTGAGGATATTTCCTTTTTCACCATAGCCCTGTAGGGGCTTCCAAATATCACTTTGCCAATTCCACAAGAACTGTCTTAGCGAAAGGCTTCTTGAGGGGAAAGCTGTAACTCTGTGAGATGATTTCACAGAACACAAAGAAGTTTCTCAGAAAGCTTCTTTCTCTTTGTTATCGGAGGATATTTCCTTCGGCCCTATAGTCTTCAAAGGGATCCGAAATATCTGTTCTCAGATTCCACAGAAATAAGGCTAGTAAAGAGATCCACGAAATACAGATGTAACTCTGTAAGATGAATTAACAGAACACTAAGCAGTTTCTCAGAAAGTTTCTTTCCAGATTTCATCTGAGGATATTTCCTTTTTCACCATAGCCCTCTATGGGCTTCCAAATATCACTTTGCCAATTCCACAAGAACTGTCTTAGCGAAAGGCATCTTGAGGGGAAAGCTGTAACTCTGTGAGATGATTTCACAGAACACAAAGAAGTTTCTCAGAAAGCTTCTTTCTCTTTGTTATCGGAGGATATTTCCTTTGGCCCTATAGTCTTCAAAGGGATCCGAAATATCTGTTCTCAGATTCCACAGAAATAAGGCTAGCAAAGAGATCCACGAAATACAGATGTAACTCTGTGAGATGAATTAACAGAACACTAAGCAGTTTCTCAGAAACTTCTTTCCAGATTTCATCTGTGGATATTTCCTTTTTCACCATAGCCCTCTATGGGCTTCCAAATATCACTTTGCCAATTCCACAAGAACTGTCTTAGCGAAAGGCTTCTTGAGGGGAAAGCTGTAACTCGGTGAGATGATTTCACAGAACACAAAGAAGTTTCTCAGGAAGCTTCCTTCTCTTTCTTACGGAGGATATTTCCTTTGGCCCCATAGTCTTCAAAGGGATCCGAAATATCTGTTCTCAGATTCCACAGAAATAAGGCTAGCAAAGAGATCCACGAAATACACATGTAACTCTGTGAGATGAATTAACAGAACACTAAGCAGTTTCTCAGAAAGCTTCTTTCCAGATTTCATCTGAGGATATTTCCTTTTTCACCATAGCCCTCTATGGGCTTCCAAATATCACTTTGCAAATTCCACAAGAACTGTCTTAGCGAAAGGCTTCTTGAGGGGAAAGCTGTAACTCTGTGAGATGATTTCACAGAACCCAAAGAAGTTTCTCAGAAAGCTTCTTTCTCTTTGTTATCGGAGGATATTTCCTTTGGCCCTATAGTCTTCAAAGGGATCCGAAATATCTGTTCTCAGATTCCACAGAAATAAGGCTAGCAAAGAGATCCACGAAATACAGATGTAACTCTGTGAGATGAATTAACAGAACACTAAGCAGTTTCTCAGAAATCTTCTTTCCAGATTTCATCTGAGGATATTTCCTTTTATGCCATAGCCCTCTATGGGCTTCCAAATATCACTTTGCCAATTCCACAAGAACTGTCTTAGCGAAAGGCTTCTTGAGGGGAAAGCTGTAACTCTGTGAGATGATTTCACAGAACACAAAGAAGTTTCTCAGAAAGCTTCTTTCTCTTTGTTATCGGAGGATATTTCCTTTGGCCCTATAGACTTCAAAGGGATCCGAAATATCTGTTGTCAGATTCCACAGAAATAAGGCTAGCAAAGAGATCCACGAAATACAGATGTAACTCTGTGAGATGAATTAAGAGAACACTAAGCAGTTTCTCAGAAAGCTTCTTTCCAGATTTCATCTGTGGATATTTCCTTTTTCACCATAGCCCTCTATGGGCTTCCAAATATCACTTTGCCAATTCCACAAGAACTGTCTTAGCGAAAGGCATCTTGAGGGGAAAGCTGTAACTCTGTGAGATGTTTTCACAGAACACAAAGAAGTTTCTCAGAAAGCTTCTTTCTCTTTGTTATCTTAGGATATTTCCTTTGGCCCTATAGTCTTCAAAGGGATCCGAAATATCTGTTCTCAGATTCCACAGAAATAAGGCTAGCAAAGAGATCCACGATACAGATGTAACTCTGTGAGATGAATTAACAGAACACTAAGCAGTTTCTCAGAAAGCTTCTTTCCAGATTTCATCTGAGGATATTTCCTTTTATGCCATAGCCCTCTATGGGCTTCCAAATATCACTTTGCCAATTCCACAAGAACTGTCTTAGCGAAAGGCTTCTTGAGGGGAAAGCTGTAACTCTGTGAGATGATTTCACAGAACACAAAGAAGTTTCTCAGAAAGCTTCTTTCTCTTTGTTATCGGAGGATATTTCCTTTGGCCCTATAGTCTTCAAAGGGATCCGAAATATCTGTTGTCAGATTCCACAGAAATAAGGCTAGCAAAGAGATCCACGAAAAACACATGTAACTCTGTGAGATGAATTAACAGAACACTAAGCAGTTTCTCAGAAATCTTCTTTCCAGATTTCATCTGAGGATATTTCCTTTTTCACCATAGCCCTCTATGGGCTTCCAAATATCACTTTGCCAAGTCCACAAGAACTGTCTTAGCGAAAGGCTTCTTGAGGGGAAAGCTGTAACTCTGTGAGATGATTTCACAGAACACAAAGAAGTTTCTCAGACAGCTTCTTTCTCTTTGTTATCGGAGGATATTTCCTTTGGCCCCATAGTCTTCAAAGGGATCCGAAATATCTGTTCTCAGATTCCACAGAAATAAGACTAGCAAAGGGATCCACGAAATACAGATGTAACTCTGTGAGATGAATTAACAGAACACTAAGCAGTTTCTCAGAAAGCTTCTTTCCAGATTTCATCTGAGGATATTTCCTTTTTCACCATAGCCCTCTATGGGCTTCCAAATATCACTTTGCCAATTCCACAAGAACTGTCTTAGCGAAAGGCTTCTTGAGGGGAAAGCTGTAACTCTGTGAGATGATTTCACAGAACACAAAGAAGTTTCTCAGAAAGCTTCTTTCTCTTTGTTATCGGAGGATATTTCCTTTGGCCCTATAGTCTTCAAAGGGATCCGAAATATCTGTTCTCAGATTCCACAGAAATAAGGCTAGCAAAGAGATCCACGAAATACAGATGTAACTCTGTGAGATGAATTAACAGAACACTAAGCAGTTTCTCAGAAAGCTTCTTTCCAGATTTCATCTGAGGATATTTCCTTTTTCACCATAGCCCTCTATGGGCTTCCAAATATCACTTTGCCAATTCCACAAGAACTGTCTTAGCGAAAGGCTTCTTGAGGGGAAAGCTGTAACTCCGTGAGATGATTTCACAGAACACAAAGAAGTTTCTCAGAAAGCTTCTTTCTCTTTGTTATCGGAGGATATTTCCTTTGGCCCTATAGTCTTCAAAGGGATCCGAAATATCTGTTCTCAGATTCCACAGAAATAAGGCTAGTAAAGAGATCCACGAAATACAGATGTAACTCTTTAAGATGAATTAACAGAACACTAAGCAGTTTCTCAGAAAGTTTCTTTCCAGATTTCATCTGAGGATATTTCCTTTTTCACCATAGCCCTCTATGGGCTTCCAAATATCACTTTGCCAATTCCACAAGAACTGTCTTAGCGAAAGGCATCTTGAGGGGAAAGCTGTAACTCTGTGAGATGATTTCACAGAACACAAAGAAGTTTCTCAGAAAGCTTCTTTCTCTTTGTTATCGGAGGATATTTCCTTTGGCCCTATAGTCTTCAAAGGGATCCGAAATATCTGTTCTCAGATTCCACAGAAATAAGGCTAGCAAAGAGATCCACGAAATACAGATGTAACTCTGTGAGATGAATTAACAGAACACTAAGCAGTTTCTCAGAAACTTCTTTCCAGATTTCATCTGTGGATATTTCCTTTTTCACCATAGCCCTCTATGGGCTTCCAAATATCACTTTGCCAATTCCACAAGAACTGTCTTAGCGAAAGGCTTCTTGAGGGGAAAGCTGTAACTCGGTGAGATGATTTCACAGAACACAAAGAAGTTTCTCAGGAAGCTTCCTTCTCTTTCTTACGGAGGATATTTCCTTTGGCCCCATAGTCTTCAAAGGGATCCGAAATATCTGTTCTCAGATTCCACAGAAATAAGGCTAGCAAAGAGATCCACGAAATACACATGTAACTCTGTGAGATGAATTAACAGAACACTAAGCAGTTTCTCAGAAAGCTTCTTTCCAGATTTCATCTGAGGATATTTCCTTTTTCGCCATAGCCCTCTATGGGCTTCCAAATATCACTTTGCCAATTCCAAAAGAACTGTCTTAGCGTAAGGCTTCTTGAGGGGAAAGCTGTATCTCTGTGAGATGATTTCACAGAACACAAAGAACTTTCTCAGAAAGCTTCTTTCTCTTTGTTATCGGAGGATATTTCCTTTGGCCCCATAGTCTTCAAAGGGATCCGAAATATCTGTTCTCTGACACCACAGAAATAAGGCTAGCAAAGGGATCCACGAAATACAGATGTAACTCTGTGAGATGAATTAACAGAACACTAAGCAGTTTCTCAGAAAGCTTCTTTCCAGATTTCATCTGAGGATATTTCCTTTTTCACCATAGCCCTCTATGGGCTTCCAAATATCACTTTGCCAATTCCACAAGAACTGTCTTAGCGAAAGGCTTCTTGAGGGGAAAGCTGTAACTCTGTGAGATGATTTCACAGAACCCAAAGAAGTTTCTCAGAAAGCTTCTTTCTCTTTGTTATCGGAGGATATTTCCTTTGGCCCTATAGTCTTCAAAGGGATCCGAAATATCTGTTCTCAGATTCCACAGAAATAAGGCTAGCAAAGAGATCCACGAAATACAGATGTAACTCTGTGAGATGAATTAACAGAACACTAAGCAGTTTCTCAGAAATCTTCTTTCCAGATTTCATCTGAGGATATTTCCTTTTATGCCTTAGCCCTCTATGGGCTTCCAAATATCACTTTGCCAATTCCACAAGAACTGTCTTAGCGAAAGGCTTCTTGAGGGGAAAGCTGTAACTCTGTGAGATGATTTCACAGAACACAAAGAAGTTTCTCAGAAAGCTTCTTTCTCTTTGTTATCGGAGGATATTTCCTTTGGCCCTATAGTCTTCAAAGGGATCCGAAATATCTGTTGTCAGATTCCACAGAAATAAGGCTAGCAAAGAGATCCACGAAAAACACATGTAACTCTGTGAGATGAATTAACAGAACACTAAGCAGTTTCTCAGAAATCTTCTTTCCAGATTTCATCTGAGGATATTTCCTTTTTCACCATAGCCCTCTATGGGCTTCCAAATATCACTTTGCCAAGTCCACAAGAACTGTCTTAGCGAAAGGTTTCTTGAGGAGAAAGCTGTAACTCTGTGAGATGATTTCACAGAACACAAAGAAGTTTCTCAGAAAGCTTCTTTCTCTTTGTTATCGGAGGATATTTCCTTTGGCCCTATAGTCTTCAAAGGGATCCGAAATATCTGTTCTCAGATTCCACAGAAATAAGGCTAGCAAAGAGATCCACGAAAAACACATGTAACTCTGTGAGATGAATCAACAGAACACTAAGCAGTTTCTCAGAAAGCTTTTTTCCAGATTTCATCTGAGGATATTTCCTTTTTCACCATAGCCCTGTAGGGGCTTCCAAATATCACTTTGCCAATTCCACAAGAACTGTCTTAGCGAAAGGCTTCTTGAGGGGAAAGCTGTAACTCTGTGAGATGATTTCACAGAACACAAAGAAGTTTCTCAGAAAGCTTCTTTCTCTTTGTTATCGGAGGATATTTCCTTCGGCCCTATAGTCTTCAAAGGGATCCGAAATATCTGTTCTCAGATTCCACAGAAATAAGGCTAGCAAAGGGATCCACGAAATACAGAAGTAACTCTGTGAGATGAATTAACAGAACACTAAGCAGTTTCTCAGAAAGCCTCTTTCAGATATCATCTGAGGATATTTCCTTTTTCACCATAGCCCTCTATGGGCTTCCAAATATCACTTTGCCAATTCCACAAGAACTGTCTTAGCGAAAGGTTTCTTGAGGAGAAAGCTGTAACTCTGTGAGATGATTTCACAGAACACAAAGAAGGTTCTCAGAAAGCTTCTTTCTCTTTGTTATCGGAGGATATTTCCTTTGGCCCTATAGTCTTCTAAGGGATCCGAAATATCTGTTCTCAGATTCCACAGAAATAAGGCTAGCAAAGAGATCCACGAAATACAGATGTAACTCTGTGAGAGGAATTAACAGAACACTAAGCAGTTTCTCAGAAAGCTTCTTTCAAGATTTCATCTGAGGATATTTCCGTTTTCACCATAGCCCTCTATGGGCTTCCAAATATCACTTTGCCAATTCCACAAGAACTGTCTTAGCGAAAGGCTTCTTGAGGGGAAAGCTGTAACTCTGTGAGATGATTTCACAGAACACAAAGAAGTTTCTCAGAAAGCTTCTTTCTCTTTGTTATCGGAGGATATTTCCTTTGGCCGTATAGTCTTCAAAGGGATCCGAAATATCTGTTCTCAGATTCCACAGAAATAAGGCTAGCAAAGGGATCCACGAAATACAGATGTAACTCTGTGAGATGAATTAACAGAACACTAAGCAGTTTCTCAGAAAGCTTCTTTCCAGATTTCATCTGAGGATATTTCCTTTTTCACCATAGCCCTCTATGGGCTTCCAAATATCACTTTGCCAATTCCACAAGAACTGTCTTAGCGAAAGGTTTCTTGAGGAGAAAGCTGTAACTCTGTGAGATGATTTCACAGAACACAAAGAAGTTTCTCAGAAAGCTTCTTTCTCTTTGTTATCGGAGGATATTTCCTTTGGCCCTATAGTCTTCAAAGGGATCCGAAATATCTGTTCTCAGATTCCACAGAAATAAGGCTAGCAAAGGGATCCAAGAAATACAGAAGTAACTCTGTGAGATGAATTAACAGAACACTAAGCAGTTTCTCAGAAAGCCTCTTTCAGATATCATCTGAGGATATTTCCTTTTTCACCATAGCCCTCTATGGGCTTCCAAATATCACTTTGCCAATTCCACAAGAACTGTCTTAGCGAAAGTTTTCTTGAGTAGAAAGCTGTAACTCTGTGAGATGATTTCACAGAACACAAAGAAGTTTCTCAGAAAGCTTCTTTCTCTTTGTTATCGGAGGATATTTCCTTTGGCCCTATAGTCTTCAAAGGGATCCGAAATATCTGTTCTCAGATTCCACAGAAATAAGGCTAGCAAAGAGATCCACGAAAAACAGATGTAACTCTGTGAGAGGAATTAACAGAACACTAAGCAGTTTCTCAGAAAGCTTCTTTCCAGATTTCATCGGAGGATATTTCCTTTTTCACCATAGCCCTCTATGGGCTTCCAAATATCACTTTGCCAATTCCACAAGAACTGTCTTAGCGAAAGGCTTCTTGAGGGGAAAGCTGTAACTCTGTGAGATGATTTCACAGAACACAAAGAAGTTTCTCAGAAAGCTTCTTTCTCTTTGTTATCGGAGGATATTTCCTTTGGCCCCATAGTCTTCAAAGGGATCCGAAATATCTGTTCTCACATTCCACAGAAATAAGACTAGCAAAGGGATCCACGAAATACAGATGTAACTCTGTGAGATGAATTAACAGAACACTAAGCAGTTTCTCAGAAAGCTTCTTTCCAGATTTCATCTGAGGATATTTCCTTTTTCACCATAGCCCTCTATGGGTTTCCAAATATCACTTTGCCAATTCCACAAGAACTGTCTTAGCGAAAGGCTTCTTGAGGGGAAAGCTGTAACTCTGTGAGATGATTTCACAGAACACAAAGAAGTTTCTCAGAAAGCTTCTTTCTCTTTGTTATCGGAGGATATTTCCTTTGGCCCCATAGTCTTCAAAGGGATCCGAAATATCTGTTCTCACATTCCACAGAAATAAGACTAGCAAAGGGATCCACGAAATACAGATGTAACTCTGTGAGATGAATTAACAGAACACTAAGCAGTTTCTCACAAAGCTTCTTTCCAGATTTCATCTGAGGATATTTCCTTTTTCACCATAGCCCTCTATGGGCTTCCAAATATCACTTTGCCAATTCCACAAGAACTGTCTTAGCGAAAGGCTTCTTGAGGGGAAAGCTGTAACTCTGTGAGATGATTTCACAGAACACAAAGAACTTTCTCAGAAAGCTTCTTTCTCTTTGTTATCGGAGGATATTTCCTTTGTCCCTATAGTCTTCAAAGGGATCCGAAATATCTGTTCTCAGATTCCACAGAAATAAGGCTAGCAAAGAGATCCACGAAATACAGATGTAACTCTGTGAGATGAATTAACGGAACACTAAGCAGTTTCTCAGAAAGCTTCTTTCCAGACTTCATCTGAGGATATTTCCTTTTTCACCATAGCCCTCTATGGGCTTCCAAATATCACTTTGCCAATTCCACAAGAACTGTCTTAGCGAAAGGCTTCTTGAGGGGAAAGCTGTAACTCTGTGAGATGATTTCACAGAACACAAAGAAGTTTCTCAGAAAGCTTCTTTCTCTTTGTTATCGGAGGATATTTCCTTTGGCCCTATAGTCTTCAAAGGGATCCGAAATATCTGTTCTCAGATTCCACAGAAATAAGGCTAGCAAAGAGATCCACGAAATACAGATGTAACTCTGTAAGATGAATTACAGAACACTAAGCAGTTGCTCAGAAAGCTTCTTTCCAGATTTCATCTGAGGTTATTTCCTTTTTCACCATAGCCCTCTATGGGCTTCCAAATATCACTTTGCCAAATCCACAAGAACTGCCTTAGCGAAAGGCTTCTTGAGGGGAAAGCTGTAACTCTGTGAGATGATTTCACAGAACACAAAGAAGTTTCTCAGAAAGCTTCTTTCTCTTTGTTATCGGAGGATATTTCCTTTGGCCCTATAGTCTTCAAAGGGATCCGAAATATCTGTTCTCAGATTCCACAGAAATAAGGCTAGCAAAGAGATCCACGAAATACAGATGTAACTCTGTGAGATGAATTAACAGAACACTAAGCAGTTTCTCAGAAAGATTCTTTCCAGATATCATCTGAGGATATTTCCTTTTTCACCATAGCCCTCTATGGGCTTCCAAATATCACTTTGCCAATTCCACCTGAATTGTCTTAGCGAAAGCCTTCTTGAGGGGAAAGCTTTAACTCCGTGAGATGATTTCACAGAACACAAAGAAGTTTCTCAGAAAGCTTCTTTCTCTTTGTTAACGGAGGATATTTCCTTTGGCCCTATAGTCTTCAAAGGGATCCGAAATATCTGTTCTCAGATTCCACAGAAATAAGGCTAGCAAAGGGATCCACGAAATACACATGTAACTCTGTGAGATGAATTAACAGAACACTAAGCAGTTTCTCAGAAAGCTTCTTTTCAGATTTCATCTGAGGATATTTCCTTTTGCACCATAGCCCTCTATGGGCTTCCAAATATCACTTTGCCCATTCCACAAGAACTGGCTTAGCGAAAGGCTTCTTGAGGGGAAAGCTGTAACTCTGTGAGATGATTTCACAGAACACAAAGAAGTTTCTCCGAAAGCTTCTTTCTCTTTGTTATCGCAGGATATTTCCTTTGGCCCTATAGTCTTCAAAGGGATCCGAAATATCTGTTCTCAGATTCCACAGAAACAAGGCTAGCAAAGAGATCCACGAAATACAGATGTAACTCTTTGAGATGAATTAACAGAACACTAAGCAGTTTCTCAGAAAGCTTCTTTCCAGATTTCATCTGAGGATATTTCCTTTTTCACCATAGCCCTCTATGGGCTTGCAAATATCACTTTGCCAATTCCACAAGAACAGAATTAGCGAAAGGCTTCTTGAGGGGAAAGCTGTAACTCTGTGAGATGATTTCACAGAACCCAAAGAAGTTTCTCAGAAAGCTTCTTTCTCTTTGTTATCGGAGGATATTTCCTTTGGCCCTAGAGTCTTCAAAGGGATCCGAAATATCTGTTCTCAGATTCCACAGAAATAAGGCTAGCAAAGAGATCCACGAAATACAGATGTACCTCTGTGAGAGGAATTAACAGAACACTAAGCAGTTTATCAGAAAGCTTCTTTCCAGATTTCATCTGAGGATATTTCCTTTTTCACCATAGCCCTCTATGGGCTTCCAAATATCACTTTGCCAATTCCACAAGAACTGTCTTAGCGAAAGGTTTCTTGAGGAGAAAGCTGTAACTCTGTGAGATGATTTCACAGAACACAAAGAAGTTTCTCAGAAAGCTTGTTTCTCTTTGTTATCGGAGGATATTTCCTTTGGCCCTATAGTCTTCAAAGGGATCCGAAATATCTGTTCTCAGATTCCACAGAAATAAGGCTAGCAAAGGGATCCAAGAAATACAGAAGTAACTCTGTGAGATGAATTAACAGAACACTAAGCAGTTCCTCAGAAAGCCTCTTTCAGATATCATCTGAGGATATTTCCTTTTTCACCATAGCCCTCTATGGGCTTCCAAATATCACTTTGCCAATTCCACAAGAACTGTCTTAGCGAAAGTTTTCTTGAGTAGAAAGCTGTAACTCTGTGAGATGATTTCACAGAACACAAAGAAGTTTCTCAGAAAGCTTCTTTCTCTTTGTTATCGGAGGATATTTCCTTTGGCCCTATAGTCTTCAAAGGGATCCGAAATATCTGTTCTCAGATTCCACAGAAATAAGGCTAGCAAAGAGATCCACGAAATACAGATGTAACTCTGTGAGAGGAATTAACAGAACACTAAGCAGTTTCTCAGAAAGCTTCTTTCCAGATTTCATCGGAGGATATTTCCTTTTTCACCATAGCCCTCTATGGGCTTCCAAATATCACTTTGCCAATTCCACAAGAACTGTCTTAGCGAAAGGCTTCTTGAGGGGAAAGCTGTAACTCTGTGAGATGATTTCACAGAACACAAAGAAGTTTCTCAGAAAGCTTCTTTCTCTTTGTTATCGGAGGATATTTCCTTTGGCCCCATAGTCTTCAAAGGGATCCGAAATATCTGTTCTCACATTCCACAGAAATAAGACTAGCAAAGGGATCCACGAAATACAGATGTAACTCTGTGAGATGAATTAACAGAACACTAAGCAGTTTCTCACAAAGCTTCTTTCCAGATTTCATCTGAGGATATTTCCTTTTTCACCATAGCCCTCTATGGGCTTCCAAATATCACTTTGCCAATTCCACAAGAACTGTCTTAGCGAAAGGCTTCTTGAGGGGAAAGCTGTAACTCTGTGAGATGATTTCACAGAACACAAAGAACTTTCTCAGAAAGCTTCTTTCTCTTTGTTATCGGAGGATATTTCCTTTGTCCCTATAGTCTTCAAAGGGATCCGAAATATCTGTTCTCAGATTCCACAGAAATAAGGCTAGCAAAGAGATCCACGAAAGACAGATGTAACTCTGTGAGATGAATTAACGGAACACTAAGCAGTTTCTCAGAAAGCTTCTTTCCAGACTTCATCTGAGGATATTTCCTTTTTCACCATAGCCCTCTATGGGCTTCCAAATATCACTTTGCCAATTCCACAAGAACTGTCTTAGCGAAAGGCTTCTTGAGGGGAAAGCTGTAACTCTGTGAGATGATTTCACAGAACACAAAGAAGTTTCTCAGAAAGCTTCTTTCTCTTTGTTATCGGAGGATATTTCCTTTGGCCCTATAGTCTTCAAAGGGATCCGAAATATCTGTTCTCAGATTCCACAGAAATAAGGCTAGCAAAGAGATCCACGAAATACAGATGTAACTCTGTAAGATGAATTACAGAACACTAAGCAGTTTCTCCGAAAGCTTCTTTCCAGATTTCATCTGAGGATATTTCCTTTTTCACCATAGCCCTCTATGGGATTCCAAATATCACTTTGCCATTTAACAAGAACTGGCTTAGCGAAAGGCTTCTTGAGGGGAAAGCTGTAACTCTGTGAGATGATTTCACAGATCACAAAGAAGTTTCTCCGAAAGCTTCTTTCTCTTTGTTATCGCAGGATATTTCCTTTGGCCCTATAGTCTTCAAAGGGATCCGAAATATCTGTTCTCAGATTCCACAGAAATAAGGCTAGCAAAGAGATCCACAAAATACAGATGTAACTCTTTGAGATGAATTAACAGAACACTAAGCAGTTTCTCAGAAAGCTTCTTTCCAGATTTCATCTGAGGATATTTCCTTTTTCACCATAGCCCTCTATGGGCTTCCAAATATCACTTTGCCAATTCCACAAGAACTGTCTTAGCGAAAGGCTTCTTGAGGGAAAAGCTGTAACTCTGTGAGATGATTTCACAGAACACAAAGAAGTTTCTCAGAAAGCTTCTTTCTCTTTGTTATCGGAGGATATTTCCTTTGGCCCTATAGTCTTCAAAGGGATCCGAAATATCTGTTCTCAGATTCCACAGAAATAAGGCAAGCAAAGAGATCCACGAAATACAGATGTAACTCTGTGAGATGAATTCACAGAACACTAAGCAGTTTCTCAGAAAGCTTCTTTCCAGATTTCATCTGAGGATATTTCCTTTTTCACCATAGCTCTCTATGGGCTTCCAAATATCACTTTGCCAATTCCACAAGAACTGTCTTAGCGAAAGGCTTCTTGAGGGGAAAGCTGTAACTCTGTGAGATGATTTCACAGAACACAAAGAACTTTCTCAGAAAGCTTCTTTCTCTTTGTTATCGGAGGATATTTCCTTTGGCCCCATAGTCTTCAAAGGGATCCGAAATATCTGTTCTCAGATTCCACAGAAATAAGGCTAGCAAAGGGATCCACGAAATACAGATGTAACTCTGTGAGATGAATTAACAGAACACTAAGCAGTTTATCAGAAAGCTTCTTTCCAGATTTCATCTGAGGATATTTCCTTTTTCACCATAGCTCTCTATGGGCTTCCAAATATCACTTTGCCAATTCCACAAGAACTGTCTTAGCGAAAGGCTTCTTGAGGGGAAAGCTGTAACTCTGTGAGATGATTTCACAGAACACAAAGAAGTTTCTCAGAAAGCTTCTTTCTCTTTGTTATCGGAGGATATTTCCTTTGGCCGTATAGTCTTCAAAGGGATCCGAAATATCTGTTCTCAGATTCCACAGAAATAAGGCTAGCAAAGGGATCCACGAAATACAGATGTAACTCTGTGAGATGAATTAACAGAACACTAAGCAGTTTATCAGAAAGCTTCTTTCCAAATTTCATCTGAGGATATTTCCTTTTTCACCATAGCCCTCTATGGGCTTCCAAATATCACTTTGCCAATTCCACAAGAACTGTCTTAGCGAAAGGTTTCTTGAGGAGAAAGCTGTAACTCTGTGAGATGATTTCACAGAACACAAAGAAGTTTCTCAGAAAGCTTCTTTCTCTTTGTTATCGGAGGATATTTCCTTTGGCCCTATAGTCTTCAAAGGGATCCGAAATATCTGTTCTCAGATTCCACAGAAATAAGGCTAGCAAAGAGATCCACGAAATACAGATGTAACTCTGTGAGATGAATTAACAGAACACTAAGCAGTTTCTCAGAAAGCTTCATTCCAGATTTCATCTGGGGCTATTTCCTTTTTCACCATAGCCCTCTATGGGCTTCCAAATATCACTTTGCCAATTCCACAAGAACTGTCTTAGCGAAAGTCTTCTTGAGGGGAAAGCTGTAACTCTGTGAGATGATTTCACAGAACACAAAGAAGTTTCTCAGAAAGATTCTTTCTCTTTGTTATCCGAGGATATTTCCTTTGGCACTATAGACTTCAAAGGGTTTCCGAAATATCTGTTGTCAGATTCCACAGAAATAAGGCTAGCAAAGAGATCCACGAAATACAGATGTAACTCTGTGAGATGAATTAACAGAACACTAAGCAGTTTCTCAGAAAGATTCTTTCCAGATTTCATCTGAGGATGTTTCCTTTTTCACCATAGCCCTCTATGGGCTTCCAAATATCACTTTGCCAATTCCACAAGAACTGTCTTAGCGAAAGGCTTCTTGAGGGGAAAGCTGTAACTCTGTGAGATGTTTTCACAGAACACAAAGAAGTTTCTCAGAAAGCTTCTTTCTCTTTGTTATCGGAGGATATTTCCTTTGGCCCTATAGTCTTCAAAGGGATCCGAAATATCTGTTCTCAGATTCCACAGAAATAAGGCTAGTAAAGAGATCCACGAAATACAGATGTAACTCTGTGAGATGAATTAACAGAACACTAAGCAGTTTCTCAGAAAGCTTCTTTCCAGATATCATCTGAGGATATTTCCTTTTTCACCATAGCACTCTATGGGCTTCCAAATATCACTTTGCCAATTCCACAAGAATTGTCTTAGCGAAAGGCTTCTTGAGGGGAAAGCTTTAACTCTGTGAGATGATTTCACAGAACACAAAGAAGTTTCTTAGAAAGCTTCTTTCTCTTTGTTAACGGAGGATATTTCCTTTGGCCCTATAGTCTTCAAAGGGATCCGAAATATCTGTTCTCAGATTCCACAGAAATAAGGCTAGTAAAGAGATCCACGAAATACAGATGTAACTCTGTGAGATGAATTAACAGAACACTAAGCAGTTTCTCAGAAAGCTTCTTTCCAGATATCATCTGAGGATATTTCCTTTTTCACCATAGCACTCTATGGGCTTCCAAATATCACTTTGCCAATTCCACAAGAATTGTCTTAGCGAAAGGCTTCTTGAGGGGAAAGCTTTAACTCTGTGAGATGATTTCACAGAACACAAAGAAGTTTCTCAGAAAGCTTCTTTCTCTTTGTTAACGGAGGATATTTCCTTTGGCCCTATAGTCTTCAAAGGGATCCGAAATATCTGTTCTCAGATTCCACAGAAATAAGGGTAGCAAAGAGATCCACGAAATACACATGTAACTCTGTGAGATGAATCAACAGAACACTAAGCAGTTCCTCAGAAAGCTTCTTTCCAGATTTCATCTGAGGATATTTCCTTTTTCACCGTAGCCCTCTAGGGGCTTCCAAATATCACTTTGCCAATTCCACAAGAACTGTCTTAGCGAAAGGCTTCTTGAGGGGAATGCTGTAACTCTGTGAGATGATTTCACAGAACACAAAGAAGATTCTCAGAAAGCTTCTTTCTCTTTGTTATCGCAGGATATTTCCTTTGGCCCTATAGTCTTCAAAGGGATCCGAAATATCTGTTCTCAGATTCCACAGAAATAAGGCTAGCAAAGGGATCCACGAAATACAGATGTAACTCTGGGAGATGATTTAACAGAACACTAAGCAGTTTCTCAGAAAGCTTCTTTCCAGATTTCATCTGAGGATATTTCCTTTTTCACCATAGCCCTCTATGGGCTTCCAAATATCACTTTGCCAATTCCACAAGAACTGTCTTAGCGAAAGGCTTCTTGAGGGGAAAGCTGTAACTCTGTGAGATGATTTCACAGAACACAAAGAAGTTTCTCAGAAAGCTTCTTTCTCTTTGTTATCGGAGGATATTTCCTTTGGCCCCATAGTCTTCAAAGGGATCCGAAATATCTGTTCTCAGATTCCACAGAAATAAGGCTAGCAAAGAGATCCACGAAAAACACTTGTAACTCTGTTAGATGAATTAACAGAACACTAAGCAGTTTCTCAGAAAGCTTCTTTCCAGATTTCATCTGAGGATATTTCCTTTTTCACCATAGCCCTCTATGGGCTTCCAAATATAACTTTGCCAATTCCACAAGAACTGTCTTAGCGAAAGGCTTCTTGAGGGGAAAGCTGTAACTCTGTGAGATGATTTCACAGAACACAAAGAAGTTTCTCAGAAAGCTTCTTTCTCTTTGTTATCGGAGGATATTTCCTTTGTCCCCATAGTCTTCAAAGGGATCCTAAATATCTGTTCTCAGATTCCACAGAAATAAGACTAGCAAAGGGATCCACGAAATACAGATGTAACTCTGTGAGATGAATTAACAGAACACTAAGCAGTTTCTCACAAAGCTTCTTTCCAGATTTCATCTGAGGATATTTCCTTTTTCACCATAGCCCTCTATGGGCTTCCAAATATCACTTTGCCAATTCCACAAGAACTGTCTTATCGAAAGGCTTCTTGAGGGGAAAGCTGTAACTCTGTGAGATGATTTCACAGAACACAAAGAAGTTTCTCAGAAAGCTTCTTTCTCTTTGTTATCGGAGGATATTTCCTTTGGCCCTATAGTCTTCAAAGGGATCCGAAATATCTGTTCTCAGATTCCACAGAAATAAGGCTAGCAAAGAGATCCACGAAATACAGATGTAACTCTGTGAGTGGAAGTCACACATCACAGAGCAGTTTCTCAGAAAGCTTCTTTCCAGATTTCATCTGAGGATATTTCGTTTTTCACCATAGCCTTCTATGGGCTTCCAAATATCACTTTGCCAATTCTACAAGAACTGTCTTAGCGAAAGGCTTCTTGAGGGGAAAGCTGTAACTCTGTGAGGTGATTTCACAGAAGACAAAGAAGTTTCTCAGAAAGCTTCTTTCTCTTTGTTATCGGGGGATATTTCCTTTGGCCCTCTAGTCTTCAAAGGGATCCGAAATATCTGTTCTCAGATTCCACAGAAATAAGGCTAGCAAAGAGATCCACGAAATACAGATGTAACTCTTTGAGATGAATTAACAGAACACTAAGCAGTTTCTCAGAAAGCTTCTTTCCAGATTTCATCTGAGGATATTTCCTTTTTCACCATAGCCCTCTATGGGCTTCCAAATATCACCTTGCCAATTCCACAAGAACTGTCTTAGCGAAAGGCTTCTTGAGGGGAAAGCTGTAACTCTGTGAGATGATTTCACAGAACACAAAGAAGTTTCTCAGAAAGCTTCTTTCTCTTTGTTATCGGAGGATATTTCCTTTGGCCCCATAGTCTTCAAAGGGATCCGAAATATCTGTTCTCAGATTCCACAGAAATAAGACTAGCAAAGGGATCCACGAAATACAGATGTAACTCTGTGAGATGAATTAACAGAACACTAAGCAGTTTCTCCCAAAGCTTCTTTCCAGATTTCATCTGAGGATATTTCCTTTTTCACCATAGCCCTCTATGGGCTTCCAAATATCACTTTGCCAATTCCACAAGAACTGTCTTAGCGAAAGGCTTCTTGAGGGGAAAGCTGTAACTCTGTGAGATGATTTCACAGAACACAAAGAATTTTCTCAGAAAGCTTCTTTCTCTTTGTTATCGGAGGATATTTCCTTTGGCCCTAGAGTCTTCAAAGGGATCCGAAATATCTGTTCTCAGATTCCACAGAAATAAGGCTAGCAAAGAGATCCACGAAATACAGATGTAACTCTGTGAGTGGAAGTCACACATCACAGAGCAGTTTCTCAGAAAGCTTCTTTCCAGATTTCATCTGAGGATATTTCCTTTTTCACCATAGCCCTCTATGGGCTTCCAAATATCACTTTGCCAATTCTACAAGAACTGTCTTAGCGAAAGGCTTCTGAGGGGAAAGCTGTAACTCTGTGAGATGATTTCACAGAAGACAAAGAAGTTTCTCAGAAAGCTTCTTTCTCTTTGTTATCGGAGGATATTTCCTTTGGCCCTATAGATTTCAAAGGGATCCGAAATATCTGTTCTCAGATTCCACAGAAATAAGGCTAGCAAAGAGATCCACGAAATACAGATGTAACTCTTTGAGATGAATTAACAGAACACTAAGCAGTTTCTCAGAAAGCTTCTTTCCAGATTTCATCTGAGGATATTTCCTTTTTCACCATAGCCCTCCTTGGGCTTCCAAATATCACTTTGCCAATTCCACAAGAACTGTCTTAGCGAAAGGCTTCTTGAGGGAAAAGCTGTAACTCTGTGAGATGATTTCACAGAACCCAAAGAAGTTTCTCAGAAAGCTTCTTTCTCTTTGTTATCGGAGGATATTTCCTTTGGCCCTATAGTCTTCAAAGGGATCCGAAATATCTGTTCTCAGATTCCACAGAAATAAGGCTAGAAAAGGGATCCACGAAATACAGATGTAACTCTGTGAGATGAATTAACAGAACACTAAGCAGTTTCTCAGAAAGCTTCTTTCCAGATTTCATCTGAGGATATTTCCTTTTTCACCATAGCCCTCTATGGGCTTCCAAATATAACTTTGCCAATTCCACAAGAACTGTCTTAGCGAAAGGCTTCTTGAGGGGAAAGCTGTAACTCTGTGAGATGATTTCACAGAACACAAAGAAGTTTCTCAGAAAGCTTCTTTGTCTTTGTTACGGAGGATATTTCCTTTGGCCCCATAGTCTTCAAAGGGATCCGAAATATCTGTTCTCAGATTCCACAGAAATAAGGCTAGCAAAGAGATCCACGAAATACAGATGTAACTCTGTGAGATGAATTAACAGAACACTAAGCAGTTTCTCAGAAAGCTTCTTTCCAGATTTCATCTGAGGATATTTCCTTTTTCGCCATAGCCCTCTATGGGCTTCCAAATATCACTTTGCCAATTCCAAAAGAACTGTCTTAGCGAAAGGCTTCTTGAGGGGAAAGCTGTAACTCTGTGAGATGATTTCACAGAACACAAAGAAGTTTCTCAGAAAGCTTCTTTCTCTTTGTTATCGGAGGATATTTCCTTTGGCCCTAGAGTATTCAAAGGGATCCGAAATATCTGTTCTCAGATTCTACAGAAATAATGCTAGCAAAGAGATCCACGAAATACAGATGTAACTCTGTGAGTGGAAGTCACACATCACAGAGCAGTTTCTCAGAAAGCTTCTTTCCAGATTTCATCTGAGGATATTTCCTTTTTCACCATAGCCCTCTATGGGCTTCCAAATATCACTTTGCCAATTCTACAAGAACTGTCTTAGCGAAAGGCTTCTGAGGGGAAAGCTGTAACTCTGTGAGATGATTTCACAGAAGACAAAGAAGTTTCTCAGAAAGCTTCTTTCTCTTTGTTATCGGAGGATATTTCCTTTGGCCCTATAGATTTCAAAGGGATCCGAAATATCTGTTCTCAGATTCCACAGAAATAAGGCTAGCAAAGAGATCCACGAAATACAGATGTAACTCTTTGAGATGAATTAACAGAACACTAAGCAGTTTCTCAGAAAGCTTCTTTCCAGATTTCATCTGAGGATATTTCCTTTTTCACCATAGCCCTCTATGGGCTTCCAAATATCACTTTGCCAATTCCACAAGAACTGTCTTAGCGAAAGGCTTCTTGAGGGAAAAGCTGTAACTCTGTGAGATGATTTCACAGAACCCAAAGAAGTTTCTCAGAAAGCTTCTTTCTCTTTGTTATCGGAGGATATTTCCTTTGGCCCTATAGTCTTCAAAGGGATCCGAAATATCTGTTCTCAGATTCCACAGAAATAAGGCTAGAAAAGGGATCCACGAAATACAGATGTAACTCTGTGAGATGAATTAACAGAACACTAAGCAGTTTCTCAGAAAGCTTCTTTCCAGATTTCATCTGAGGATATTTCCTTTTTCACCATAGCCCTCTATGGGCTTCCAAATATAACTTTGCCAATTCCACAAGAACTGTCTTAGCGAAAGGCTTCTTGAGGGGAAAGCTGTAACTCTGTGAGATGATTTCACAGAACACAAAGAAGTTTCTCAGAAAGCTTCTTTGTCTTTGTTACGGAGGATATTTCCTTTGGCCCCATAGTCTTCAAAGGGATCCGAAATATCTGTTCTCAGATTCCACAGAAATAAGGCTAGCAAAGAGATCCAAGAAATACAGATGTAACTCTGTGAGATGAATTAACAGAACACTAAGCAGTTTCTCAGAAAGCTTCTTTCCAGATTTCATCTGAGGATATTTCCTTTTTCGCCATAGCCCTCTATGGGCTTCCAAATATCACTTTGCCAATTCCAAAAGAACTGTCTTAGCGAAAGGCTTCTTGAGGGGAAAGCTGTAACTCTGTGAGATGATTTCACAGAACACAAAGAAGTTTCTCAGAAAGCTTCTTTCTCTTTGTTATCGGAGGATATTTCCTTTGGCCCTATAGTCTTCAAAGGGATCCGAAATATCTGTTCTCAGATTCCACAGAAATAAGGCTAGCAAAGAGATCCACGAAATACAGATGTAACTCTGTGAGTGGAAGTCACACATCACAGAGCAGTTTCTCAGAAAGCTTCTTTCCAGATTTCATCTGAGGATATTTCCTTTTTCACCATAGCCCTCTATGGGCTTCCAAATATCACTTTGCCAATTCTACAAGAACTGTCTTAGCGAAAGGCTTCTTGAGGGAAAAGCTGTAACTCTGTGAGATGATTTCACAGAACCCAAAGAAGTTTCTCAGAAAGCTTCTTTCTCTTTGTTATCGGAGGATATTTCCTTTGGCCCTATAGTCTTCAAAGGGATCCGAAATATCTGTTCTCAGATTCCACAGAAATAAGGCTAGAAAAGGGATCCACGAAATACAGATGTAACTCTGTGAGATGAATTAACAGAACACTAAGCAGTTTCTCAGAAAGCTTCTTTCCAGATTTCATCTGAGGATATTTCCTTTTTCACCATAGCCCTCTATGGGCTTCCAAAAATAACTTTGCCAATTCCACAAGAACTGTCTTAGCGAAAGGCTTCTTGAGGGGAAAGCTGTAACTCTGTGAGATGATTTCACAGAACACAAAGAAGTTTCTCAGAAAGCTTCTTTGTCTTTGTTACGGAGGATATTTCCTTTGGCCCCATAGTCTTCAAAGGGATCCGAAATATCTGTTCTCAGATTCCACAGAAATAAGGCTAGCAAAGAGATCCACGAAATACAGATGTAACTCTGTGAGATGAATTAACAGAACACTAAGCAGTTTCTCAGAAAGCTTCTTTCCAGATTTCATCTGAGGATATTTCCTTTTTCGCCATAGCCCTCTAGGGGTTCCAAATATCACTTTGCCAATTCCAAAAGAACTGTCTTAGCGAAAGGCTTCTTGAGGGGAAAGCTGTAACTCTGTGAGATGATTTCACAGAACACAAAGAACTTTCTCAGAAAGCTTCTTTCTCTTTGTTATCGGAGGATATTTCCTTTGGCCCCATAGTCTTCAAAGGGATCCGAAATATCTGTTCTCAGATTCCACAGAAATAAGGCTTGCAAAGGGATCCACGAAATACAGATGTAACTCTGTGAGATGAATTAACAGAACACTAAGCAGTTTCTCAGAAAGCTTCTTTCCAGATTTCATCTGAGGATATTTCCTTTTTCACCATAGCCCTCTATGGGCTTCCAAATATCACTTTGCCAATTCCACAAGAACTGTCTTAGCGAAAGGCTTCTTGAGGGGAAAGCTGTAACTCTGTGAGATGATTTCACAGAACACAAAGAAGTTTCTCAGAAAGCTTCTTTCTCTTTGTTATCGGAGGATATTTCCTTTGGCCCTATAGTCTTCAAAGCATCCGAAATATCTGTTCTCAGATTCCACAGAAATAAGGCTAGCAAAGAGATCCACGAAATACAGATGTAACTCTGTGAATGAATTAACAGAACACTAAGCAGTTTCTCAGAAAGCTTCTTTCCAGATTTCATCTGAGGATATTTCCTTTTACACCATAGCCCTCTATGGGCTTCCAAATATCACTTTGCCAATTCCACAAGAACTGTCTTAGCGAAAGGCTTCTTGAGGGGAAAGCTGTAACTCTGTGAGATGATTTCACAGAACACAAAGAAGTTTCTCAGAAAGCTTCTTTCTCTTTGTTATCGGAGGATATTTCCTTTCGCCCTATAGTCTTCAAAGGGATCCGAAATATCTGTTCTCAGATTTCACAGAAATAAGGCTAGCAAAGAGATCCACGAAATACAGATGTAACTCTGTGAGATGAATTAACAGAACACTAAGCAGTTTCTCAGAAAGCTTCTTTCCAGATTTCATCTGAGGATATTTCCTTTTTCACCATAGCCCTCTATGGGCTTCCAAATATCACTTTGCCAATTCCACAAGAACTGTCTTAGCGAAAGGCTTCTTGAGGGGAAAGCTGTAACTCTGTGAGATGATTTCACAGAACACAAAGAAGTTTCTCAGAAAGCTTCTTTCTCTTTGATATCGGAGGATATTTCCTTTGGCCCTATAGTCTTCAAAGGGATCCGAAATATCTGTTCTCAGATTCCACAGAAATAAGGCTAGCAAAGAGATCCACGAAATACAGATGTAACTCTGTGAGATGAATTAACAGAACACTAAGCAGTTTCTCAGAAAGCTTCTTTCCAGATTTCATCTGAGGATATTTCCTTTTTCACCATAGCCCTCTATGGGCTTCCAAATATCACTTTGCCAATTCCACAAGAACTGTCTTAGCGAAAGGCTTCTTGAGGGGAAAGCTGTAACTCTGTGAGATGATTTCACAGAACACAAAGAAGT